>NW_022147167.1:215047-530579 GCF_002938485.1 Sitophilus oryzae
ACGCATGAAAATCAAAAATTTATTGGAAATCAAGGAAATTATGCGGAAATATTTTTAAACAGACACGTTTCTTCTTTTATTCATATCCAATTAAACCAATTTCTATACTCCAGAATCCTTAAGGCAGAAATCGAAGTCGCTATCGAGAGATGCATGCAACTTATCTTAGATAGGAACTATCGGAAACAAGAAATATCCATCTTATTCGATAGTCAAGTAGCCTTACGAGCTGTCAACTCCAACCAGGTAACCATCAATTCGAAGTAGTGAAGAAAAGCAAACGACCTAGCTAGAAAAGGAGCGAACACTCTAGTAGTAGGGACCAGAACCATTCTTATTCCCAAGTGGAAACCAGCATAAAGCAGAACTCCTCAAGACTTCTTACCCCGAGACTATAGATTACCCCGTAACAATTTTCAGATTGTCATGGGTTTTTCTAAGAGGACACTCTCTCCTTAACGAACACCGCAGCAGATAAAAGCTAAGAAACAACGATGAATGCAAATTATGTGGGGAAAATAGGGAAACACCAGAGCACCTCATCATTGAGTGCGCCCAGACTATAACCATTCGTGCCATAATCTTTGGTACGAATGATATCGGAGACCAACCAACCTCTGTAAAACCGTCTCAGATGCTGGCCCTTGTCAAAGCCCTGAGACCCATGCCATTAGCTCTGCAGTCATCAAACCTAAAATCTGGCTTCGATATGTTGACGATACATTCATAAAGCGACCCATATATTATCAAACAAATTGCGCAGCACAGGCTGTTGCGCAACAGGTTGCCAATGTATGCCCCTGTTTGATTGCGTTGCGCAATTATTTGATAATATTCAACAATGTTTGAATTCTTTTATATAACGACACTCTTTGCGCAACGCGTTGTGTAGTGTATGTGTGCGTTGCACGGTTGCGCCTCGTTGTGCAATATTTTAATTGCCAGCCGGTTTTTTTAGCGGGGCGTTGCTTGTTTCCCGAACAATGCACAACTTTTAATAAAAAGTTTGATCAAAATTTTGCCAAGTGTATGGGTGATTTAAAAGTTATGCAACGCTTGGGCATCGGTTTGTTGCGCAATTGTTTGATAATGTATGGGCCGCTTAAAGGTTGATTCTCACTATATCTTCCGTTTCCATTCCATATCCATTCCATAACCGTTCCGTATTTTTTATTGTATTGACGCTATACGTAAGCTTCCTTTCCGTATTAGTTCCATACTTTTTATTGTACAATTTATATCATTACGAAAGTTTGATTTTAAAAACTTGTATCTTTTGAAAAAGGTAATAGATTTAATTAAGAGGTGAAAAAATAAATTAATATCAGCAATATGTCAACAGAGCTGCTACACATGTAAGAAATTGACAACGCTTTTTCCGATACGCTTCAGTCCGTCTGCCAAAAAAAAATGTATAGAAGGAAAGGATATGGAAAGGAAGGGAAACGGAATGGATAGTGTGCATTGTCCTATTCATTTACATGTTATAATATTTTGTGTAAAAGGAATTGAAACGGAAGGGAGCTGATAGGGAAGGTATAGTGAGAGTCATCCTTAACATAGAACGGAATCGACAGACAGTTGGAATTATCTCAATTTCCAAATTAATTCTATCAAGTTTACGATTAAGAAAGAGAAAAGTCTCTGTCTGCCGTTTCTAGATGTCCTTGTTAGTAGAAAGAGGAGATCTATTAAGACGTCTGTATACATAAAAGCCACACAACGGGACAGTATTTAAGTTTTCAGTCAAGCCATTCTGAAGCAGCTAAGAAAAGAATAGTTAAAACTTTGTCATCGAACAAATATCACTTGCAGTGACCGAGCATCACTTAATGTTGAATTAAATAATATTAAACCTGGTTTGCTTCAGAATGGTTAATCTGAAAAGTCCCTAGACAAAATTATATCAACTTGTAAGACTGACTCATTGGTTTATCGACCTGAGGAGGATGCTCTCCCTCTCTTGACTATTCGATATCTAAAAGGAACGTCAGAAAATATCAGGCCAAAAATTAAAATTGTCTTCAAATCTGGATCGACTCTTAGAAGCGTCCTAACAAAAACAAGGCCGGAGTTATTGAAACAAGAAAACGAGTGCATCTACCAGGTACCTTGTGAATGCAATGAGTGGTATATCGGAGAGACTAAACGTCCTCTAAATCTACGACTTAGCGAGCATAAAAGCCATGTAAAAAAGGTGAAAAAATGAAGTCAGGTATTGCCAACCATGTTTGGTCAAAACAGCACAATATAACGTGGTTAGAAGGTCGGGTTGTTTACAGGGAACCTCAATGAAAAAAGTGTAAATTTAAAGAAGCGGTTTTTATAGCAAACATTAATAACATATTTAGTAACCCTAGTACCGAAATATCTACGATATTGTCGCGACCTAGCTGGGGGTTCTTTGCTAAGACCTCTATAGCAGGTTCTCTCTTTTAATCAAAACGGTTATGAAGAACAAATACATTTATTTAGCATAGAATATACAATGGATGAAAATATCAGCACAGTTTCAGGAAATACCAAGACTTAAGGTTATTTTCAAAGGAGTACTTACAACAGCATCTTCTTTTCTGACGTGCTGACTTCTGTCTTTTAAACTACCGACTACAGGCGACTAATTGCTGTTAACTCTTCTACTAACTAACGGACTCCTAATGCGACTAACTGACCGACTAACTCTCCTTTCTTCAGCATACTCTTTTTATATTTCCTATCCCTCGTGGTCATCGCTGGTTAAGTTGTTTAATATTTTTTCATCTAATTACATTACCCGGCTGTGACCATGAGAAATCGAACTTCGGTAACCTGCGTTTGATTATCGACTCGAGATTGTTGTGTTTTAATTATTTAATTTTTAATATTATTTAAAAACATATCTGGGTCGATGTCATGCAGGTAGCCGACCTTTTGGGCCTACATCAAATTGGTTTACTAGAATTATTTTTACATGTTTTTCCCAATTTGATATAAATCCAAGTTGATATGTATTTAAGTATTGACAATATGGCAACCACTAATCCTGTGCTGAATTTCAGAGTCGATATTGGCCTTTTCCGAAATCAAACTGCCGAGGTAATTGAATTCCGCTACATATTCCAACAGCTCATCTCCGATTTTTATAGCATTGTTATGATCTTCTGGGGGAGTGCACATGATTTTAGTTTTATCGATGATCAGCTTAAGTCCCAAGGCCTCGTATGCCCATGTATATGTGTTCAACATTTCTTGCAATTGCTGTAACGTATTTGCAACTAGAGCACAGTCATCAGCGTATTGAAGTTCTGTGATGAATTTTGTACGTGTCTTTGCCCTGAGTCTTTTTATGTTGAACAGACCGCCGTCGTATCTGTATCTAATGCCCAAACCTCTCTCCTGCAGTTTGCTGTCCACTATAATGGAGAGCCCTGCCATGAATATATTGACTAGGAGAGGCGCTAAGACACATATCCCTGCCTAATGCCTGTGTTTGTTAGGAAGGGATCGCTCAGTGATCCATGATATACACTCTTGATTTGTTGTTGTTATGGAGGCTTTTACACACTGTAAGAAATTTGATGGGTACTCCGAACTTTTTCATAATTGCCCAAAGTGCATCTCTGTTCACAGAGTCGAAGGCTTTTGTTAGATCGATAAATGCAACGTAAAGTTTAGAGTGCTGCTCTTTTACTTCTTCCTGTAGTTGCCGGATGGAGAATATGGAATCGACGGTACCGCGGTTGGTGCGCAAACCCGTTTGCGATTCTGGGAGGATTTTTTCTATATGTGGGTGCAGGCGGTTTGACATAATTTTTGCAAGAATTTTTCCTCCTATAGCCAGTAGTGAAATTCCTCTGTAGTTTCCGCAGTTTGACGCACTTCCTTTGTTCTTAAATATATTCACTATATTCGCGTTGCAAAAGTCCTGAGGTACCTCTCCGCTTTCCTATATGACATCGAAGAGAGCCTTAAGATGACCAATAAGTTCTTTACTAGCACACTTATAGATTTCCGCCGGAATCGCGTCACAGCCAGCTTTTACCAGAACACCCTATTAACAGAAGATATAAATTCTAGAGTTTTTTTCATTTGTAATTTATTTCCATAAAATAATTAGAAATTTATTCAATCTGCTGTTTTAAAATTCGCATAGTTAATAGCCTTCTCTCCGCAAATCGTTTCTTCGGCACCTTTGTGCGCCAAACTCGAAAATTGCAAGCCGAAGAAATTAAGAGGAAAGAGTGTGGCTGGCGTGTCAAAAACCATTAAACGGTGACGAAACCGAACGCTGCCAATTATGACCGCTTATCGAGAGACTTGGTTGCGAAATATTTAAACAAGAACCGGCGATGGATTAATGAATAGAAAACGTAACGTTTCTGTCTCGCTCCTTCTTCATCTTCAAGACTTAAGTGGTTTTAATGGATGTCGGTTTGTGCAGTGTCGCACTCGCCATATAGTCTGGGTGGCGCTTGCCATTTGGGTCCCAGTCTATGCGGGGCACCTGGTTTAGGATCATTGCCTGGCAACTTAAATGGTGAAATTTTGACAAGATAATTTAGTACTGACTATAGACACGGTATGTCGCTAGTGGTAGGAAAAATCATTTTTAGAGGTTACTAGTTTATTTGGTTGCCTATAAAATACATATAATGTCTTTTAAATGTATTTGACATAATTGTCAACTTGTCAATAAATAGTAAAAAAAATAGTTTTATTAAATTTGGACCTGTGTCGAAAAATACTGGTTGGTTTTTGAATTGAAAACAGAGTTGACATATATGGATAGACAATAGCTTTCAGCAAAGGTAAAGTTTCTTAGTTATTTTATGACACTCTCATGAATACTTTTCATAACAGAAGTGTTTACTGTTTGTGGATAGCGAAATGGACAGGTATCAGCTAGTTCTTATATATTTGTGTTAATTATACTTTTGTAACATTTACCAAAAATATTGTAATTTAATTACATACTAGCTTGTAGACAAAATGTATATTTAATAAACTATAAATTTATATAGTTTTTTTGTTTTATTAAAATTACTCTGATATACTAATATAATATCAGAGTAACTTTAAAAATAAATCCTTTGAATTCAAATGTAAATATATAAAAATTGTCTAGACCTATGTGGCGGATTTATCTTTCCAAAAAATCCTATATAGGTATTTTGCCACTGCAAGAAAATCTACAAAATAAAATAGTTCTTTTTTGTAAACACTGCTGCGTTAATCCAACGGAGAATAATTGTGAGCAGTTATGTTTACTGATAAACAAATTTGCTTAACGAACAAAAAAATGCTTAACGTTTCGGAAAGTTTATCTCTTTCCGTCGTCGTAAGCAAAAAAATACACAGAATAAACAAAAAAAATATTTAAAATATTTAAATGCATACTATTCGAGAACATTTTAGTTTTTTTTAAATATATACGTCTACAAAAACTTTTCGAAACGTTAAGCATTTTTTTGTTCGTTAGGCAAATCTGTTTATCAGTAAACCTAACTGCTGACAATTAGTCTCCATTGGATTAACGCCTGTAGTGCTTACAAAAAATAACTATTTTATTTTGTAGATTTTATGTTTACAGTTATGTTTACTGATAAACAAATTTGCTTAACGAACAAAAAAAAAGTTTAACGTTTCGGAAAGTTTATCTCTTTCCGTCGTCGTAAGCAAAAAAATACACAGAATAAACAAAAAAAATATTTAAAATATTTAAATGCATACTATTCGAGAACATTTTAGTTTTTTTAACATATACGTACTACAAAACTTTTCGAAACGTTAAGCATTTTTTTGTTCGTTAGGCAAATCTGTTTATCAGTAAACCTAACTGCTGACAGTTAGTCTCCATTGGATTAACGCCAGTAGTGCTTACAAAAAATAACTATTTTATTTTGTAGATTTTATGTTTACAGTTATGTTTACTGATAAACAAATTTGCTTAACGAACAAAAAAATGCTTAACGTTTCGGAAAGTTTATCTCTTTCCGTCGTCGTAAGCAAAAAAATACACAGAATAAACAAAAAAAATATTTAAAATATTTAAATGCATACTATTCGAGAACATTTTAGTTTTTTTTTAAACATATACGTCCACAAAAACTTTTCGAAACGTTAAGCATTTTTTTGTTCGTTAGGCAAATCTGTTTATCAGTAAACCTAACTGCTGACAATTAGTCTCCATTGGATTAACGCCAGTAGTGCTTACAAAAAATAACTATTTTATTTTGTAGATTTTATGTTTACAGTTATGTTTACTGATAAACAAATTTGCTTAACGAACAAAAAAATGCTTAACCTTTCGGAAAGTTTATCTCTTTCCGTCGTCGTAAGCAAAAAATACACAGAATATACAAAAAAAATATTTAAAGTATTTAAATGCATACTATTCGAGAACATTTTAGTTTTTTTTAAACATATACGTCTACAAAAACTTTTCGAAACGTTAAGCATTTTTTTGTTCGTTAGGCAAATCTGTTTGTCAGTAAACCTAACTGCTGACAATTAGTCTCCATTGGATTAACGCCAGTAGTGCTTACAAAAAATAACTATTTTATTTTGTAGATTTTCTTGCAGTGGCCAAATACCCATATAGCATTTTTTTTGATTAGATAAATATACCGACATAAATGAGATAGATAATATAAAAAAATAAACCTATCAAAAGTTGAACATTTTCTTAATTAAATATTAAATTAATCTTTCCTTAATCCTAATTAACTCTTAAATTATTAGAAATTATAAATGTTGTCAAGCTGTAAAGCTCCATACTTATTAAATATTTTTTTAACTAATTTTATATTTACCCTAATTTTCACACATTCTAAATTTTAAGGGCAGTACATGATAAAAAGCTTTAAACGCATATACAAAGGACTTTTTTCGGTGATTACAAGTTTATGAGAGGGACATTTTAATAATTTTGTTCTGGTGTTGCATTGATATATAATTCTCAAAACATTCTGTATTCATGTAAAAGTATACGATGCATTCAAAAATATATAATGCAGGGAGAAGATCTTTAAGAGGAGGGATCTTTAAAAGTGAACAAATTATTGTCATAATTTCGGCCCTCTACACGATTTGTTGAAATTCATTTGTTTTTAAGTGCGTATTACCATTTTTTGTGTTACAAACAGTCGTTGTATTTGACTATTGCTGCCCCAAAATATTATCCCATAGCTCATGACTGACTGAAAATTGCTTACTACCCTAATTGCATAACACACTGAACCCATTTTTTCTCAAAGATATTCTAGGTGAATTTTTTTTAAAGATATTCTATTTCAATCTAAATGCCCATCAATTATTATTCCTAAAAATTTTATATGTTCAGCTATTAATATATTTGTATTCGAATCATAGTGGTATATTTGTTCGAGATAATTTTGTTCGAAAAATTATGAGCTTAGGATCTACATTTAAAATATTTTATTTATCTGAGAGTGTTATTCTGAGATTTTCACTAAAAGTTTTATTTAGATTAACAAGATTTACCAAAGGGTAGAATGTAGAATGATTGGCTTCACAGAGGCTAGTTCTCCATCTCCGATATCAGTCATACCAAAGCTTATGGCACGAATGGTTGTCGTCTCGGCGCACTCAGTGGTAAGGTGTTCTGGTGTTTCCCCATTTTTCCCAACCAAACCAAACCAAACTAAATCTGCATTCGCTATTGTTTCTTAGCTTCAATCTGCTGGGGTGTTTGTTGAGAAAACAGTGAAGAAACAGTTAGAAACCCCGTGACTATCCGGAGGAGGAGTCCCTACCACCTGAGGATTCCCCACCAAAGGGAAAGAGAGGCTCTTATGGTGGCCTATCATAAAAACTGGCCTGAAAAAAAGCTAAGAAAAGTACAGATAGCACTACAGTCTGGTGGAGCAATGGCTTGAAGATGCTAAAATGTGAAGTTCAAAGCCTCTTTAACTAGGCCAAAAGCAACAAAGATTGGGCTATCTACTGGTAGCCCTACTAATACAATAAAGAAATTAGAAAAGCTAAAAGGAATTCATGGAAGAAGTTTTGCTAGGAAATTTCAGATGCCCGGCATGCTCTCGTATCCATAAAGACCTGGCAACCATCAAAGAAGTAGGTTTCATTAAGAAAGCTGATGGTCCTTATACAGAAACTAAATAAGAAAATCTTAATGAATTAATAAAAGTTCACTTTTCGGCCTCATTAATTAGTGACTCTACCAGGCAAACCTAGACGCAAGGCTGGCCAAGCCAAGGTCTTTAGATTGGAAAATTGGCAGATAAGTCACAAGGCCAAGTAGAATTAGATGGACAATAAATAAATTCTAGCCGTATTTAAAGTCTTCAGGTACAGACTGTATATATATATATCGCTTAATGTTACAAAGATGGGAATTGACCTTACCTTATATGTATATGTAAGATTCTCAAAGCTAGCCTGGCGTGGTGAGTCATCCCGGAAAGATGGCAAATAAGAAGACAGATATGCAGTAACCTACTAACAGGGTATTGTAAGCTGTAAAGTTAATGGGATTGACGAGCGAAGCCATATGCAAGTTCCGTTGACCTGAAGAAGAAACGCCAGAACACATTTTATGTCACTTCTCAGGCCCAGTCCGACCCTGTATGTATGTGTGCAGCTTGAGATGTTTGGTACGGGCGATGCACGCGTTTATTTTTCACGAATATATTGTTATTTAAATATTAATGGAAAGATTGCGCGGCGGCATTCCTCACCGATTGCACAAAAGTAGATATCAGAATATATTATATACGTAGGCGAAATTAATAGATGTTATGTTCTTCGCGAAATATAATATTACCTGACAAGTTTTGATAGGGCACACAATATATGTTCCTGAATGTGTGAAACATAAAGGAGTTTTATTGGTATCAGTGAAATTATTACGAGAGTCTTTCAGAAGAGACTGCACATTTTTGCCCTGAGTTGTCTGATACATATTGTATTGTGTGGTCGAATTTGGTCTGTTTTCACAAGTCAAAACCTATTTTCTGACTATGTAATGTAAATAAATAATATACAATATTTAATTGTAATAAAAAATAACTAAATTATATCATTTTTACGGTTGTCCACGTTGTGTTTGTCATTTCGGGAAAATCAACCAAACCCCCACGACCGGTTTCTGGGCCTTTATCATTCATCAGGTGAGCTCTGGTCGACTTGCCAAAATGATAAACATATCATATAAACATAGCGGTTAGATATTAAATCGCCAGTACATTGTAGAGATCTGGTGCGCACCCATGCGATGGCCGTACTGGCGTACATCCTGGGTGAGGCGTATCGATTAAGGCTTTTTTCGACAGCCTGAATATAGTATATAGAATATTCAGGCATTCTTGGCAGCCTAAATATAGTATATAGAATATTCAGGCTGCCGAAAAAAGCCTTAATCGATACGCCTCACCTAGGTTGTACGGTCATCGCACGGTCTCTACCAGATCTCCACAATGTACTGGCGATTTAATATCTAACCGCTAGGTTTCGATAGTACCCATTGAAATTCTCCGCGATGTTTTTGTCATTTTGGGAAGTCGACCAGAGCTCACCTGATGAAGAGTTAAGGCGCAGAAACCGGTCGTGAGAAGTTGGTTGATTTTCCCGAAATGACAAACACAACGTGGACTTTTTCATAGCAATTTACGGCAAGAATTATATAATTTATTTATATACGTAAAACTGCAAGAAAACTATTTCCACTAGTATAAAAATAACTAGGCACAAGTGTCTACACAAAATCCAAATCCGCTTTGATATAAAAACAAGAAAACACCTAATCCAAGGTTGTCTCTTATATTTTGCATATAGAAGTAGAAAAAAAAACAATAGATAACTTTAAACCACTATTGTTTTTTTAAATACTCTGCACGAAGAAAAATGCATTTTTGCATTCGTTGAAATCAGTTTTGAAAGTAATTATTCGACTCGCTTATTGTTACTTTGAAAATTGGTCAAATTATTCTAAAGTAATGAATCTCAGAGTGGTTAAATTGTTAGTAAGTAATGAGAATATGGAATTGTCACTGAATTTGAATTGAATAATTTTTAACCAGATAAAAACAAAATGTTTGGCAAACGTCTTATGTTGTCGATATATACAATACTTGTAATTTTAGACATTTCTATTGATACTGGTACAAAACAAATAAATTTCACATTTCCATTATACAGCTCTTGTATTTTTTAAATCGAAGCTGTGTTTACGAAAAGAAATCTTAATTTTATCTCTCGATTAAAGGTTCGTATCGTGAACATTCAACGGTTACCAAACCATTGCTAATTAGTAATTGCATTTTAGGTGCTATAATTGGTACATGATTTACCATATAAAACTGCTATTCGTAATTAAACGTTCAAAATCACGTCTTAAACATTAAGTAGAAAATTAATATAATTAAAATATGGCTCTTTAAGCTGTTTTAATGTTGTGAAGATTTTTTTCTTTTCAAAGGTACAATCCTGCGACTAAATATTTGATACTGTTATTTTTAGGCTTATGTTTCAAAAAACTTTAAATAAAAAAATTGTGTGTGCACTATGTGCGCATATTTGAAGTGAAACTTCTTATTACTTCCGTCTGTCTGTTTGTCCGTCTCTCCGTCTGAGGACTCCGTTTGGGTACCGGTATCCACGTGTCGAGTTGGTTCCAATCCAATCCCGTTCCAATGCCCATAGTTAAGAAAAATCTTGATGGTCATTTAGAGGCATCTGTTCGAAACGTCGCGTCGAGGGCGTCATCCTGTAGCCCGTCCCCAATTATGCCGAAATCGTCCCACATTTTTCTACAATGTCGAATCGAAACGAAACGTCGTGAACAACTTTGCAGGGTTGGACCGTGTGCACTGTCGCTCACATTGCCTACACTCCAAATTTGGTCGCGATCGGACGACATCAACTTTTGACGTTTCTTTCGCCAAAACTGTCACAGTGACACGTGTCGTACACGGTCAAGTTGGCCTTGGTCCAATCTATCGACGTACCAAATTTCATTTAAATCGGACGATTTTTTTTATTTGATTCATTGATGATGAGATTTCTTAGTGCACAAATCGTTGTCAAAATATCATAAAAAGAAGGGGTTCTTCGAGCCTCATCTACTTTCCGAGTTTCAACTTCCTAGTTCATATAGGACCCAAGTTACGACGCTCCAAAGACCCATTAAATCGGACAATTTTTTGCCATTGATGATAGGGTTTCATAGCGCACGTGGCACCGTCGATTCCATATTTTCCATCCGCCAACTACAGGAAAAAGTAAAAGAGCAGCAGTCTAAACTTTATGTTGCATTCATCGACCTAACAAAAGCCTTCGACTCGGTGAACAGAGATGCACTTTGGGCAATTATGAAAAAGTTCGGGGTACCCAACAAATTTCTTACAGTGTGTAAAAGCCTCCATAACAACAACCAGTCAAGAGTGTCACATCATGGATCACTGAGTGATCCCTTCCTGACAATTACAGGAGTTAGGCAGGGATGTGTCTTAGCGCCTCTCCTATTCAACATATTCATGGCAGCGCTTTCTATTATAGTGGACAGCAAACTGCAGGAGAGAGGATTGGTTTGGTTATATGACGGCGGTCTGTTCAACATAAAAAGACTTCAAAAACACGTACAAAATTCATCACAGAACTTCAATACGCTGATGACTGCGCTCTAGTTGCAAACACGTTACAACAATTACAAGAAATGTTGAACACATATACCTGGGCATACGAGGCTTTGAGCTTTAAGCTAAACATCGACAAGCCCAAATCATGTGCACTCCCCCGGAAGATCATAACAATGCTATAAAAATCGGAGAAGAACTATTGGAATATGTAGCGGAATTTAATTACCTCGGCAGTTTGATTTCGGAAAAGAGCAATATCGACTCTGAAATTCAGCACAGGATTAGCAGCGCCTCAAGAGCATTCTAGAAATTAAAAGACAGCGTTTTCTACAATCATGACTTCAGTACAAAAACGAAACTTGCAGTGTACCGAGCAATTATAATCCCCACCATGTTATATGGGAGCGAAACCTGAGTGCCGTACCGCCGACACATGAACGCATTAAACAAGTTGCAACAGAGACACCTCAGACAACTTTTAAGAATCCGGTGGTTCCATCATGTCTCAAACGTATCGGTCCTTGAAAAAGCTAACTGCGAGAGTATTGAAGTCATGGTTACAAAATCCCGTTTAAAATGGGCTGGTCACGTATGCAGAATGCAAGAAAATCGCATACCAAAATCTCTGCTTTACGGTGAGCTTATAGGCGGTAAGAGGAGGCCGGGTGGACAACTCAAAAGGTACAAGGACATTTTCCACGAAAACTTAAAGGGGATTAACATGCAGAATCATTGGGAAGAAGCAGTTCACAATAGAACTCAATGGAGAAGAATTGTAAATTCAGTTAACAGCGACAATCAAAAAGTAAAGAGGCAACAAAGCAATGAGATTTTTGAATGTCCGGAGTGCGGTAGGCAAATAACATCACGTATCGGGCTTTTCAGTCACAGAAAAGCTCACGAAAGAAAACGCCTTGCGTGGCCATTTTTTGATGCGTGTCGAATACTCGTCAGCGAGTAATAGCAGTAGGTATGTATATATGTATGTATGTCATAGCGCACAAAACGTCAAAATATCATGAAAAGGTTCAAATATGAAAAGGTTTAAATATCATGAAAATGCTTCACATTGGGCACGACTTACAACGTTCTAAGATCGATACCATTTTTGTGACGCTTAGCGCCCTTGACGTGACGCTTCGCGTAACACTAGCTTATGTGACGCGGCCTTAAATTTTTACTCCCATCGCGCCTAAAGAAGTCTCACTTCAAAAATGCATTTTAAAGATTAGATCTACTGAAAAAATATAACATCGGTAAATTTCAGCAGAAGAGGTAATGTCAACCGGAATTTGTAAAGAACAACAAGGATTTATAAATAACAGCCAATAGTCAGCCAGTCTGCAATAGATGCCATATTTATCATCCGCCAAATAACCGAAAAGGCCATATAGAGTTATAGAGACCTTAATAAGACAGCTTTTATGTGCTTCGTTGATCTTACCCAGGCATTCGATAGAGTCCAAATAACTGATGTAATAAACCTACTGCAAAAAAGGAGAATTCAGTTGAATATTATAAAAACTATTGAAGAGTTGAATACCGAGAACTACACATATGTAGAGTGGCCAATAAGCTAAGCAGAAAAATAGCTGTGACAACCGGAATCAGACAAGGATATACCTTAAGCCCAACTCTGTTCAACATCGTAATGGACAAAATCATAAATTAAGTAAAGCTAGCCGGGAGAGGATATCGACTGGGAGATAAAGAAATAAAAATAATATGCTATGCTGACAATGTAGTACTCATATCTGAAGACGAAGATAACTTACAAAAGTGTCTATAGAAGTTCCAACAAACGGCAAAACTATTTAACATGCAAATATCCGTGAAAAAACAAAATCCCTTACAATATCTAGAGAGCCTAGAAGATGCAAACTTGCAATCTATTATCAGAGTGTAGGAAAAGTGATGTCATTTAAATATCTAGGGCAAAATATAACAAGCACCAGGAATCTCAAAGAAGAAGTAAAAACCCAAACAACAAAGGCATCATTAATTTAGGATATTCGGGATATTTAAGGGATATAATTTGACGAAATAAATATATGAGCGTCAGAAGCAAAGTTATAATTTATAAGGCTTGCGTGAGACCGGTTATGACATATGCGATAGAGACTAGAGCAGAGAACACAATAACAAAACGGCTACTAAGAACATCAGAAATGTACCTTATATGACCGGAAAAGAAGTGAGGATATAAGAGAAACATGTGAAGTACAGGATGTAGTAAGATGGGCAAGAAACAGGAGAAGAGAATGGAGAGACTATGTGGACAGGATGCCAAACGATCGGTTAGCGAAAATTGCTAAGGAGAAAAGACCCAACACGCCGCGACCACCTATAAGATGGTATGAAAGCTGGTCTTAATCATCCCAACTGTTCTTAGGCAATTATTGAAGAAAACACAGGACTTGGTCGTAACGCACGAAGAAGAAAGTATTTCTTTTAAATCTTTTTGTAGTATTTGCAATATTTGAAATTGTTGAAAACATTAATTGTAACGTTTGAAAAAAAAATGACGTGTTCTATTGGGTGTCAAAATTACTTTTTGTGTTTTACTCCTAATAAAACAATATACTATTAATTGAGAGAATAAAAAGATATTCATATTAATATTCATATTAACACAGAAACTCACAGAAACTATCGAATTAGCAGTATTTCTAGTAATAAAACCAATAAATTCGATAAAACATCGACTTTAGATAAAAGTTTGTATTGTTTTAATTAAATACTTTAACAGCATTACATACTAATTGGCGGCGTGACTTATTGTGCCGAGTGTCTATTTTAATAAGATGTTAAAAATAAACATCTTGCATGGATTGACTGGAAAATGAATGCAATTAAAGTATTTGTTTTGTTCGTGATAACTACATTGCAATGAAAAGTATTTGATCTTGAGTTCGTTGCTGAACATAAAATATCATATTTAACTTCATATTGATTATTTATAGTTGCTTATTATTTACTATTTAAACGTCAAAATGCAAATATTTAGACATTAAAACGTCAATTTTCACAAAAGTAATTATTTATTTTTTGTACGAATAAGTATACCTATAGGTATATAAAAGAAAAAAAAACTGAAAATATGTATATTAAAAAGAAGGTCGTATACTAATTAAGTAAAAATAAGCTTATTATAGATTTAGTAGTAGGAAAGCATGTATAATTGTAATAGAAAGATTATTATCACTCTATCTGATATCGATATCTTAAAACTTGTTTTATGTAGGTATTAATAATATATTAAAATTATAAAAAAATGTCTAGACACAACAAAACAAAAACAGTATTTTTGCTATTTGTATCTTGTACACGGTTAAAAATATTCACTTGAAATTCAACCCGATGAGCTTGGAACAAAAATCTTTATTGTAACTATACAAAAGTATTAATTTTTTCGACGTGATAAATTCATTTTGTCCTTTACTCCTACGTGAAGCATAGGGCTTCCAGCGGGTTCGGTTGTTGGCAATTGATTTGACATGATCAGTTTACTGCTTCGATCTCCTTTTTAATTGTCCTTTACGACCAGCTCTTCTATTGCCTTGTGGATTCCACTCTATAGTTCTGCCAGCGATCTTGTTGCCACGTCGCCTTTAAGTGTGAACAATCCATTTCTTAAGTTTGATCTCGTTATACACCTGCCTCTGGTTGGTCAAGCTCCATAAATTTTCATTTCTGATAATATTTGGCCATACAGCAATACTGACTTGACATTCGAATTAAAAATTTTAAGTTTAGTAAGTTGAGAGTACTGTCTAGATCTCCAAATATTGTTGATTATTCCAAATGTTATTCTTGCCTTGTTTATTCTATTTATGATATCTTGCTTTGTGCCTCCGTTGGTTGAGATTATACTACCTAAGTAAAATCATTGATATCTTCTATAGGTGTTGTTCCAATGATAAAGGGAGCGACATTGTTGTTACAAACGCCCATCGCACATCGATTAGTTTTTTTGATATTAATCTTAAGACCTGCAATTCGAGCTACATTTGCCAAGTCAAGTAGTTTTGATGACATATCCGCGTGACTATGAGAAAGGAGTCAAATACACAACTGAGAGACATAACTGACTACATAAGTAGTCAGAGTCAAACAACATAACTGAGATCTCTTAACATGCTAAAGGGAGTCCACCATATTCCACGAAGATTCCTGGAAATTGTTCTCTGTAGAATATGATCTAAGAGGACATTAAAAAGAAATAGCGATAGGACAAAACCCTGTCTCACCCCATTCTGAATGTTGATGGATTCACTCCGTTGACCCTTATGCAAGACTGCACATTGAGCCTCATAATAGAGCGCCTTTATGAATTTTACAATTTTCTTAGGAATACTAGCTCTGCTGAGGACTGGTCAAAGAGATTGGTGCTTTAGGCTATCAAACGGACGCTCAAAATCAATAAATATCAGGAATAAATAAACGCCATTCTAATGGTTGTTCCATCACTATACGGAGTGTCTTTATGTGATCCACAAACGATCGCTGAGGCCTAAATCCTGCTTTTTTTGGACGAAAATGAAGTTCTATTTGTTTCGATATCCTTTCAAGCATGACCATAGCCAGGATTTTATTTATAAAGTTTAATAATGTAATGCCTTTCTAATTTTGACATTCAGTTCATTTGAACTTGATTGACAATATAAAAATGTAATTATATGCCGATAGGCATAAAAGTAAAGGACTTTTACGCCTAAACACAAAAATATATTATTAAACTGTCATTAAGTGTCAAATTCAATAAGGGTACCCTTGTTTAAAAAAAGATTTGTGGCGTGTGAAAAAAATAGCTCATTCTATTCTAATTCAGCTTTAATGAGCTTAACAGTTTTTTTTAAATAACAGCTTTAAAGAGCTTTAATGATCTCAAATCTCAGAAGGCAATAGAAAAAGAGATATATACATACTCTTTTATAGATTCGGGACACCACCGGTTATTATTAGGTCTAAGAAGAGACCAAGTTAAAGAGGTTGAGAAAATGCAGACAGCTGCTCCAGCCTCCACCTTACGGGTCCTCAGTCGGAGACAAATTCCACGACTGGGAAGGGCACGGAGGGCCAAACCCAACCGTGAAAAGGTGTATAGTTATTGTTGTTACTGTTAACCCTCGGCGGAGGTAGATGTCCACTCCTCGGAGGAAGAACATCCGTTGTCAGAGTTATATGGGAAATACCCTGTCCCCCTACAATAGAAAAATCGCCATGATCTAGTTATAACTTAAGAAAGGGGACCACAATAGATCTTTCAGGTCGCAGTGAATAACCCCCCTCCCACTATTTCTACATTCTACCAGCCGCCGTTGAATACAACTCCTTTAATTGATATTTAACGGTCTAATACTAATTGCCGCAGTAATATATGCAAAAAGCTTTCTTGGTCGGTATTAAATATTTTGATGGAATACCCACAATACCGCATAGAGGAAATATATTAGCTCACTATTTATCTCTCTTTAATACGTTTGAATTACCCTTAGGGTATCTCCATCATTATCTTACACATTAAAATCCAGACCACGGACTTGAATATGATCAAGTCGGTATACGCATTTCTTATTCGACATAAACATACTTTTCTGTAACAAATAGTACTCAAAGATATCAAAGCCATAACAATATAACTTGTGATAGTATCATCGTAATTTTTTTACGACCTATATACGATATACCTATACTCGAATTTACGATATATACGCGAATATTGATATCCGAGCCCCTATACAAATATAAATTTGAAACATTCTCGAACTATAAACTGACCCTACCTTTACGACCCTATAAATCCGTACACATGTAACCAGTTTCTGAAATTGTCATAGGTAATTTTGTCGATCTTCGACCGTCAACAATACTATATTATTTTCTGTCACCGAAGACGCGGTCTGGAACGTCGGGCACGCCATTTCTCGGGCAATAAGCCCGCTTCAATTTACCATATTGTTAGAGCGTAACCATCGCGCCTTTTGGCGTCGCTCTCACGACTTTATTTCTCGCATAAATTTAACGAACGCCAGTTTATCAATTACACCGAGACTTCGGAGCACAATGGCGTCTTTTAAAGGAAATTAATAACCGAAGTGGACGGACTTAAGGAGGGTATTTAGGATTGAAATCTATATCTGCAACATTAACATGCTTAATAATCATAACGACTTATTGGAAATGCTGAATATTTTCTCCCCATTCGGGGTAGATCTACCCCTTTGTGAAACAATATAACTCGCTCTGAGTAACGATCTGTGCCATACACGGCGAAGAAAATCACTATTATAAACTTTATTCTGTACCTGTGTACCAATATACTCTATTTGTGTGATAGGAAGTAAATTTTCATGCATAGGTTTTCATGCATCATTGATAGGTTTGTAGTTAGTTTGAAAAATGTCACAAGGAGAGTGGTGACTACACCAGCGAAATCTGGGGCCTCAGACCGCAGATGGCGCACTGGCTGTACATTTGAATAGTGAGGCCTTCAGGCACATATGCATCATTGGTATGGTGGCCTAAGGTAATGCAACAAACAATATTGCTCAGCCTCAGCAAGGTACAGAGACTTGCTTGTCTGAGCATAACAGGAGCGATGAAATCAACGCCCACTGTATCAATGAAGGCGCTTCTGGACTTTCCGCCTCTTCACATAGTGATCTAGGCGGAGGCAAGATTATTATTCTATCGACAGCAAAGTGTGTTTTGTCTCTGGGAAATAGGACAGAAACATGACACTCAAAGATTGGGGATTCTATCGGGGGACTTCTACTCCAAATGAGATCGGACTAAATGATCCCTCTTTATCACTACTACAAACCATTCGAGGTGAACAAAATATATCGAGGAATGTGGACATATATAACATTCCTTCAGGACGGACTAACCTGGTATACAGACGGGTCAAAGACCGCTGAAGGAACAGGAGCTGGAATATTTGGGGAAAGACCAAGGGTAAGCTTATCCTTTTCCTTGAGTCAACATTGAA
The DNA here is from genome assembly GCF_002938485.1 of Sitophilus oryzae. Lineage (NCBI taxonomy): Eukaryota > Metazoa > Arthropoda > Insecta > Coleoptera > Curculionidae > Sitophilus > Sitophilus oryzae. The sequence continues at coordinate 233,636 of NW_022147167.1, forward strand.
GTACTCAACCGTATTCCAGGCAGAATTCTTCGCCATTTTACAATGTGCGACAACAATAGAAGAGCTTATTCAGTTAAGCTCATCAATATATGATCAGACACTCAGGCGCAACTAGGAGCGCTTATGAGCCCAATCATTGAGACTCGTCTGGGAATGCGTAGGTGAACTGGGAGCTCTGGCGCGAAGGAACAGAATTACATTATTTTGGGTGCCGAGCATCAGCGGCATCCAAGGCAACGAAAAAGCCGATGAGCTAGCTAGGCAAGGATCATCGGCATCCTATCTTGGTCCAGAGCCAGTACTGGGAATACCCAATTGTATGGCCCGTAGTGCACTAAAACTCTGTATCAGGGAAACGCGGAATGTCCACTGGAGAATCAGAAAAGGGCACAGGCACTGCAAGGCCTTTATCCAAGGGCCTAGCTCTAAAACCGCAAAAGAACTGCTAATTCTTAGCAGGAATAAAGTGCGGATTACAACAGGCCTATTGACAGGACACATGGCTGTCAGGTGTTACCTGAACAAACTCAACTTGTATCAAAGAAGTATTTGCTGCAGACTCTGCGATAAATATCCTGAAACAGCTGAGCACATAATATGTTACTGGATCGCAAACGACACTTTTTATTTGGGAAAGCTAGGCTGGAACCGAAGAAACTATGCCCTTATCCTATCAAGGACCTGCATAAGTTAGTGCAGGGCATAGGGATAGGAGAATGGGTGCAGATAAAGAAAGGGGACAAACACCGGCTTGGCAAACACGTCAGTTTCCGGCAGAGGACGGCCCCTTGTTATTGAAAAAAAAACATATGCTATTATATACGGAGAAGTAACAATTTCTGCATAATTTTTTCATTTTGTACGAGATATATCATCATATACAATATATACATACAATAGTTGTTTTGAAAAATAATATAAATAATAGTAAATAATAATTTTTACATTGTTAAATGTGTCTAAAGGCTAAAAGATTTGACGTAAATGAATTGACATAATTTTTAAAAATTATTCGATCGATAATTTGACTTAGCAGCAGTACCAATCACTAAGCCTAAAGTCCTCTAACACAGTATTGGCAACTATTTTAATCATTGTCGATCGCTTCTCTCAATCATAAACATACCGCCTTAACGATTAGGATTGGTAAACCTAGTGATTTCATTCTTTGCAGTTCTTGGGTGCAGTGCTGTTGCAATAGATATCTATTAGAGTATCGTGTGAGACTGCAGGTGTAGTAATATTATTTTTAATGTATTTTGGGATCTTACAATGCGCGGGTGGCCACGAAATTTAATCCTAATTAGCTTTTTACGAGATAAACATGAAAAATACACAATACATTACATCTTAAATTAATTTATCGAGAAACGACAGGTGGTTTTAAAGTAATTACCTTACCGTGCTTTTTGTTATGCAATAGAAATTACTAGGTTTGTTTCAGCAGTTCCGAAACCACAATTTGTTGAAAAGCATTATCTTTACGAGTATATAGAAAATTTGTGGGTAGTGGGAAAGCGTTAGAAAACAATTGAAACGTATATTGGATTCGCAAAGAATCTAAATGTCAAATTCTCCAAAATTCGTTTTTTCCATAAAATAATTTTAGGTGCCACATTAACGGTTCTATGTTCATATCTGATGTAGATGCGCAAGGTGTTCCATTTAAAAAAACGAAGATAATCTATTTTATATTTTAAAAAGTTTGGCATACAATTTTGAACACCCTATATGGTTTAAGATTACGATATTTGTAGCAAAGTAAGTACAGACCCACTAAAGTAAATGCCTAATAGAGTTTTGATTTCAGGACATTTCTTGTATTTTTTTTAAAAAGGCTGGAAAAATATTTTTTTTTTGGTTATTTATTAATATCTTTGAAACTATCAAAACAAATTTAATAATCCCAAGAAGCAACATTTATTTTATAAGAGCTGTATAAACAGCTATGTGATCATCTTTATAGGATACCTCAATTCGTATAACGTGCTATAAGACCCTAATATGATAGCTTTACAACCAAAAAAGGCCCATTTTTATACAACCAAAAAAGGGTATACAACTCTTATGCAATTATTTTACACAGCATTATATAACTATTATAAAAAGCATCCGAATAAAAGCCTACCTTCTTTCAAATTGGAGCTTTGGGAACCCAGGGAATTCTCGGGATTATTTGCCGTAATTTCGAGGTGTTTTTTCTTACATGCTCTTTTATAACCATCACGGCGTTTGTTAACTTTTTTCCAACTTTGTCCAGAATTCATAATAGCTCTGATTGATTATACTCGTAGGTAGATATTACTTTTGCTACAACAACAATAACAAAAAAATAACTAAGTATACCTTTTAATTTAAAATGAGGATATATTATACATTACCAGTTTTATAATGCAGATATTACAACGAATTTATTATGTTAATCACAATTTTATCATATAAGGCTTTTATAAACAAGAGGTTCTTATAGCTTCCTAAGTTTACGTAAAACTAGTGTTCTATACAGAACCGTAGTTTAACGCAATAAAACATTCAATATTTTGGTTTAACATACAATGGTTACTGTAATTAAATATCAGGCTATACAAGGTCAACTAAAATTTAGGTAGCTATTATCAAAATTTAAAATTTACTCTTCATTTTCACAAAATGTGTCATATATTATATGTCAGCATCCTTAGATTTTAGGTATATACTTCTATAATAAAACTCACCTTTATTTTTTTCCTAGAATCTGAAAATCAATTAATAGAGCTTCCGCGGCGTATGAGAGGCGCCACCCTGTATATACTCAAGTATACAAACAGAAAAGAAATTGTAAAAAGTACCCTAATACTTTGTACTGCCTCGCTTGGTTGTTATAACTGCCTATATATGTCCGTTCATACTGTCATTGAGGCGGCATTATCATATTGCATTATTTTTTTGCCATTCTTCTTTAAGGATCAAGCGAAGTTCATTTTAATGAAGCTGGTATAGCTTTGCGACCTCTAGCCTTCCTGTCAAGCATTTCTCAAACGTCGAACATGATAGGCAGTTCATAGTAGTATATAGTTCACAATAGGCACCAAAGATAATTAAAAAAATTGCAAATTTTTGGTGGCAAGTTTATTTCGCTCTTAAAAATTAACGAATGCATGTATTGACATGATCCAAAAAAACAAAATACTCAAATGGCATGGTTCTGGCCGTAAAATTATATTTTAAAATTTACACACGAAGTTATTGCACAGGGTGATTTAAAGTTAGGGTAAAAAATCAACCCTTCGATTAACCCTGTATAATATGCCAAATACTAAAGTTTATAAAAAACTGAGTTTACGAATTAAAGTTGACATAATTATATACAGCTGATTAGCGCTTTCCAAAAAAATTCATGAAATTAGGGCTAAAAATAACAAAAATATAACACTTTAAAAAAATTTGACCAAAAATTTCTCCGTTGCGTTTTTTTTGCATCTGAGTGTATAATTAGAACCTCATGGAAAACTGAAATAACCCAAATAAAATAATTTAGAGTAAATATTGGTTCAAAATAAGTTACCAATATCCTGATGATCTACATTAAACAAATACCGTAAAACTAATATTTGTATGACATCTCTTAAAATAGATGTGCGAAAACTATTAAAAACCGCAAGCATTTCCTGTGATTTGATTTATTTTACTAGGGAATCGGAATTATTTATTACCGTTTTCTTCGAACAAATTTAGCAGATTAGCAAGTTTTAATTTGATTTGTGGTGACTTGCCACTTGCTGTTTCTAATTATATGCTCACTTCTGCATGCGTAAACGTTCAGTGGGCAATTTAATCTGTTTATATAGAGGTAGTAAAAAATTCAATGTCCTCGGTTTATTTTTAATATAGGAAAATCTAATTATGTTTAGTATTTGCACATAAAAAGTGAACAGACACATGTCCTGGAACACGGAGTTGTTGTCTTAGAGTTCCGTATATGTTAATTAGGAGACGTACATAAAAAATATAAATGCATTATCGAATGCAAATTTAATTTAATAGTAAATCCCGAGGTAAATCCTGTTTAAAATACTACAATTTCTGCTAAAATATATTTATAAATCAATTTTTAAAAAAAACATATATTTTTTTTAGAAATATATACCTATCAAAACAAAAATTGTATAATTGTTCTCCAAAATTGTGGATATTATTTCCAATTTTAACCTTAATACATTTATCAATTGAAAATAAAATAACATTATTGATACTGTAAAAAAATTGGATATTCATTGTCTTTAAATATTTTAACTTAAACGTTTCAGTCAGATGTATCACTGACTTTTTCACGAGAAAAGGTTTGTTGTCCAATCTACTGTTCCAATCTACCGTTCTTAAATCGGTGCAATATCCCACCAAAAGTTTATTTATAACCTATCCAGAGAATATATATACACATTTACACAGAATAATGACAGTGGTTATTCATGGGACACAAGGCACAGAATAAATTTAATAACGCCAAAATTATAATGAAAGCAGCGATAACCTCTAAGAGAAAAATTAAAGAGGCTTTTTTAATACAATCTAATAAAAATAAATGTATTGCTCATGCATCTGTAGATGTTAGTAATGTATGGCAATCGCTTCTTTGATTTTAAAGAACATAACATAAAATTTAAAAATAATCATACAGAAAGTTTGGGGCTTTTTGGTTTTACCTTATTAAGTAATTGTTATCAGGTAGTAATTGTTAATTTTGAAGTTTAACTTGATATAATGTCATTTTAACAGAACGTCAACGGTTTCTTGTAGATGTATCTGTTTTAAAAAACTAAAGTGTTCTCGAATAGTTGAATTTAAATATTTTAAATAGTTTTTTTCTTTATTCTTTGTTTTTTTTGCTTCCGACGACGGAAAGAGATAAACTCTCCGAAACGTTAAGCATTTTTTTCTTTGTTAGGCAAATTTGTATAATTGTAAACATAACTTCTGACAAGTAGTTTCCGTTTGGGTTTAAAGCAGAAGTGTTTACAAAAAATAACTATTTTATTTTGTAGATTTTCTTGCAGTGCAGTGGCGAAATACCCATAGAGGATTTTTTGGAGAGATCGTAGCCATAGAGGATTTTTTGGTGCCCATAGAGGATTTTTTGCAGAGATCGTAGAGAACACCACATAGGTATAGACATTTTTTACAGTGGTTATCTGTCATTTTAATTTGAAAGTATTTTATTTTGTTATATTTTAGATGCCGTCAATAGGAATCATCTATTTCTCCCTTTAGAGTGACTATACCTACAGGGTGAGTCTTCAATACATAAATGCAAATATTTTTAGGGGTAGTACATTTTGACCCCAGTAAACTTTCGACCACAGAAACTTTCCATTTTTTTTTAAATTTGGAGTTTTTTGAAAAAAAAAATGGATTTTTTATTAGTTTTTAGTTAAAAAATATAATTTCTTGATAATATGGCAACATAGAGAGTAGATTAAATTTACAAGAAAGAAAATCCAGAAAAGATCCAGTGGTTCTCAAAATTTAAGCAAAAAATTTTTTTTTGAAAATTTTCAAAGTAAAATAACTCGGTGATTTTGGACTTATTTGAAAAACGGTAAAGAGAAAATATGTTTCTTTTATCGAGATCTATCAGTCCTGAAAATTTTTGTATTATTTAAGACCCACCCTGTATAATGAAGCTTACATCAAAATTAACGATAAATGTTTGTTAATAGATCATTGGAAACTTGAAATTCATCCCAGCAAAAATATACTAATTAACTCTGTGTACAGGGTGAGTCTTAAATTAGAGCCAATATTTTTCGGGATGGTATATTTCGATCCTAGAAACCTGTCTATGCGTCAATGAGTTTTTTTGGCGAAAAAAAAATGAAAATTTGTAATTTAAAAAAAATCGATTTTTTTTAAATTTTTTATTCAAAAAAATATAATATCTTGATAATATGGCAACATAGATAGTGGGTTAAATTTATCAAAAAAATCATTTTTTATTTTTAAAGTAAAACTCACTAATTTTGAACTTATTTGAATAAGTGTAAATTCAATACTAATAATTATGTCAAAAATATTGGATTTTGTCTATTCTACCCTTATCTTTTTCATGTTTAATTAATTGAAAACTCGATGTTATACGAGTATTGTAATATGAAGAATTTTTTTTTGTAAAATTTGCAAAATATTTGTAATGAGAAAAAAACAATTCTTGACATGACCATAACAATGACATGATATAATATATCCATATTATGGAAAATGTATTTATAAGAGTAAGGTATTTAGTATGTAATAGGTATATTTTATTTTAGTTTTGTATTAAATATCGTATGTTCGAGACAAATGGCGTCGAGGTATCTTATTAATGATGATCGATGACATGCACCGAGACATGCACCATATAACTGCAAATATTTTTAGAGATAGTATATTTCGAAACACATCTAGGAGGTTTTTTCGCGAAAAAAAATTTTGAAATCTGAAATTTTTTGAAAAAAAAATTGAAAACTTTTTTAATTTTTAGTTAAAAAACATAATATCCTTATAATATGGTAACATAGGTCGAAAATTAAATTTACAAGAAAGAAAACACAGAAAAGATCTCGTATATTTAAAAAGTAAAATATCTCGGATATTTTGAACTTATTTGAAAAACGGCACAGAGAAAGAATGTCTCTTTTATCGAGATCTCCTAGCTCTGAAAATATTTGCACTTATTTAAGACTTACTCTGTATAATGTCTAGCTATCAACATCCAGTTAGCTAAATAAGCTAACTGGATATTGGACTTCTTTCAATTATAAGCTATTTTTTAATAAATATTTATTTTTATTTGTTGTTGGACGTGAATCAAAAGCAACAATAAATGGCAAAAGTTTATTGTTAATAAACAATACCAAAACACAGAACTTACAAAAAGAAAAAGAAAGGGCTTTTTTTACTAACCCAACCGTCAACTATCATTTTTTCGACACTCTCGACTATTACCTCAAGTAGACACCGTAACTATCTAAACTACGACTATCAAACCTTATAGATACAGTACTACTTGTAGTAACAATATGTAGATTTAACATTGTGTATTCTACATTATTTAATGTAAAATGTTTATTATTTTATTCTGAATATACTTTTGCTAATAATAATTTTATCTAATTCTCGTTTTTTGCCCCATATACTGTTTATATTCTTTTAATATCCCATGATTATTTATAATTACAGACTTAATATTATAAATAATGTGACATTTAAACAAAAGTAACATACACAGTTATATCAACTTACAACTTAAGAACAGGATACATGACAGACAATGACAACAATAACAAGCAAAAATCTGAATAATACATCGCAGTACGTTTTCTCTTCTTTCTGACATATTTGCTTTCAAGTTTTTTTCGTCATTAAAGAACACGATTTTTCTCCTCGTGGCAGATTAAGTCAAACAGAAACAAAAACCCGAACGTTGCCCGTTTGTAGGCCAGGACAGCCACAAAGAGATTTCGGTATAATAAAAATTTGTCTACAAACACAACCTTATTATCTAACACAAAGGCAACGGAATAAATGATAATAAAGGTACTATTCAGCCGTCTAGATTATGCGTTCTCGGAGAACGTAGCCCCAAGTCAAAAACGGCTCGAAACGTTACTGACAGTGATGATGTACGATGACAAAACAATCTTGTACAAGATGAAATTGCTGTTTTGATGGAGGAAGTTCGTCGAATGTCTGCGGGCGAAACACATACCTTTCTTATTAACTGTCATTTATTAAATTATTTTAACGATTTCAACATACTAATTGATTTTGTACGAATAAGATATATCAATAGAAAAATGTATTGATATTTTTTATTCGTACGTTTCACCTTACACCATCCCAATGGAAAGAAAGCATCTTGATACCAATTTTTAAAAAAGGAGAAAAAAGCAGATCCACGAAACTATCGGGATATCAGCTTGATGAGTACCATACAAAAACTGTTCAGTAAAATTTTACCAGAAGAAGTAATGTTAATCGGAATTTGTTAAGAATAACAAGGATTTAGAACTAACATTCCATTTTTTTGTTTCGGTCATCCGCCAAATAACCGAAAAACCATAGAGTTTAATAAGACAGCTTTTATGTGCTTTATTGATTTTACCTAGGCATTCTATAGAGTCCAATTAACTGATGTCATAACCCTACTGCAAAAAAAGATAATTCACTCGAATATAATAGAAGGAATCGAAGAATTGAATACCAAGAACTACACATATGTAAGAGTGGCCAAAAACTAAGCAGAAAGATAGCTATGACAACCGAAATCAGACAAGGAGATACCTTAAGCCCAATTCTGTTTAGCATCATAATGGATGAAATCATAAATGAAGTAAAGCAAACTGGGAGAGGATATCGACTGGAAGACTAAGAAATAAAAATAATATGCTACGCTGACGATACAGTAATCATATTTGAAGACGAAGATAACTTACAAAAGCTTCTATATAAGTTCCAACAAACGGCAAAACTATTTAATATGCAAATATCCGTGAAAAAAGCAAAAATCCCTTACTATATCTAGAGAGCCTAGAAGATGCAAACTGCGATCTATGGAGCAAATATAACAAGCACTAGGAATCTGAAGGAGGAAGTAAAAGCCTAAACAATAAAGGCATCATTAATATCAGAATATTTAAGGGATATAATTTGGCGAAATAAATATATGAGCGTCGGAAGCAAAGTTAGAATTTAGAAGGCTTGCGTGCCTTTACGCATTAAAGGAAACGCAATAAAGACTAGATAGGAGAACACAATAGCAAAATGGGTCCTAAGAACGACATGCGAACACTTGCGATCAATTATAGGATATACCTTATATGACCGGAAAAGAAGTGAGGATATAAGAGAAACATGTGAAATACAGGACGTAGTAAGATGGACAAGAAGCAGGAGAAGAGAGTGGAGAAACCATCTGGACAGAATGCCAAACGACAGGTGAGCGGAAATTGCTAAGGATAAACGACCTAACACACCTCGACCGCCTGGACTACCACCTATAAGATGGTATGAAAGCTACTCTTCATAATCTTAACTGTTCTTAGGGAACCATTGAAGAAAACACAGGACTTGCTACTAACGTACGAAGAACACACAATAGATCTATAAGGTCGAGGTGATTAACTCCCCTCCTAAAAAACGTACGAAGAAGAAGAAGAAGAAGACAATCACTATGTTTGACTTCACTTAATAAAAAGCAACTCGATTCATTCCAGTACATTCAGGAACTTATGGAACATGTATCCAAATACAGTGCAACAAATTTTGTACAAGTTTTTGATGTAGGATTTTTTTTCTACTTTTGTAAGCTTGTATTTGTTTATTAGTTTTCAAAGTAATATTTTTTTTTTATTAATTTATTTTTAACTTTGTGCATAAGTAATATATTATGATATATTAGTAATTGGCTTATGTTCAATTCTTTTGTTTTTTGGTGTACGTCTTCTTCAGATGGTAGCTCTGCTGTAAAAAATGTTAAGTTGCCGCATTTATTTATTTATTTCCTGGCTTATCATTCGTTTTGACACTTTAGTTTTGCACTACGAGTTTTTGGTTTAAATAAATGGCGCTGTGAAACTTTAAGCTTAAAAATATTTACTAGCAGACCTTGCAGTCGAATATTGTTCTTTTTTGAAATTCTTTCAGTGGGAAGTTTTACAAGATAGCTTAATAGCCGTAAAAACTCATCGTAACTTTATTAGAATATTTTGACCGGGAAAGCGTTAGTAATGGCCCTTTATGTTCCTTAAGTGCTGTTAAGAAGGTGAGTTTTGTTAATGTAAATCATAACTGTTGATATATTTATAACTAATTTATTTTTGCTTACTAAAATATTTTTATTGAAAGAAAATGTGTGCGGGTCAAGCTTAGTCACGTGACTAAAAGTTTATTTGGTATGATCTGTAGATTAAATATTATTTTTAGTATTCTATTTTGTTGCTGAATCTATTTTGTTGATGAAAATAGCGTATGATATATTGGTTTGTTCATACACATTTTTGCTGGTGTTATGTTTTTTTTTAGTTTTACTAATGTGGCAATTGTTTTGGCGTTATCTTTTTTTAATCTGTTAATGTGTGGTGTCCCATTTTAAGTTTTTCTGAATTTTCTATCCTAGATAATTAACTTTGATTTATCCTTAAAAATTTACGTACGCTAACCGTACCTAAATATGTTTTTAAAGTGTAGCAGGCAATGTCTTTGTCTTAATAGGTGAAAACGGAATCAATAAGTGGACTTTCTTGTTTCTTCAAGTCGTGACAAAATTTAAAGTGGTCCAGTCCAGTTCTTTCACTCTCCAATTATTATGGAATCTTTATAACAAGATATAAAATAATGATTACAGATTATAGAGCGTTTTGGAATCAATTAAGTAGAAAACAAGTTTTTTATCTTGGGAAAAAGTTTCGGTGCGAGATTAATTTATTAGGTATGTGGTAGTCAGCATGGCTTTAATGACTTTAAATATATATTTTGTCGCAACAATAATAAATTTAGTAATCATTTTTTTATATCCGAATTTCAATAAAAAGTAATGATTAGGAGTACTTTACTAGTGAAATATTCTTAGATAAATTTACAAAATGGAATATCCATTTTGTGGCTGATTTACAATGGGATATACGCGGTTGCAATAGAATTATTGGACGGAGATATTAATCGGACACACTGTTTTATTCTTTACACAGAAATAATTTAAAAAACTCCTATTCACATACAGTTTGCCGACAGTTTTTTTTTTCGCGGGGGAAAAATCTGCAAACCAGAGACCGTAAGTGGTACTGTCGAGGTGGTCGAGGTACCGTACCGACTAAAAAACCTCCAAAACCGCTTTGAGTATCTCCCCAAGGAACTACCTTTCGATATTACTTCTCGGGGAGGCAGTTTTAGTGTGATGTTGCAGATAATTGAGCACTTCAGTGAAAGTTGGACACTAGCGAGTGTGGTAAGTACAGAGCAGTATGATAAGTACATTCAAATTATTTTTTTTACTTTCCAAACCTTTTGAGTTCGTTTTCCTTTGCAGATATCAGCGCTTCCATATATTCCCGGACTGCTTTCCAGTTCTCATTTGACTTAATCATCGTTGGAACCAAGTTAGTGTAAGTTAGTTCCTCTGTATTTAGACTCTCCATTAAGTTCTTTTTTTCATAGGTCCACCTTTTGCACTCCAGGATTGTGTGCTCTGCTGTGTCGTTATCGTGGTCACCGTAGATGTATTTTGGACTATCGGTAAGTTTCATTTTATATAAATAATTCCTGAAGCATCCGTGTCCTGATAAACATTGTGTCATAGAGTAGGTAACTTCTTCATGACTTCGATCTATCCAGTTCCTTATATGTGGTATAAGTTGTCTTTTCCACTGTGCTTTTCCGTATATATTGTGTTTCCATCTGTCGCTCCATGTGTTCAGTATTATTTCTCGGTTATACTCTCGCGATTTATCCGGACACGCCTTTCTCTGCATCCTCTTTTGTATCAGAAGATCTATCGGTATCATGCAACTAATTACTTCTGCCGCATCTGCTGATATAGTGCGGTACCCTCGACATTAGAATTAGAATAAGTGGGAGGGGGGTTAATCTCTGCAACCTTAGAGATCTATTGTGTCCCCCTTTCTTGAGTTATAACTCATCATACAGTCCCAGGACTTCCTACAGAGACCCGTGTCCCTCACAGTCGAGGAGCTACGACCCAGGCCGGGTAGACGAAACGGTAGCTTGTGTCGCCTGTTGGGTTTAGAGGTATGAGGTAGGCTCCCGACCCTTGGAGGAGGTGGTAGCTTGTATGCCACTTGCGGAGGATGGTTTCACGCAAGTGTCAGCCACCTCTCCTGTAGTTCTCTTTGTTACTGTTCCCAGTGTCGCTAGGGGGTTTCCCCACAGCTTCACCGGTGATGTTTTTATTACTATTATTACCACATCTCATAGTGTTCCTATGAGTCGCTAGGGACAGTCGGTCCACTTCTACAGAGCCCCGCATGTAGAAGTAAGGGGTAAAATACAATGGGGTGACCCTCGGTGCCCCAAGGTTGAGGCTGTCCGTAGTCCCGCCCGGTATCGTTATATGTCTTGGTGCAATTCCCTGGCCACGACACTACAGTCAAGGACAAGACGATGAGTGAGATGCTTCTTAGACCAAGCCTAGTGCTAGAGGGGATTCCCCCCAGCACCTGACCAGGAGCTTCCCCACCAACGACAAGGTCTTGCATCTCCTAGGGGAAGTACCCTCGACATACTCGCAGCGCTAATCTCCTTTGAACTGCCCTTAACATTTCCCTATCCTTCTTCACTTCAAGTGACTTTCCTCAGACTTCGGAAGCATACAGAATGGTAGATGTCTGAACGGCGGCCAACGTTCTGCTCTTGGTTTCCCCCATAATGGACCAGTTCGGCATAAGCTTTGATAGCAGTATACATTGCCTCTCTGCTTTTGCCGCAACCGTGCGTATGTGCTGAGTAAAAGCCTCCAGCTTGAAGCGTTACATCGAGCGTTACGTTACAGTGGTGAGTTAAGCCTTCAGACCTCCAGCTTGAAACGTTACTTCTAGGTATTTTACTGTGCTTTTAAGCACAATGGCTTTGTCTATTACTAGAATGTCACGGCCTGATAATTTGCGACCTCTTACGAGTGCAACACATTTTGTTTTGTGAGGAGCAATTTCCAATCCCTCCTCCTCCATCCAGGAACATACCTGGGACGTTGCCTGTTCTGCTATCGTAATTATTTCCTCTGCAGTTACAGCCCTAATAATTAAAGCCATGTCATTAGCGTAGGCCAGTACTTCAGTTCCGTAGGGGAATATTCCAGAGAAGCGGACCTAGTATGGATCCCTGGGGCACGCCTTTTGTCATTTCCATGTCGCAGTCGGCCACCAAAATCGATCGATCACATAAATAACTCTTGATGAACTCAATTAAATACTGGCTAACATTCCAATGTGACGTGATGCCGGCAGTTCTAGGACTATACGGTCTGAACTGAAGATCTAAACTTTGCCAGGCTTCACTTGATACAGTATCTCATATGAAGTTCAACAGACGACCTTAAAAACTACCGCAAAATGGATGACGCACATGTTCTGATGGACTTTTAAAGATGGTTAACCTTGATTTTCGCACATTTTCAAGTTCCTTTTGGAAAGCACTTTGCAAATTGTTTATTTTTTTTTCTTTACAAAAACAGAGGTAGCATTTGAATCAACAGTTTTATAAAATTCCAGCAATTTTTCATAAGCTAAACGGTTTTCAAGATATTCGCGTTTAAAGGTTCCGATGCATCGTTTTAGCATTAGCGAAATCAGTAGACTAATTTATTTAAATTTTCTTTACATTTTATCATTTTACTAATATATACTAAAATCGATGTATCCGTAATCTTTAAACGCAAATGTCTTGAAAACCGTTCACATTTTCGAACTAAACGAAGAGAACCTGTTTTACGTAAAAAAAGTTTTAGCCTAGCTTTTCATATCATTTGTTGAAATTAGTTTATCTATAAAGATAAAAGAAATACCTGCAAACCAGAGACCGTAAGTGGTACTGTCGGGGTGGTCGAGGTACCTTACTGACTAAAAAAACCTCCACAAACCGCTTTGAGTATCTCCCCAAGGAACTAATAATCTACCCTAATAGAAGGTATCTTTTCAGGGCTATTACGGACATTTTCACAATTGCCATTCGCTTTGGCATTAAAATATATGTTATAGTAGGCACCAGATTTCAGAAAAAGAAACGGTTTACCAATGTTCTTAAAAATAACCAAAATATATTATCTTTATAAAAACATTTTAAGAACTGTAACTTCTTCAGGAAACATTTAGGGCATATATTCATATGAACTTTATGTTTTATATTATCTGTAGAATAACCCACCAAAGTTTGGTTTGGTTTGGTTTGGAGTATTGTAGCTAAACGATGAGATTTTTACAAATTGTAGTTTTGGGTTCGATGAAGGACTATTAGAGGTACAATTTAAAAATAATTTTACAAGATACAGAGTGTCCCAAATAAGTAAAGAATATCAAAGTTGTATTTTTTTAAATGGAACACCCTGTATATTATTACATTTTTAGTTTCTACGATTAAAATAAAGGTAAATTTGATTAAGATTTATTATACTTAAACCTTACCGTTTTGAAAATATTTTCAATTTTGTGAAATTGCTGTAAAAATTTTAAGGCTCCATTTCTCCAAGGGTATCAAAGTTTTTAATACTAAATATTTACTGAAGTTTATTTACTGATCAGTTATTGTGTTGCAATTATAAAAATAATACTACCTTATACAGAGTGTCTAAAAATTTATTTTAAATAATTATTAGCTTCAAACGGCAATAACTTGTTTTATTTAAATGGAACACCCTGTATATTTTACGAGAATCAGATGCACAATTTAAATGTCTATCAAATTATATTATACCATTTTTTACCTATCTCTTTAAGTTTCCGTAGAAAATTTATTTTCTTGTAATTTAGAACTTATTTATCAATATATCCATGGACTATTGACATTTTAGATTATTTTTAAAGATGTATCAAATTTTTAAAGAGTACAGATACTAATATTGTCGATATAATTCGTTTATTTCATTAAAAAATAAAAAAAAAACTGTTTAAATATTTGTTAAAGAGGACCAATTAATATGACTCCAGTATTCAAACTACATTAACTGACTGTTTGCGTTGATTAATAATAATTGCTCCAAATACTAAAAAACTGAATTTTGTATGGGCATTAGACAGTGTGATAAAAAGTAACACCTTAAAAATGATATTTCATTTTTTAATAAATGTTTATTTATAACAACAAAGACTTTAATTTGATAACTTATTATTATATTGATTTCTGACTCAAAAATCCACATTTATTTATAATAATTTATTAACGAACACAATTAAGTATGTCATTAATTAGTATATGGGCGGAAATAATGGTGTTATATTTAATTAATGGTATACTCTTTTATAAAGATTTAAATAGTTTTCTTTTTGCATACAAATTAGTGCTAGTAATATTATCGTTTTGCTAAAAACGATAATATTACTAGTCTGTACATTTTGTACATTTGTTGCTTTAAAAACAATCTAAAATGTCAGTATTCCATGGATATATTGATAAATGAGGTCTAAATTATAAGAAAATGCATTTTCTACGAAAACTTGAAGGGATAGGTAGAAAATGGTATAATACAATTTGATAGACAATTTAATTGTGCATTTGATTCTCCTAAAATATACAGGGCATTCCATTTAAATTAAAGAAGTTATTGCCGTTTGAAGCTAATAATTATTTAAAATAAATTTTTAGACACTCTGTATAAGGTAGTATTATTTTTATTATTGCAACACAATAACTGATCAATAAATAAACTTCATTAAATATTTAGTATTAAAAACATTGATACCCTTGGAGAAATGAAGCTTTAAAATTTTTACTGCAATTTCACAAAATTGAAAATATTTCAAACACGGTAAGGTTTAAGTATAATAAACTTTAATTAAATTTACCTTTATTTTAATCGTAGAAACTAAAAATGTAATAATATACAGGGTGTTCCATTTAAAAAAATACAACTTTGATATTTTTTATTTATTTGGGACACTCTGTATCTTGTAAAGATATTTTTAAATTGTAGCTCTAATAGTCCTTCAACGAACCCCAAACTTACAATTTGTAAAAATCTCATCGTTTAGCTACAATACTCCGTGTCGTATGTGGTGAACAACCCTGTATACACTATTTTTTTGAAACCCTGTATAAGTGTATAAAGCACCCGGCTTGTAACTTCCTTGTCTTTTCCTCAATACAAAATTTCTGATGACAATATTATTATATTTTAGTTATATTTTCTAAGGATAGCTTTGGTAAATAACATAAAATATCTCTAAATAACATGAATTTATAAAATTTCTTATTTTTAAACGTATCACGAAATTTTCTATTTAGTATATTTCTCAATTTTATATAGGAAATCTGCCATATAAATCTGTAATATCTTCAGTTTTTGGTAGTTAAATCGGTTGAGAACTATTGTAAAGTACTCTAACGTCTACTTTACTTTCAAGAAGTCTAAATTTGCTTCCATTAGGTACTACGAAAGTGGTCATCTAATTACACTAATCCGCTATTATAATCGACTTGAAGCAATTAGCCAATGCCATAGTAGCAGCCTGTTTTACTCTCATTCTGTCAAGAAAAAAACCCTATTAAAGCCTAATAAGCAATTCAGGGAGCCTTGCGGAACTTCTTATTCCATTTCGGATCTTTATCGATCGATAGATCCGACCGATTTCCGATCCCATCTACGATTCAAAATGCCTATTTATGGCTCTGACGTACCCAGATACGACACTGTTTAGAAATTTCGCGATCGAGATAGACCGTAAAGGTAGCCGCAAAGAGTTTTCGCGGTAAGGGGGGAATCTGAAGCCGCATCGGCATGGAAAGATAACATCTACGAGGTCATCCTGATTGTTTTATCTTAAATCCGATTGTAAATCAGTGCTTTTCGTGGCTGATTTACAATGGCATATACGCTGTGGTAATAGAAATATTGGAATGAAAGATCAGGTTTATGATCGGAGATATTGAAGTGCTTCTGTTCGAGTTGTTACAAATGCAGAGAAATATTTTACCAGGCAATTTAACAGGAAAGTGACTTCAAATATTTTAATTATACAAAACTTATTTAACATAAAATAGTAAACAGTAACATAAATATTCAGATCATAAGTAATTATCTATATTCATATTTACACAACCTTGCAAGGAGTTAATTACAGGTAAATATTTTGGATCAACATTGATTAAATGCACTTCGCTTCATTGTTATCCACATGCTGTAACGGATTGGGTACAATTTTTATCGCGATAAGGTCTGTACAATAACCTTATCTCACAAAGTTGTTCTTATGTTATGGATAAACCATTATTAACAGCTTCAATCGTTTTAAGCGTGTTATTTACGGAATATTTAAGTTTTCTTACCATATTATCTGATAATACCAGAAATCGTCATCCCCATGTCCCGGTATTCGTCATCTCTAATTAACATATATTTTCTTTAAAATCTCGAAACAAATTGGTATGGTCCGCATATTCTTACTGCATAAAATAATACCATTAAAGATAAGGTCGAGAGATACTAACAAAACTAATTACTCTATACGCAATTATAATTTTTACTTCCATGCACCAGTGACCGTCATATGTGCCGATTATTAGGACACCACAAGTTTCATTAAACCTAGTAATCGGCACACGAAAATAAACTAAAAATATTCTTTAAATCTTGTAAAATCGCCTAAAGACAGCAAGTTTAATACCAATACAGGTTATTTAATATAAAACATGCACCATTAAACTAAATTTACAATAATTCTAATCTCTCTTAAAAGTTTGGATTTCTTATCATACACATTAAAGAATTTACAGAGAACCAACATCGTCCCTATCAGGTACCAAAAATTAATGCGGAAACGATTTATGACAGCTATTATAAAATGCACATGTTGCGAAAGCGATCAATTAATATAAAATCTGTGTAATGCATTTTAATTTATTATTGTGCTAAAACTGTGATGTCACAAAGAAAGTGACGAACACTTTAGGTTAATGCTAGCCATAACTTTTATAAAGATTGTGGTGGAATAGGACGACGACGAACAGCTCTTTTAATTTCATCTCACAAATGTTCGATTGGATTGAGGTCGAGACTACAAGGAGGCCATTCCAATCTTCGTAGTCTAACTTCATCCAGGTACTCGTTACCTACTCGAACTCCAAACTCGTTACCCCGCGCAACGTGGGCCTGGCATTATCATGCATCAGTATAAACTGATTTCCAACGAAAGGAGCAAATGGAACGACTACTTTTTGGAGCACATCCTAAATATAACGGTGGTCATTAAGAGCTCCATTTTCAACAAATTCATGGTTGTAAAAATATCAGTACTGTATTTAAAAATGTGTAGCTCATAAAAGAATAAAAATAATAGGATAATTCAAAAAGTGAAATGTTAGGAATACATCTAAGCAGAGTAAAAAGTGTGTTTTTATCTATTATTATTACAGGGTGTTTTAAATTTATTGCAGAAATAGAAGTTCTGATTGCTCCGGTATAAACCCACCTAGCCGCAATATACAGGGTTGTTCACAACGTACGACACGGAGTATTGTAGCTAAACGATTATATTTTTACAAATTGTAAGTTTTGGGTTTAATGAAGGACTATTAGAGGTACAATTTAAAAATAATTTTACAAGATACAGAGTGTCCCAAATAAGTAAAAAATATCAAAGTTGTATTTTTTTATATGGAACACCCTGTATATTATTACATTTTTAGTTTCTACGATTAAAATAAAGGTAAATTTGATTAAGGTTTATTATACTTAAACCTTACCGTTTTTGAAATATTTTCAATTTTGTGAAATTGCAGGAAACATTTTAAGGCTTCATTTCTCGAAGGGTATCAAAGTTTTTAATACTAAATATTTACTGAATTTTATTTATTGATCAGTTATTGTGTTGCAATAATAAAAATAATACTACCTTATACAGAGTGTCTAAAAATTTATTTTAAATAATTTCTAGCTTTAAACGCCAATGAGTTCTTTAATTTATATGGAACGCCCTGTATATTGTAGGAGAATCAGATGCACAATTTAATTGTCTATCAAATTGTATTATACCATCTTTTACCTATCCCTTCAAGTTTCCGTAGAAAGTGCATTTTCTTATAATTTAGACCTCATTTATCAATATACCCATGGAATATTGATATTTTAGATTGTTTTTAAAGCAACAAATGTACAAAATGTACAGGCTAGTAATATTATCGTTTTTAGCAAAACGATAATATTACTAGCCCATTTGTATGCAAAAAGAAAACTATTTAAATCTTTATAAAAGAGTATACCATTAATTAAATATAACACCATTATTTCGGTCCATATACTAATTAATTATATACTTAATTGTGTTCGTTAATAAATTATGCTAAATAAATGTGGATCTGAGTCAGAAATCAATATAATAATAAGTTATCAAAATGAACGTCTCTGTTGTTATAAATAAGCATTTATTAAAAAATGAAATATCATTTTTAAGGTGTCACTTTTTACCACACTGTCTAATACACATATAAAACTCAGTTTTTTAGTATTTGGGGCAATTATTATTAATCAACGCAAACAGTCAGTTAATGTAGTTTGAATACTGGAATCATATTAATTGGTCCTCTTTAACAGATATTTAAACAGTTTTATTTATTTTTTAATTAAATAAACGAATTATATCGACAATATTACTATCTGTACTCTTTAAATATTTGGTACATCTTTAAAAATAATCTAAAATGTCAATATTCCATGGGTGTATTGATAAATAAGTTCTAAATTATAAGAAAATGCATTTTCTACGAAAACTTAAAGAGATAGGGGAAAAAAATTAAATAATACAATTATATAGACAATATTACTATCTGATACTCTTTAAAATATACAGGGTCTTTAAAAATAAATTAAACAAGTTATTCCATGGGTGTAGCTAATAAATAAGTTCTAAACTAATTTTAGACACTCTGTATAAGGTAGTATTATTTTTATTATTGCAACACAATAACTGATCAATAAATAAACTTCAGTAAATATTTAGTATTAAAAACTTTGATACCCTTGGAGAAATGATGCCCTAAAGTTTTTACTGCAATTTAACAAAATTGAAAATACTTCAAAAACTGTAAGTGTAACGGTTTAAGTGTAATAAACCTTAATCAAATTTACATTTGTTTTAATCGTAGAAACTAAAAATGTAATAATATACAGGGTATTCTATTTAAAAAAATACAACTTTGATATTTTTTACTTATTTGGGACACTCTGTATCTTGTAAAGTTATTTTTAAATTGTACCTCTAGTAGTCCTTCATCGAACCCAAAACTTACAATTTGTAAAAATCTCATCGTTTAGCTACAATACTCCGTGTCGTATGTGGTGAACAACCCTGTATAAGCCATTAAAATAATAAAAAATAATGTCAACAAATTTATTTACTAATTAATACCATAATCATAAAAATCGGATTACAAATTATTAAAAAGTAAAGATACATCAAAATTGTAGGGTGGCGGCATTTTGTGCCGGGGAGTTTATATTTATTACTCATCACCTACATGTCAATAATAGAAATAGTGAAAAAAAATATAAGAAAAAAAGACACTAAGTAGAAGTTAAAAAGAATGCATAAATAAAAGCTTTAACCGAGGAAATTTAAATTCTCCATTTTGCTACAAGATATTCACATTACCCAGTCCGCTTCATAC
Source organism: Sitophilus oryzae (assembly GCF_002938485.1). NCBI lineage: Eukaryota > Metazoa > Arthropoda > Insecta > Coleoptera > Curculionidae > Sitophilus > Sitophilus oryzae. The sequence goes on from NW_022147167.1 coordinate 253,979, forward strand.
ATAAAAGCAACATCTTTGTATAATCCGAAAATTGAAATATCTAATATGTATGCACGTACGAAAGCTAGTACAAAATATTTTAAATAACCCCACCGTATGTATAAGATAATTTTCGAAACGATCTTGTAGGATATATTTTAGATATCTGATGGCAAATCGCGGACAGCACAAGCTAAGTTAAGACTGGTGTAAGTGAGCATTAAGCGAATGAGCCTCTGAAGGCGACATTTAGATACAAGTCGGAGTGTCGATGTTATGCAGAAATGTTTATCGAACTTCGACTGGATTCACTGCGAGGCGTTAATAAACTTTGTCATCACTTAAGTGACAACGAACAAGTCGAAGCTTGCTTGGTGTCATGTTACCGGAACTTTATTTCTATTTCTGGTGAGGCAAATGAAGATAAATTAGCCGCAATGTGGTGGTCTTACTAGTCTTGGTGAAATAATATTTGTCTAAAGCGTAGATTAGGTTTATTTGTCCAAGAAAAATATGTAATATTCTTTCTCTCTATTCGGAAGATTTTTATTTTTCGCCGAATGTATCACTTAAGTATTAAATGTGTATAGTCAAAGTGTTCGGATATGCAGAAAGAGTTCATCCAATATCTAAGGTAGACCTCGAAGTTAATAAATCTCAAATCCATACATATATAAAAGCTCAAAGGGTTTTTTTGGTACATCCATCCCGCCGAAACCGCTTCACCAAACTTGATGATTCTTTTTTTTAAATGAAAGGTATATATGTCTAGATTTGTTATGAAGTATTTTTATATTATGTAATGGCTATTTATTTGTGTAAAACGACTAAATACTAAAACGTACCTCAAAAACACCTATACACAATACCTCCAGAAATAAATTATTTGTCATTGTCAGTGGTGTGTCAGTTAGATTATATAATATATCAAGTTTTCAGATATTTTTGGGGTCAGTTAATACCGCCAGCTTTAGATACATAAATATTAGCACAATGGTTCGTTTAAATGACATTAGTGATTAGTGAATTAGCTACGCAAAGCCATTTTAGGAAATTCATTCTCTTAGAGTGTAAAATTATGTCGAACAATTTGTTATGTGAAAATTCCTTACTATATGGTCTAGAAGAATGAAATTCTACAGAAAGAATTTGAGGAAATATTTTAAATTCATCAACCAAATGGGTAATAGTGAAAATTTATATAAACCTTCGTGACCTCTGGATTATACACATAAAAATTTGCACAAAGGATCATTTAAAAGACGAGTTAATTATTTGGACATAGCGAATTTATGAAATTCATACCCTTAGGGAGTAGAATAGGAAATGAAAGTTTGCTGTACGAAAAGGCATTACCTACTATAACATCTAGAAGTATAAACTTTTATACAAGGGTTTATTTAGTGACATCAATAATATGAACAAAATTTTTCTTCTTGAAACCATCCTTCTAGGAATAAAAAATAACGTATAAAGAGAGTATTAATGGTCTTGAAAAATAAAAATAAATCAGAGGAGTCTATCAAGAAAAGCGACAATTGGAAACTTCAGATATCCAATAGAAAACTTTATATGTCAATGCTATTTATTTTAGTACTACAGTTTTTATATGGGACCATACATACATAGATAGGGTTCTATCTATAGAGGGTAAATAATCATTTCACTATTTATTATTTTCGAGAGATTTTCTTTTTTCAGATTTTGCAAAATTTCGATTTTGGTTCGATTTCTAAAACACCCTATACATAATTAAGAAATAAAAAACCACATCCACCCTCTATCCAACCATACATAATTAGTAATCAGTCAATGGAGGTAGTTTGAAAAATTTGAAAAAAGTGTTAAAAGCAAGATTTCAAAATCATTGGGGTCCAAACCACAAACTACTTTGAAATACTTTGATTTCGATAACTTCTAGAATTAGTAAGATTATTTAACTTTTTAGATCTTTTTAGTTAAAAACCATTATTTCTTGATAATATGGCAACATAGGTTAGGTTATTTTGGAGTTATTTGAAAACCGGTAAAGAGAAAATATGTTTCTTTTATCGAGATCTACCAGTCATAAAAATATTTGCACTTATTCAAGACTCGCCCTGTATAATACCCAGAAAATCGACAAAAAGAGAAAATATATTGCTTTTATCGTAATAATCGTAAAGAGAAAATATGTTTCTTTTATCGAGATCTACCAGCCCTGAAAATATTTGCACTTATTCAAGACTGGCCCTATAAAATATCCAAAAAATAGACAATTGCTAACTTTCATATGAAATACGAGTAGCTCTAAAACCCTTAAAAACATAGTTTAAATATTGCATTTGTAAGGCTCACTAGCTCTATCTATAAAGAAGCAAACAATCATTTAATGCATGAACGATTCGAGGTGTAACGCGAACGTAGTCGCGGGAAAAAGTTAGTAAATATTTAAGTGACAACAGTCTTTAAAGGAGACTTTTAAAGACGAGCGAAGTGGAAGAGGCCATAACTCACCTCAAATTAAACAAAACCCCAGGAACAGACGGTATCTCAGCTGAAATGATAAAGTTGATAGGGGAGGAAGGTGTGAAAATAGTACATAACATCTGCAATAAAGTATGGCAGTCTCTCGACGATGGCCTAAAGATTGGACTAATTCTGCTTTCATCCCAAAAAGGATCCAATTATCGAACAATATCCCTAACGTCACATGCAAGCAAGATTTTACTTAGGATAATTGACCGAAGACTTCAGAGGTACTTGACGCCTGAAATACCTCCTGAACAAGCCGGATTCGTGAAAGGAAGAGGCACAAGAGATCAAAGTTTTAACATACACTCATAGAGAAATCCCGAGAATTTAATTCGCCTATGTTCTTGTGTTTTATAGACTACAAGAAGGCACTATGCTTCGATTGTGTGAAGTGGAAAAGCCTATGGAGGATTCTGAGCGAAATGGGAGTTCCGAATCATCTAGTGGCTCTTATTAACAATTTATATGACAATAATACGGCAATTGTCAACCTAGATAACAAAACGTTGGAACCTTTCAAACTTAGAAAAGGGGTACCCCAAAGCTCTAATCCAGATTGTTGGTGAATACATCATGAGACGTGCTTTGGAGGGCGAGGAAGGAGGAATGGCCCGGTTGCTCGAAAGAGTTACCATCGAAAGCAATAATCTTGGTCTAGAAATAAACACTGATAAAACCAAACTCATGCTGATTGATAGAAGTGGTGCAGTTCGATTACACAACCTCTTCTCTAATATAGAAAGAGTAGATCAATTTATATACTTAGGGTCTTTAATAACAGATAATGGGGGCTGTGAAGCAGAGATTAGAAGGCGTATAGCAATGGCACGGACGGCTATGATGAGCCTAAGAAAAATATGGACAGATAGGAACATAACTAAAACACCAAAAAGACCCTTGTTCGATCTTTGGTGTTCTCCATATTCCTATACGGGTCTGAGTCATGGACCGTCAAGAGCGCTGATTGACACCGTATAGATGCATTTGAGATGTGGTGCTGGAGGAGAATGCTCCGTGTCCTATGGACAGCTCGAAGAACCAACCAGTCAATTCTTAATGAACTCGGCATCACACGGTGGATTATCCACCATATGCCGTAGACGCATCCTGCAATACTTCGGTCATATCGAACGTGACAACAACCTTGAAAAAATCATAGTACAAGGCAAAGTAGAAGGCTGAAGACCCAGAGGACGATCACCATCGAGATGGCTTGACCAAATAGCAAATATTACAGGTCATCCATTTCAATCAAATCTCCGAGAGGTGGAAGATCGCCAACGATGGAAGATAAAAATCACAAGCTGCACATAGCCATAATGTCACTATTCTTCAGACATGAAGAGACGACGAAGAAGAAGAAGAAGTCTTTAAAGCTTAGTTTAACCCTTGATTATAGATAACATAGATATACAATGATCGAATGCTTCGAGGCTCTGTTCATCAGGTGGCGAGGACTCTCTCGCAGTTTCCGTATTCCGCTACACTACAATTTCGTATTTTTAGAAAAAGTGGGATTTCTCACTCTCTAATTTGTCGATTACTAGAGTTTCCTTATTAGGGATGATTTTGAATTCCGCTAGTTCAACGGTTTTACGTGGTTTTGCCTTTCTTAAAAACTATGAGTATATAGAAAAAATATTCTTAGATGAATATTTAAATCAGAGTAATGACAAAATTCCCAACATTCCATTTATCACCAAAAAGAATAATTCGACTGCATAATTAAGAAAATAGAGATGATAAACAATCGAACAAATTTTGAACGAAAAAGGATCGCGCGCAAACTATTGTCCGCTGTTGTTGCTGAAATATGAAACTGGAATTTACTATTATCCTTTTTTCATAGAAAATAAACAGGGTGGTCCGAACTGTATTCCGGAAACTTCGGCAGCATATTCTGCGGATAAAAATAAGTAAAAAAGTTCGTATAAATGTATGTCCAAAAATGCTTAGTTTCGGAGATATAGGGTGTAGAAGTTTCATTTTTATCTCGATTTTTTCCAAATAATTTCTGATGAAAATTAGTATCTCACGAGAGATTTGATTTTCACTTTTAGAAAAATAAGAAAAAACAAAGATGAAATACGATAGAAAAAAAAAAGAAAATTTTTAATGCGCAGGTGTCTCGAATAATGATTCAAATTATGTTACTTTTTATTGTTAAGTTAAAACTATTTCTAAAGTTAATATATTTTAAGAAAAAAGATAGAAAAATATAATTATGTTACAAAAAATTTATGTATTTTAATTTAAATTCTAAGGGTTATAACGTGTATCAGGAGAATATAAATCTAAATATTATTATAGGAAAAATATAAAACTTATAAAAAACTATTCTTCAGTCTGAAGAAAAGATGGCGAATAAAAAGTATTGAATACTAATAAATTATATTATTTTTTATTTTTTTATTTAATAGTTTTATTTTCAAATTAAAAGCTAACATAACTAAATTCTTCTAGCTATCTGCATGTTGTTTATTGTTTACAAATTTGGGGGGGTTTATAATTTGTTATTGTTTATGAATCTGCACGGATACAGAGATAACGGCAGGGAGAGGAGTAGGTATTATCAGACAAACGAATCTAAAACAGCGGAAGTTCGGGCAAAAAAAGTCGATGTTGTCACGTTTAATTATAGAAAGGCAAAGTTGCTCGATATTACCTATAAATTGAATATATTTTAGTTCATTTCAGCATACATAATTATATATATGCTAATATGTTGACGTAGTTCTTATTGTAATAATGTATATTTATCTAATTAACTGATTTCGTTCATTCTGCCTATTATAAAAGGTAAAGTATTTTCTTAAGATAACGTCCGCTTAGGGTAAGCTGGCAACGCTGACAAAATTCATCATGGCATCCCGGATTCAACCAGTCTGATTGGTCGAGATTCTCGCACGTCTTGTTGCCATTACCCCCTACTTTATACCCTTTTCTAGGAATAGTAGAAACAGTCACTACTATTGAAAAATCCAGTGGCGGTGTTATTGTATTGTGTTTTATATCTTAAACTTGATTTGTGTTTATTGTAATTAGTACACGCGTTTTAACAAATATTACTATATTTGGCAAATGACTAAATAAAATGTAGGTACTTTTAAAGTAAAATAATATCATAAACTTTACTGGAAAATATTATAAAAATTCCTGATATATTTTTATGAAACACCGCACGCTCGTGGATATTTTATGAATGAAATCGGTCATGATTTTAGAAAATTGCGATCCCCTTGCCGTTTCCCCGTTGTTTCAGATCCGTTTGTCAGACTGTAGTTACAGTAGCCAGAAATACCACATAGGCGGCGGAAACAGCGACACTTTGAAAGCAGGAGCCTCGGTTACAACATCGCGGTATTTTGTCGCCTTATTTTTCTGGAACGGTCGCTATTCTAACGCTAATTACTAATTAGAACTGTTATAAAACAATGGATCCTACTATATATTTGCACAAGTTCAGGTAGAGGTTTATATTGTATGTAATATATAAAAAATCTCCGGTCTTTTACTAAATTCCAATTGCAAAATAAGCTCTGCTAATTATAATACTAAAAAGAATCGCCGAAACCAATTACTAAATTTGTATTAATATCAATCAGCGAATAAAAACTCGTATTATTTATGATGCCTCGACAACTCATATGCATTCCCATCGGTTGTAATAAGAAAAAGTAATGTGATTAATAGTTTTCTATTAAAATAATGTTCAAATATTTTAATAGCGTCAGTGAAAAACGATTTTTGATTGCTTACTATGATAAATAAATACAGGGTGGTCTCACTTAATGAATAATAATATCTAAGATGTTTTTTGAATTATTACTTGTTTTTTTATACATAAGTGTATTAAAAATAAGTCGTGGAAATACCAAAAAATCGAGTTCAAATAGATAGGTAGACTCATTTCCTTTAAAGCACTTGAAAAAAAAATAGTAATGGTAAGTAAAGACTTATAGTATAACAACTATCTTTTATTTTAGTTTTCTTTGGTATTAGGATCTGTTTTCTTCTTTTCTCTAAATTAACTCATTGGAAAAATAAGGAGAAAAACTACTTTTTTGACAAACTGTTGTTGTTAACACTGATGAAGGCTTTTGATCGAAACGTTTGCTTATTAAAGATTAAAGATCACGAAAAAAAGTAGCTTTTCTCCTTATTTGTCCTACGCCTTAATTTAGAGAAATCATCATTTAGAGAAAAAGAAGACACCAGTACCTAATACCCAAGAAAAACTAAATTAAAAAATACATTTTAACATTCAAGAACTCTCTCACTTTCAAAATAACAACTATCATTACACACTTCCCTTTTTTCGTCAATGGTTTCCAATCGGAGCCCCAATCTTAAGTTAATGTACAAATGATTTAAGTCTTAACTCTTTGACTTAAATAATTTGATTTCAAGTCAAGTCATTTTCGTAAAGACATAAATTAATATAAGTTTATTTAAGCAGGTTTTATGACTTAGTCTATAATTTTGACTTAAATCGTGATGATCTGCAAGTTAAGTCAGTAAAATGACTTAAATTAATATAATTACCCTCATAGCAAGACAACCAGAATTCAATATAAGTAATAATTTTTATATGTTAATAATTTTCTTGCGAAATGCGGTTTTCACATTACTGTGCTTTTTTTAAATAAAACTAAGGCCAGTATTACACTATCAAATTTCTTTGTTAAAGATCTTTTATAAAAGATATTTGATGAAAAACTTGACATTGTTAATATACAATATTTTATAAAATCACACATACTTAAGATTACACTGTCAAATTCTTTGAAAATATAAAATCTTTGACAGAGAAATATGATATTGTAATAATGCCTAAGGATAGTACACAGAGATAAACCCTGTTAGTTCTTGAAATACAGGACGAATTTCAAATTTTTGTATTTTTCGACTTCCCTCATATATGTCGAATGTCTTATAACTTACCGAAAAAGATGAAAACCGAGTTCCAGAGAGTTTTCCACGTAGAATCCAGAAGCCTAACTAATTTTTTGCTCGGAGATGCCATTTTCGAAATATGACCCAAACTTATGTGTTTTGTTAAATGGGATATCCTATTTTTTATTTCATTTGCCTTGTTATAAGCCGATTAAAAATTTAATATCTCTCTTCAGTCCTGACCCCCATTAGGGAGTGTAGTGGTCAGCGTAACATCATGGATGATTTTTCTCCATGCGCCTCTGCCTCTAGCCATCTCGATGGCATCGTGCATTGCTTGCTACAGCTAGTCGTGATCTGGCCTATCCATCGAGTCGGAGAGGGGCCACGTGGTCTACGTCCCTCCAAAAAAGCTGTACCCTCCAAAAGCCTGTTGGTAATATTAAGTACCTTTATAATGGAAACGTTTGTACTGCGTTCAGTCCATGGGATATGAAGCATACGTCTATAACAATACATTTCGGTAGCATCGATCTTCTTACGTTCCGCCTGCCTGAAAGTCCACGATTCGCAGCCGTACGTCAATATTGGGAGTACCAAAAGTACCGGCTAGTCAACCGGTTGTCGATGGCTCTTGAAATCTGGCGGTCTTTCCAGATATTGGTCAGTCTCCCAACAGCTACCTTTGCCATGTTGCACCAACGCTTCACTTCTTCTTTCGATGTGCCTGCATTGTCAATAGTGATCCCAGATATACGTATGACTTAACGACTTCAAAGCGGCCGATATGACTTATATTTGGATGGTTGTTATGTTGCCTGTCAACTATCATGATATTGATTTTTTTTTGTGTATTTAGTTCCAGACCAGAAGAAGGTGCCCGGTGGCGTAGAGGTACAGGCTCTCGTCTACCAATCTCAAGGTGGTGGGTTCGAATCCTACACCCAGCATTTCATCAGCCGACTATTTTTATTAAAATAACAATAGTTTGGGTACCTAGGTCGACTCAGCCTTAAATGAGTACTTGGGATTCACAATCCTGAGGTAATAATAGGCGGTTGAAGCGTAGTGCTAGCCACATTACCTTCCTTGTATACCGAACGGCTCTAGTATGGCAAGCTGTACATTGCTACTCCCAATGCGTTAAACGCTATATACGAGAGCTATTATTATTATTATAGTTCCAGACCGAGCCCATTGCTTTCATTTTCTACCCTATTGACTAAATTGATTAACTCTTCTTGATTGTTAGCGAGTAGTGCTGTATCATCTGCAAAGCGTAGATTATTTATTTTTTGGCCATTTATTGAAATGCCTCCTTCCCATGTTTCTAGCGACCTTCTCATGATGTATTCTTTGTATATTGTTACGTTTTTCGTCGGTTCCGTGTGGATAGAAAGTCACAATTTATTTAAACACTATTTATTTAACACTAATTAACAAAAATAATAAAGATAAAAGACTTATAGAACTATTTACAAACGATTTATAACTAAGAATTTATTTTGAATTTTAGCGCGTCAACTGTATATTTATAACTGCCCTCTCTAGGCCACTGCCGCCGGCTTTTATACCGACAGGTAAAAGAAATCTAGAATAGTCCATAGATCGTTAGGCGCATAGAGAAGGTTTTCGAATGTTCTCGTATGTACTAGTCCATTCTAGTGGGTCTTGATTCTTCTCGAACGAATGAATCATTGCGGTGTCTATGCGATGTTAAGGTCATCCGAGGGCGGGCCATATTGTGAGGTTAGGTCGAGTCCACACCGGCTCGCAACACTGCCCCCTTCTTAGGCACATGCTCGTCCCGAGATGTATACGGTGAATGAAGGTATTTGCAAAGCTGGCCCCTGGTACATTGCGAAGTCTGGTAGAAATAGCAGTCTACAGTTTTCTCTCCCGATCTCAGCTTTGGGTTGTAGCAGCAAACGAGGATCTCGATTCCCGTAAATCTGAACAAGACTTCAATCATGTTCCGGATTGTACGCCAACTCAAACCATCGAGTCCACACGCCAGCTTCGGAATGGCTAATCGTGCAATGTTGTTGTTTAGCAGGGCTTCTCTCAGTTCAATCAGGGTCTTCCATAGATTGAGATAAGTCGGCTTACTCGGGGACCATTCCTTGGTGACCAGGTAGAAGATGTGCCTTGCTTGACCATGTGCATTGTCGGTTAGCCTCAAGACGCTTCCAACCTCTGGATCCTGTCGGCGTAGTTCTCCGACACGCCCAAACTTCTCATTGAACGTCGCAGCGATTCCTCTGGACATCCGCAAATCTCGAGCCACACAATGAGCGAGCGAATAATCAGGAGGCACGGAAAAGAGGTCTCGTTGATCTTCTTTGGTTACACCATAGCGAGCCTTCTCACTGCTGTTGTATCGGGCCATGAAATCGTCAAAGGACATCTCCGAATCAGGGGGATCAAAGCTGCAGGTTCTCACGGTCCCAGCACGATCTTCTATTTCGCCTTGGTAGGGGCTCAAACGGTTGAAATGGACTACCCTCGGTTTTCCTTTTGGCAATTTTCTGATACGGTATACGACGTCATTAATTCTATCCATGACTTCGTATGGCCCTTCCCACGAGGATTGTAGCTTCGGAGATAACCCACGACGTCTCTGCGGGTTATATAGCCACACCAACTTCCCTGGTTGGTATCCTCCATGCTCAGCTTGAATGTCGTAGTGTTCCTTCATTCGGTCACTAGCACTTTGAATATTTAGGCGGACTCTCTGATGAATGTCGTCCATCCTTTGACGTAGTGTGTGGACATAATCTTCTCCGGCGACTTCTTCTCCCGGTCGGCAACCAAATTTCAGATCACAGGGTAGGCGCACTTCCCGTCCCATAACGATGCTGGCTGGAGTTTGCCCTGTAGATTCTTGGACGGATGAACGGTAGGCCAACAGGAACAGGTGAAGAAATTTGTCCCAGTCTCTTTGGTGGTCAGAGACTACTTTGGCCAGATAACGGTTGATAGTTCTGTTCATGCGTTCAACCATCCCATCGGATTGTGGATGTAGAGCAGTCGTCCTGGTCTTGCGGATGTTCAGGACTTCACAGACGCCTTGGAACAGATTGGACTCAAAGTTTCTTCCCTGATCTGAATGAAGCTCCATGGGAACACCAAACCTGCAGATCCATTCTTTAACAAGGGCATCAGCAATCGTGGACGCTTCTTGATTTGGCAACGCGTAGGCCTCGACCCATTTGCTGAAGTAATCCATTACTACCACAATGTATTTGTTGCCATCGTTCGTCTCCGGGAAAGGACCAGCCACGTCGATCGCTATTCGTTCGAAGGGACTACCAACATTGTACTGGCGCATAGGGGCTTTACCACGCTTTTGTGGCCCATTAATGGCTGCGCAAATGTCACATTTCTTACACCAGGCCCTCACATCTTCTTTGCAGTTCACCCAGTAGAACCGTTCACGCAGCTTGCCAAGTGTCTTGGTAACACAAGATGCCCTCCGCTGGTTCCATTGTGAACTTCCTCCAAGACTTCTGGGACCCTCTTCTTTGGAATGACGATCTGCCTTCTCTCTTCTTGTCCCTCCGGTCTCTCGATCACACGGCGAAGTAGTCCGTTATCTATTACCAAGGAATTCCACTGGGCCCAGTACGACTTTACGTTCGGCGAATATCTGCAAACTTCTTCCCACGTTGGTCTTTGGCCTGTGTTTTTCCAGTTAATTACTAAACCTAATTCTGGGTCACTAGTTTGGTCATTTGCAAGATCTTCGGGTTGCCAACTATCATTAACCACAGTTGTTCTTAGGAGTTTCACTTCTTTCTCTTCAGCTCGGGAACAATGCTTACAGTCCTTAGCGCAAGGTCTTCTGGAAAGTGCGTCGGCATTCCGATGGATTGCCCCAGCTCGATGTTCTGTGTCGAAGTCAAATTCTTGTAATCGTTCAATCCATCTAGCTACCTGCCCTTCAGGATTCTTAAATTGCAACAGCCATTTCAAAGCAGCATGGTCTGTTCTTAACAAGAACTTTCTTCCATAGAGATACTTGTAGAAGTGTTCCACTGCTTTAACTACTGCTAGTAATTCTCGTCTGGTTACACAGTAGTTCCTTTCCGGTTTTGACAAGGTCTTACTAAAATAACCAATGACTTTTTCTTGACCATCCTGGATCTGAGACAGAACAGCGCCTAACGCAACATTGCTAGCGTCGGTATCCAATATAAAGTTTCCGTTGCCAAGAGGGTAGCTAAGTATGGGCGCACTAGTCAGGGCCTTCTTCAATTTTCGGAATGCCTCGTCAGAATCTGAGTCCCAAGAGAAACGCCTCTCGCCTTCGGTAAGTCTGGTCAATGGTTTTGCGATGGTGGCGAAACCCTGTACATAGCGGCGATAGTATGTGCATAGTCCCAAAAAGCTTCGTAGTTCATGTTTATCTTTAGGTATCGGCCACTCTTCCACTGTCTTGGTCTTCTGTGGATCAACCGCAACTCCTTGGGAGGAGACTACATGGCCCAAGTAGTGTACCTTGTCTTGACACAGATGACATTTCTTGTGGCTAAGTTTCAAACCAGAGCTCCATAGTCGCTTGAAAACTTCTTCCAAATTCTTCAGATGATCGTCAAAGGATTTCCCAACCACTATGATGTCATCCAGGTACACTAAACAGGTAGTCCAGGATAGTCCCTTTAACACAGACTCCATTAGTCTCTCAAAGGTAGCTGGCGCGTTGCACAATCCAAAAGGCATGACGGAAAATTGCCACAGTCCGGAGCCCACCGAGAACGCTGTCTTCTCTCTGTCTTTCGGCGCCATGTCGACTTGCCAATATCCACTCTTCAGATCTAACGTAGAGAATATCGTTGACCCCGCCAGCGTGTCTAGAGTATCGTCTATCCTCGGCAGGGGATAACTATCCTTCTTGGTAACATTATTGAGCTGCCGATAATCAACACAGAACCTGGTGGTACCGTCTTTCTTCTTTACTAGTACTACCGGCGATGTCCACGGGCTGTTAGATGGTTCGATGACACCCTCTTCTTTCATTTCTCGAAGGATTTTATCAGCTTCTTCACGTTTGGCGAGCGGAAGTCTTCTCGGATTTTGTTTGATTGGTCGTGCATCTCCGGTATCAATTTTGTGTTGTACTAAATTGGTACGACCTCTCTGTCCTGCTTCTCCTTTATCAAACACATCTTGATACTTGATTATCAGGTTTCTCAATTTTCTTCTATTTTCGGGAGATAATCCTTTAACGTTTACTAACTCCTTCACCATTTTGTCCGGAATTTTTGAAGTCGAAACTTTGGAGGCTTCCACGCTTCGAATGACTGAGGAGACCGAACAACAGTACCCTAAAAGGGTTCCCTTCTTCAAGGATACAGAATAATAATTTGTGTTCATTACTCTCGCCGGTACAGTTTTCTTCGCTCGTAGCAGGGCTTTTCCAACAGCGATCCCCCGTCCTATTTCGCTGTCATGGTTCCTTGGCTCCAACAGAATAATACTCCCATTATTCATTTTATCTTCCAGGCAACCATCCAAAAATATCTCACAGCGCTCAGGGATCGAAACATCTTCTGCTACCACCACGCGAAGCGTCTCCTCACATTTTCGATGTAGAACCACTTCTTCTTCATTTATTTTCAAAATTCCCTGTTTGAAGTTTAGTTCAAAACCTCTAGTGGCCATGATGTCCATTCCGAGAATAAGTTCATCTTCGATATCTGCTACTACCACTGGATGTTCAAAACTGGTGCTCCCAATAACAAAATTAAGGTTTACTTCTCCATGGACAGCAGCAGAGCCCCCCGTAGCAGTACGTAGTCGCCATTGTGTTGTTTTAACCTTCTTCGATGTTTTAAGAATGTCCGGTCTGATAATAGTTTTCGTCGCTCCTGTATCCAACAGCATAGTCCGGAACTCTCCATCAACAAAACCATCCACAAACATGCTGTTGAATTTGTGTTGTAGCGAGGCGACTCGAGCAGTTTTCGTTGGGGCATGTTGGGTACAGGTCGACGTGTGCCCCTTCATTTCGACCCTTAGTAGTTTTCCGACCTCGACGAAGCCGGTTCTTCGTTCTTCTCCTTACAACGGCTTCGCACGTGTCCTACCTGTCCGCAGTTCCAGCAATGAATCAGTCCCTTCTTGCCCATGTACTGGTCCATTACTTTCCGAACAATCCCTTCCACGGATTCGTCGGAACATTCGTCGATGGCCCGTACTCTTCCTAAAGACCGAGAACTTTGTTTCGCGGCCTCGAATTCTAGGGCAGTGCTAAAGCATCCACTAAGTGCGTTGGGTGGGCTAGGAGAAGTGCTTGTCTTGTCTCGTTATCACATAAGCCGTCGGAGAATGCCTGTACTGCCAACCGCTCCATAACATTCTCTGGCGTAGCAGGGTACGCAAGGCGAACGAGGCGGGCTACGTCGGCTTCAAACTCCTGCAGAGACTCATTTGACTTTTGAATGCGATTTTTTAGCTGGGAATGATAGACATGTTCCAAATGAGCTTGGCCGTACCTCATTTCTAAATGTCGTACCAGTTGCTGATAATCTCCCTGTTCCGATGGTGACAATGTCTGCAGGATATCAGTCGCATCTCTCGCAGTGCGACAGTCAAAGCGGTAGCCTTTTCAGCGATTGTCCATCCGTTCGCTCTGGCAGCGGCCTTAAACTGGCAAAAATAATTGGCCCAAGCGGTTTTCCGTCAAACTGTGGAGGCTTAATAACTGACTTTGAGATATACTTATTTTCGACTAGTTTCGGTGCCTCCGATGTTTCTTGACATTTTGGTGAATTGGCCATTTCTATTTCTTGTTTTAAAATTTCGATTTTTTTATTTACATCGTCCTCAATTTGTGTTATTTTGTCTTGTAGCTCCGTAGAATTCTCTATAATCTTTTCTTCTAATTCCCTGGAATTTTCTGTTATCTTTTCTTCTAAATTAAGTATTTTATTATTAAAGCTGGCCTCTATGTCTTTAGAATTTTCCGCGATCTTATCTTCTAAAGAATTAATTAAATCCTGGGAATTTTTTATAATTTTATCACTGATTTTATCTTCTAAAATATTCATTTTATCATTTAAAGTTTCTTGCAAATCCTGGGAATTTTCCATAATTTTATCACTGATTTTATTATTCAAATTGTCTTCTAATTTTTGTAAGGACGAGTCAAGGTCACCTTCCAGCTCGAAGTAAAATGTGTCAGGATCCTCACCTTCCTCTACCAAAACGTCTCTCAGTCTGGCTTGCAAAATGCTTTTTTTTCCATCTGTCTCGCACTCTCTCTCTTCCAATATGCATTTCAGTTCGGACACTTTCAAGTCTTTCAACAATTTTTTCAGAGCCATGGTCAGTCTTTTTATTCTTCTAGTCTATCACACACGCCACACTTGACACCAATTGTTACGTTTTTCGTCGGTTCCGTGTGGATAGAAAGTCACAATTTATTTAAACATTATTTATTTAACACTAAATAACAAAAATAATAAAGATAAAAGACTTATAGAACTATTTACAAACGATTTATAACTAAGAATTTATTTTGAATTTTAGCGCGTCAACTGTATATTTTTTATAACTGCCCTCTCTAGGCCACTGCCGCCGGCTTTTATACCGACAGGTAAAAGAAATCTAGAATAGTCCATAGATCGTTAGGCGCATAGAGAAGGTTTTCGAATGTTCTCGTATGTACTAGTCCATTCTAGTGGGTCTCGATTCTTCTCGAACGAATGAATCATTGCGGTGTCTATGCGATGTTAAGGTCATCCGACGGCGGGCCATATTGTGAGGTTAGGTCGAGTCCACACCGGCTCGCAACAATATCACAAAATAGAAATCAACTTTGTTGTTGATTTCTATTTTGTGACAATATGTTAAATAGTTGAGGAGACAATATACACTCCTGTCTGACTCCTTGCTCAAGGGAAAATTCCTTTGAAGCTGAATCCAGTATTCTAACTTATCCTGTAGTGTGCTTGTTGAAGATTGAACTTTTTCTTTGTTGATAGTATTACTCAGAGGTATTACTATTGCAATTAAAAACTTGTATTAAAACAGCGGACTTATTACTGACAACTTTATTATTCCGCCATCTTCTTTCATCTTCTTTTGACAGACAGACTCTTAACGTACAATAACCAAAGGCAACTTTACACATAAAAATAGGGAAACAGAAAACAATAAAAACACTGAATGACTGTTAAACAATGCTGATACAACTAGATGATAAGTGAAATAAGGTGTTGCGGTACCCCTACTTCCTTTAAGATTTTCCACAGGTGATGCCATCTGACTTTACAATATAATATATTCTATAATTAATTTCATATGGAAAAACTAGTAAGAAACACAATATTTAATTTTTCAAAATAGACGGCCTGTTTAGGTTATCAAAACAATCGAATTCACAAATCATTTTAAAGTTACTTAAATCAAATGACTTAAGTCATTAAAATGATTTAAGTAAAAAAATACTTAAATTTTCTGTGAACTTGCAGCTCTGTATCCAATAAACCGATTACAGCTTCACGCTGTTTCTACTATTTACTATTCTGAGAAGGAAAAAAGAAGAATCAGTTACATAAATATTCTGCAGGAGAGATTCAGCCGTTCCTAAAGAAGAAACGAAAATAGGTAGTAGTAGTAGTTACACTAGAATATATAATTTGAACGGAAATCTCTATAAGGACTTAACAAGTATTAACATACTGCTACGGTAGATTTATAGTGTTCTAGCGACAAGACTATACTATAGCAAGACAATCTAAAACGGATTTTTAAGTATATTTGCTGTGTTTCATAATTTGTAAATTTTAAAACAATAAATATTAAATAACTCCAAAAAAATTTTGTAAATTATATTAATGAAACTGTTAGAAATTACATTCATAATTTATAGCAATTTTTCTTACTATATAGCCACAACTAATACTATAGAAGCGACTTTCAAATTCTATGAATTTTACACACCGTTACTTGTATAGAAACAAAAAATATATAGTTGTAAAAAGAAACATTAAAATATTGTTAAAGTTGAGTTAATATGTAAAAAGTAGAATGCATAATATAGTTTTAAAATGAAATGCATTATTATTACCTGTAGAAAAATATATGTTTACATTTTTCAATTCGCACATTAAATTCTAGGTACCGTGTGGTGCATCGGAACATAAAAAATTTATTAGACGTTTTTGAAGAGGCGTTAAAGTTGTACTGTAGTCTAGAATTTAATTTTATATGGAATAGGCATCTAAACATTATTTGCAAATAAACAATACGGCCCAGAGAAAGCTAAAATTAAAATACCAGCAAAAATATGATTTTGTCATTGTCAAATTCGATGCCACATTTTTTTTTGTCTACAAGTATTTCTGTGGTTTAAGAAAGGTGGCTATTTTTTTTCTGAATTGTATCGTGACTGAGTGATAGTAGAACTCAGTTGAACTAGTATTGACGGTGTATGACTTGTTTGAGAGTTAATCAGGCCTCGCTCATACCACATACATCCACAATAATCTAACAAATAAAAAAAATATTTGTAACTAAACAAACTTTATTAAATTGTTCTAATTAATAAAATGTTTAATAAAATGTTTACATCCCCCATTCACAGTCAAACAATACCCCAAATGATTGTGAAATTCACCCCTCACAATACAAAGCTGTTAAGAAGAGAATCTTTAGCTTCCAAAGGGATATTGTTTTCAGTTCAAGCTTCTCTCTATCGCCCAATTGCCCTCCTTCCAACACTACCCAAGTAGCACGAAATATTGGCTGCTCATTGTTTCTATATTGGCTCAATATTGATTCATTTTCGTTCGCACATCAATGTTGTGCCAATGTTGGGTCAATATTGTATTTTATTCAGTACATCTAATCTTGGTAAACAATATTGTACCCATATTAGTTTCTTAGTTTTCGCCAATATTGAAAATAATCAATGTCGGCCCATGATTGGCATTAACAATATTTTATTGTGACATTGGCCCAATATGCCTTTTATATTGATGTTTTGGATATTGGCATTTACATAATTAACTAAATTGGAACAATATTGAAATGCATTCTGTTTAGAATAAAATCGCTACCTATAGTAGATATCGATACCTGGGTTGATACTTTGACATGTGGCTTGCATCCCTACTATCTCATGATTTTCATAAAAGTTTGCTTTTAAAATTCTTGCTCGATTCCTAAAGCCAAGATCGATGCCAAGGATCGATCGGGTATTTCGCGTGTAATCTATAAATAAAAAAAAAACTTACACCAAAGACTAACCAAGGCGATTTGGCGTATTTTAATTTATTTTAAATAATTAAAAACAGCTGAAAAAAAAAATAAAAAAAAAGCTCTGCCTCTGCCGGGGCTCGAACCATCACCCGTCGCTCCCGAATCGGCAGCCTCAACCACGGAGCTACACGCTGCTTTAGAAACCAGACTCTATTGAAGCATTACTTTCTTCTGCCGTTCCAATACGCATGCGCCGGCGCCGGGTGATGCTTTGGAATCGCCGCGCGCCGGGCCGCGTTCCGGTACCTAGATCAGTGTTGCCAGATGTAACATAATTATCCAATTATTATAACAAAATTTTCCCAAAAAAAATCTGTACCATAATCGATAGTTGAAACATAATTTGGTAACCTCTTACAATTTATGTTATTACAATTACAATTAATGTTTTATCAACCATGAAGTATATTTTTATGAGAAATAATTTAACTTTAAGGTAGTTAATGCAAAATAACTCAAGTGGTTTTAAAGTTTAAAAAAAATGTTAAGGTATAAAGCAGTAAATATCCGCGGCAAGTCAAGTAATTCCGATTTTAAAATGCGGGAAGAGAAACCAGACCCCAAAATATAAAACTGACTGAGAAAATACGTTTAATAGCTGGTTGAAACCTATTAAAATTAAGTTAAACCGACAAAAATAGAATCCAAATTTATTGCTATCATTATATTTTTTAGAGAATTCCTCAGCCAAATATATCGCTTGTAACATAATTTTATAATAAATTCGATACTTTGATCTACATTGATCCATAATTTCATATCCGACACCTGGCAACGCTGACCTAGACGCTTTTACTCAGGGGGGTGACAGTGAAATAGGAAAATTGGAAACAGTCATTAGTGTCATTCCTGTCATTCTCCTCACGACAAGTATGGCCGCCTAGACAAGGACAGCATTGTTTTTGTCTAACTATTGTCTAACTTCACAGTTTAGAATTGACAGATTTCAGTTTCAGAGACAACTTCAGATTTGTTCTAGAACAAATTCGAAAATTGTGTCGAAAATATTCGACGCCATTTTAATTCATTCCGTTTAGTTTCGTTTTGGAAGTTCAATTTAATATTTCGGCTGAAATTTATAATTATAAAGGTAATAAAGTATATAAAATATATATTACATGAAGAATCCTGGAGAAAATGACGTTTCTGCCGTAGTAGGTATGTCCCATGTATATGAAAAATAGGTAGTAAATAAACACTGTTTTTACATTTTTTAGATGCAAGAAAATGGTGTTATAATCTCTTTGATCGGCGATTTTTTTGAAAATGGAAACAATTTACAGCAAGGTAAGATCATTTTTAACTATAGCCAACATCATTTATCTCCAATATGTGCGATTTATTGTCAATAATGCAATAAATCGGACTGATAATCTGATTATGTTATCCGACTAAAAGTCTCTTTTTGCTTCTTTTTGATTTATAAGCCAGGTCTCTTTGGGAATAATGGACGCTTTTTTAAACAGTATATTTATATTTTATACCTATTGATATTTTTAGATTGTTAATTTTAGTATAAAAAAATTTGTTTTTCTGTTTTCAGGTTTTTGTATAAGGCTCCCGTTTTCATGTCCCTGTGTCCGTTTTCTGTCCTTGAAGTCTGCGAATACGTGTGTTTATTTACAAATTACTGTAAGTCATGCTTATACCTTAACTAATTTACGTTAAAAGTACATATAATTAACTAATTGGTATTGAAACAATACAATCCTCTATATTTTTATGTTTATTTAGTCACGTTGTTCCATACTTCAAATAAATATATGTGAATAAATTATTTTTTGGTTTTATTTATGAAAAGAAAAAATACAAAATACATTTGAACTGAAAGAGGGCCCGCCATTAAATAACCGGAAACGGAAGTGAAAATTAAGCCATCATGTCCTTATCATGTCAACCTGTCAATTGGAAAATTAGTTCTCCAGACGACAACGAAGGCTTTCGGTGGCGTATCGTGTTTCCACGATTTAACACAGAGTTGACACTTCTCTCTAGTTAATTATTTTATGCTTTTACTGACGAGTTGACATGACATAAAAAGCTGTTGCTGTGACAGTGAAAGATTTCTTTTGTAAGCAAATTGTGTTTTTATCGTGATCAAATCAAAGTAAGTACTGTTGATGTTAGTTGAGTAAGTATGTCGAATAAACCTATTCCAATGCTTAACAATTAACACGTATAATACAAGAAATATGTGCTATAGCTATAAGCTGTATTGTTTGTAGGTTCACGGGTACCTAGGTTTACAACTTACAACCACAGAAAATTTTACTGAATCCAGCTTGAAGAATATTTCTTTAGTAAAAGTAAGTACCTAATATATTTTTTTTTCCTGTAACACACAATAGTAGTTTTGAAGCAATGTGTAATCGAGAGTATAATTTATTAGATTGTTAGGACGCTTTGTTAATAAATATTTTTAGATTCGGTATTGCTACTTAGGTAAATAAACAGACATTTTTTAGGTAAATGTCGGGAAAGGCAAAAAAATACAGGTTTGTTAAAAGTTTTCTTGCAAATAAAGATGAGTCTGACGGTGACAGTCCTACGAAACGCCTGGAAAGCCAGGAGAGCATTATACTTCTATCAGACGATAATACAAGTTCTATTAATGAAGTTAACACACAACTTACTAATATTGTTAATAATAGTGATAGCTGTCTTAGTTTTGTTTTTGAAGAGTCGGGGGACTTGGGGGCAAGCAATACACAGACTGTAGAGTTAAATTACGATTCCATATCAAATGTGTTAGAAAATCATAATCAGAATTCACTTGCAGATAATTTAAAATGTTGGGCTCTTACACACAATGTAAACCATAAACAACTAGTTGCACCACTGAATAAAACGCTCCTACTTCTAAGTTTCTGCCACTTTGCATAAACCATATTATGAGCATATCATCTCATCATATTAGAAAATAAGGCAAAACACAAAAGGATAACCCAAAAACTTTATATTATTTTATAGATGCAGTGAAAGTACATTTTCCAGACGCAACTGATCTGGACATTACGCG
Organism: Sitophilus oryzae; assembly: GCF_002938485.1. NCBI lineage: Eukaryota > Metazoa > Arthropoda > Insecta > Coleoptera > Curculionidae > Sitophilus > Sitophilus oryzae. The sequence continues at coordinate 274,656 of NW_022147167.1, forward strand.
ATGTATTGGTATTTCACTAGCGACAGCCGGAGACCGGGATGGGGGAAGAATATTTAGAGGTTTGTGTCCTTATAAATTTAATTTTATGTGTTAACTGAAGTATTTTTAGCTAAAAATAATACCAGCCATGAAGATAATATGTAGGCTTATTTTATTACTTAGTTAATATTTTTGTAAGATAAATTGTTTTCTTCAATACATTAAAGTTTCCATACACACATGGGTATTTTGTTTTATGTTTTCCCTAAATTTGAAATAAAATTAAGGACAAAAACTAGTGGTATTATGATTACCAATGTTGGCGTAATATTACATTTTTAATGGGGGCAATATTTTAGTAACTTGTTGGACCAATATTTAAAAACAATGTTGGGCCAATATATCAAAAAGTGACGAATTATTATTGGCCCGATATTAAAAACTAGCTTGGCCCAATATATATTCTACATTGGATCAATCTTGGAACAATATTGTTGTGCTACTTGGGTATCTAAGATCATAGAAAGGTTGGTTAAAAGAAGGCTGGTATCTTTTCTGTTTAAGTACAAAATACTTACTGAACATCAATTTGGATTTCTAAGCAACAAGTCCACAAGTGACGCTATGTTTTCCCTCCTTAATAAAGTTTACTCCAGCCTAAATAACCATCATTCTACAGCAACAATTTTCTGTGATTTTTCTAAGGCGTTCGACTGTGTAAATCATAAGATCTTAGTTAATAAACTGTAGCACTATGGGTTTAGGGGAACATCTCTCGAATGGTTTAAGTCGTATGTGAAGGACGGTCCACGCTTGCTATATAACATTGCTATATAGCAAAGTTATATAACATGTTACATATTTTTTAGTTATATTTAGCAAATTTCGATGCTATATAACTTGCTAGATGTTATCCATTTGTAGTCGGTAAAGATCAAAAGATGTTGTGCAACATTGCTATTGTAACATGAAACAACGCGTCCACACTTGCTAAATTTCTAGTTTAGCCGCTCATATTTTCAAGGACGTGCGCGACAGAATCTTAGTGTGGTGAGCTGATATTGGTTTGTTTATTTACTGGTCAATAATACCGTATGATCGAAAAAAACTGCTCCCGTCGGCCTCCCGTCCAGTTGGCTTGGACATGACGATCGATGACATTCCCCATATAATTTTCCATATAAAATGACAGCGATTTTCATTTCATAGTATGTATTTGGAAACAGAAAAAGTTGAGAAAAAATGCGTAATCTAATAGGCCAGTTCCAGCGGGAACAAAAGAAATGCAAATAAGGAACTGCATGGTTTAGATGAAGTGGATAATTCAAAATGGTTTGCTTTTGCTTTTACAGTACCTCTGTTCGTTCTGTAGCTACGGGGTATCCGTGAGAGGGGAAACGATATTCTCTCGATGTTTTTCGTAAAAAATAGACGACGCGTCCCATCAATAAAAATTCGACAAATTTGCAAGTAGCCAATAAAATGAGTGGGCGGAGCGATTTGCGGTGACGCACTCGTCAAATCGACGTATAGAATATATTGCTGTTTATTTAAATGTTTTTTGTCCGCATTCCTTTCATAGACACAGATCCAGGAGACGAGACGTACTGTAAATTATTAATGTTTTTAAAAGACAGACGACACCACGAGAAACAGCCGAGGCAAGTATTGAAAAGATAAGCTAATTGAGTTCAACTGTATCTAGATCTTGCTGGTAGGCTATGGCGGACTGAAAACCGCTTTTTTTCTCGACTTTCTTTCCCTTAGTTCAAAAATAATTACGCACGCCGCTGCTGCGAGCTGAACCTCTTTCTCGCCAAAACGATTTATGACTACGAAAACTATAATGTGGACGGCTCCCGGTTTTTTAACATGTTACATGTAGCTTGTTAAATAGCAATGTTATATAACATGTTACTAAATGTGGACCCTCTTTGAGAAACAGAAGGTCGTGAGAAACTTGTGAGGGTCGACACCACGTTGTCTTCTAGCAAGCCAATAGAATGTGGAGTACCTCAATGCTCAGTACTAGGCCCTATTTTGTTTCTTCTTTTTATTAACGACAATGCTAACATAAACTTCAGTGGTAAAATATGTCTTTTTGCAGACGACAATAGCTTCACTTGGAGCAATAAGGACGTCACGGCACTTCATCGGATTATATCAAATGACTTAATCACCATTAAATGGTGCGATTCGAACCTCCTGAGTCTCAACATTTCTAAAACTAACCCAAACCAAACCAAACCAAAAAAAATGCACAATCACCTGCCATTTGAAATCAAATCTAAAACATCATTTTCTTTATTTCGCAAAGCATCGAAATCTTATTTACTAGACAATGCTTTCTACGCCGTAAATGACTTATATTTTGATAATCGAATTTGATCTTGTAAACACTGGTCTAATATTTGCTATTACCACAGATAAGATTATGTGTTATCTGTGCTATTACTATATTTACTATAAACTTACTAAATATTTTTGAATATTGTTTTTCTTTTTTTTTTTAATTTTTGACATTGAAAACATTTATAAATGTTTATTTTAAACTATAAGACTGACAATGAAATTTGTATACTTGTTTTGGATTTTCTTTTGTTTGTTTACTTTACCTTTGTCTACAAATTGTAAAAAAATTTAATTCCGACATTTTTGTGGACACTGTATAGTCTCACCGCGTTGCCAGACATTGTACGATAGCGCTGACTGAGATGTTGGCTATTCCTAACACGGACCGGCCATGTATGGAGTACCTTAAATTTATTGCGATGCATTGTGCAAACTTTCGCTAAGAAATTAAGTTGTATGAAGCTCGCGGTTCGACGGTTAATGAATGACTCCGTTGTTTTGTTTTTTGTTCCCGCGCGTATTTATGGTACTACTGTGATCGTATATATTTCTTAGGTACGATTGTAATGGATTGCGAAGCGGATTGGGCTTTTGGAATAAAGAAATTCGTTAAATTGTCATTGTTTATTTACTTACAGTTCAATAAAACTTTCTAATATGCTTGAAGAATTTTATTTAAGCAAAAAGTTTTTCTTTATATACTATTACTGGCGTGTATCCGCGACTTCATTCGCGTCGAATTAATCATTTTTGTAATGGTGATGATAAAACAAAGCAAGAATTTCCATTAACATAAAAACTGGATAAAGTTTTCTCACATTTATGTTAGCATTAGAAAAAACAATATGGCGCTATTATTATATAACTTGGTAATATTTGAGGGGTAGTTTCATCTCGTTGGAATTTGACTTTCGAAAAATCCGTTTGCCAAAAATATGCTTTTTACGTCAAGCAGTTTAAACAAAATCGTGGTTAATCAATTACCCAACTTTATGGAACACCCTGTATGATTTTTTAAAAAAATTCAAAATATGTAAAAAAACAAAATAAATTATGCGTGTCCAAACGTTTTCCCGAAAGACTAACCGTTTTTTAAATAACAAATATTGTAGTATTTAAGGGGCTTTTTCACCCTCTTGGAATTTGAGATTCGAGAAACCCCTCCTTATCGAACCTCTACACCCCACAGTCAATCCGTTTGCCAAAAATCAGCTTTAAACGTCAAGCAGTTTAAGCAGAATCGTGATTACACAATGGCTATATTTCATGAAACACCCTGTATAAATTTTTAAAAAATCTTAAAATATGTAAAACAACAAAATTAAATATACGTGTTTAAGAGTTTTTCCGAAAAACTCACCGGTTTTTAAATAAAAAATATTCTAATATTTGAGGGGTGGTTTCACCCCCTTAGAATTCGAGTTTTGAAAAATCCCTTCTTATCGAACCTCTATACCCTAAAGTCAATCCGTTTTCCAAAAATCAGCTTTTTACGTCAAGCGTTTTAAGCAGACTCGTGATTAATCAATGACCAGATTTTTCGAAACACCTTGTGTACATTTTTAAAAAATTTTAAAATATGTAAAAAAATAAAATAAAATATACGTGTTTAAGCATTTTTTCGGAAATTTTCTTTTTATTTAAAAAAATATATTATAGTTATATTTAAAAAAATATATAAATAAATATATATATAGTTATATATTTAAAAAAATATATAAACGTTTTCTAAATAAAAAATATTGTAATATTTGAGGGGTGGTTTCACCCCCTTGGAACTGGAATTTCGAAAAATCCCTTCTTATCGAACCTCTTCAACCTAGAATCAACCTGTATGCCAAAATTGAGCTTCTTACGTTGAGTGGTTTGAGCAGGATCGTGATTAATCAGTGAGTCACTTATCGATTTTATATATTAGTATAGATTTCTTAAGATTCTCACGACTCGTGTACTTGGCAAGTATGCTTCCTCTGTAAACAACATTTTTTGCAACAAGCTTGGCACTCACGCAGCGCTACGAGTGACAAATAATTGCACAAGGAAACCGCTCACACGATATGGCAAGTATATGCCAATAACAAATGTTTGTAAAAGTACACAAGTCGTCAGAGTCCGCCTTTACAGGTGATCTACAATTGCTTATGCCAAAGCTTATTACTGTTATACAGGGTGAGTCTTAAATAAGTAAAAGCAAATATTTTCAGGGGTGATAGATCTCGATAAAAGAAACATTTTCTCCTTATCGTTTTTCAAATAAGTCCAAAATAACCCAGTTGTTTTACTTTGAAAATTTCCAAAAAATAGGTTTTGATTAGATTTTGAAAACCACTGGACCTTTTCTAAGATTTATTTCTTGTAAATATAATCTACTACCTACGTTGCCATGTTATCAAACGTTTTTTAATTAAAAAGTAAAAAAATTTCCAAATTTTTTCCAAAAAAAAATTTTTAAAAATATTGCGAGAAAAAACTCATAATCGTGTTTCTTGGATCGAAATATACTACCCCTAAAAATATTTGCACTTATTTAAGACTCACCCTGTATATACGCATAAAAATCAAATCTTTTTTCACATACATAATCTTTTGTCATATTATGTACATATATATTATACAGTATGTCCTCGGATTGTATTTACAAGAAGAAACACATTTTTATTTACTTATTTTGAGAAAAATGCATCCTACTTAAACATTTTTTTTCAAACGTTACAAAAGTATTAATTGTTGCGACGTGATTGACAATATAAACACGTCATTTTAACGCCTAGGCAGTATGAAAATAGTATAATTAAAAAGTATGAAAATATATAATTAACTCACATAAAGTGTCATGGTTGAATTTTTTCAAGTCTTAAATATCAAAAGGCGTTCATATGATAATATAATTTCGACATTATTCTTTGATAGATGGTTATTATTAATTTTGATTAACGTCATCTTTTTGCTACTGTTACATTTTGCGATAACTATTATCACCCTCTCCGTAGCATTGAACTAAATAAATTTTGTGCTTCTTTATAATTCAAACAGCAAAAAATATCACGTTAATTAAAAGTCTATCAAAATAATCTTTCAAAAAATCAGAAAAAATGAATGTCATGCTACCATAGAAACGCGTTTTGATTTTTAGGACTTTTTTATGAATAATGATTTTTTCTCAAAATATCAATAATAAAAATAGTTTTTTTCCTCTGGTAAAGACAATCCGAGGACATACTGTAAAAGACAGATATTTAAGATGTCGAGAGATTTCCAATTTCTTATATTTGTTTATAGAAATAATGTGGATAATAGATTCTCTTGAAAATTATTTCAAAAGCCGGAAAAAATTCAGTTTGTTGACAAAGTTCAAAATTTTAATAATGTGCGAGTTGCGAGGGCGTCTATTGGCGCCTGAAATTAGAAACTGTTATTAAAATGGAGTGGCTTATGACACATTCTCTCCATTTTTCCATTTTCCATTCCATCTCCAACAATTTCTCCATTTAAAATAAATGGAGAAATTCCATTCACAGTGACACGACTTAGAAATGAAGATTGCTGTCTTTTTATATGTAAAATTATATGGAAAATACCGTTTTTTTCGTACTGTATAGGTAAGCTACAGTTTAAAACAAAAATATTAATTTAGCATTCACTATAGAGGGTGTCAAAAATAGTGTGGTTCCTATAAACTATGCCCTAAAATGCTTGCCGGGAAAGTTACAGCCCTCGAAAAAGTAAATAAGAATAAAATATTTTGTTTATTTTTAAAAAAATTAGTAAGCCTTTTTTCTTGAAACTTAGTACTCTTACACACATTTTGATGCAAAACCGAACAGTGCTTTTCAGTGAACAGTGTAAAATTTCGTAAAGCCCTGATAGGGTATTTTTGCATTATGGTAGGTATAGAGAGTACTACTGGTGGTACTTCTTTTATACAGTATTTTCAACAAACGACATAAAAAACTAGGTCTTTTTTACGTAAGAACGGTTTTCGAGATATTTACGTTTAAAAGTTACGATACATCCATTTTAGCATTAGGAAAATGATAAAATGTACAAAAACTATAAATTAATTATTTTCTTGATTTAAACCATGATTTGCTCTAAACCAAGAGCACCCTTTTTACGTAAAAAAGTTCTGGCTTTTTATGACATTTTTATTGAAATTACTGCCATCTATAAGAATAAAAGAAGAAGCACCAATAGTATCTTCTACCCTAATAGAAAGTACTCTTCCAGGGCTGTTACGAAATTTTATACTATCGCCTTTCGCTTTGACATTAAAATGTGTGCATGTTAGAGTACCAAATTTCAAGTAAGACGGTTTACCAATGTTCTTAAAAAAAACCAAACCATTTAAAGGGCCGTAACTTCCTCCGGAAGCATTTTAAGGCGTATTATGTTCATAGGAACATTTTGTCTTAATTTTATTCCTAGTATTACTCACCAAAGTTAGATGCAGTATTTTTTTAACACCCCGTGTAACAAAACACTATATTTTTGCATACACCGTGTAACAACATACTATTATACCGTATGATCGAATAAAAACGGCGTCAGCGCTGGCTATGAAATGAAGATCGCTGTCATTTTATATGTAAAATTATATGGGAAATGACATTGATCGTCATTTCCAAGCCAACTGGACGCCGTTATTTTTTCAATCATGTAGTATCAACAGTAGGTAGTATAAAAATAGAGTTTTTTGGTATATAGTGGTAAACTGGTGTCTTATTGTTCTCTTGTAAATCCAAAGGTCCCATAATTGCACAGCAATATATTATTAATTAAAATACTTTATTCTAATACTAAATTTAATACTTGATTATTTTGAAATATTATTACTTGTAACGGACCATTTCAAAATTACAACAATCTATATACTAATATTATTTATTTAATGCATAAAATATATTTTTTTTCCTGTCGTAAAGCAAATTTTAATATAATTAAGCGGTTTAATTGGATTATATATGCACCAATACCAAAGCAGTTACGATAAATATTTAATTATGAAGCCATTATTCATAATTTTAGCTTCGGTTCTCAATTGTACAGAAATTACGGAATAACGAGATCTGTATTTGCTTGATAATTTGTTTTAGTTTTGTTTTACACAAGTGAAATACTTATTTCTATTTAGGTCAAGTATATGCCTCCTGAACAATATCAAGTCTTGGGTGGGCTGTAGTCAGATTATTAGGCTTTTGCTAGACATTATATTTACATTGATGTTTACGCCCATCTAATTTAGTAGTATTTACTTGAAATATCCATAAGTTAACGTTAAAACTATGTATTGCTAAATAAAAAACTGCAAAGGAAAGATGACTGTATTACCTACTAAATGAAGCGTTGATATACAGTTGTCATATTTTTAATAATGAAGCTTTAAATTTTACATAATTCAGCAATCAACAACAACCAACAATCAATACGCTGGCGACCTTACCAACTCATAAAAACTCTACCATACCGAACATATTATAATAAAAGAAAGCAAAGAGAACATTTTAAATATTAAAAAATGTCCATACCTATCTGGCGGATTCATCTCTCCAAAAAAATCCTTTATGTGTATTCTTTATTTTTTGTTTTAAAAAAGTGTTCTCGAATAGTTGAATTTAAATATTTTAAATAGTTTTTTTCTTTATTCTTTATATTTTTTTGCTTCCGACGATGGAAAGAGATAAATTTTCCGAAACGTTAAGCATTTTTTTCTTTGTTGGGCAAATTTGTATAACTGTAAACATAACTTCTGACAAGCAGTGTCCGTTTAGGTTTAACGCAGAAGTGTTTACAAAAAATACATATTTTATTTTGTAGATGTTCTTGCAGTGCAGTGGCGAAATACCCATAAAGGATTTTTTTGAAGAGATTTTAAATATTCAAAAAAAAAACATTTTCAACGTATGGAAAAAGACTAAAGGTAAAAAATTGACATATATGTAATTTTATTCAGAATTTAATTTTCTATCGAATAAAGTAAAAATATACCGAGATTTACAAATCAAAGGTTGTAGTCCTTTCCGGTGAAACAGAAAGTGACCAAAAACAATGGAATACGTACTAAAATCGTACTAACGTACCAAATCTTTTGTTTAGCTGAAAAAATGAAAAAGTTAATAATAAAATTAAAATAAAGTTATATAGAGGTGAGCCACTTTTGAGACGCACCCGGTATAGCAAAATAAATAAATAATATGATAATGTTATCGACGCCTATGATCCTTATGATAGGCAGTCATTTTCACGCCGTGCCTGCACCCCGTGTCCGCTGATGTTTGCGAGTAGCGGAGTAGTAGGCTTTGGAAACAGTTGAATGTCAGAGTTTGTTGATTTCGGCCCAGAGAAGACATTGTTTGTCAAGCTAGTGAGAATTATATTTTAAAATATCAATTTCTGTTAAATATATTAATCTCCGATTACATCAGAAGTGGCGATGAGTTTAATCCAGCGTTCTTAGGCCGTAACGGCGTATTTCTGACTTACTGACGACTATTGACTTGACTTTGACCTTTGACCATATCGTTTCGTAAATGCGTCGGTTTCGAGGATCGATTCGGTGATCGATCGTCTCAGATACGGGTACCCGTAGGCGTCGGATTTCGGATATCGTCGTCGGATCGGCGAAGCGCGAAAAGAAAACCGGAGGGATCATTCTGTTGGCTCTAGTGCTCGAAGGTAATAGCGAAAAAAAAGCAGTGCTGAAAAGAAGCGTCATATCACCCCTACAAGTTACAGACTCCAGAAGAATAACAGGAAAAGGTAGTGAGCCAACACATTATCTGAACAAATCTCTTCTAAAAGGTATTTTAAAAATGGCTAGAAAAAAAAATCGAGATAAATTCTAAGGTAGTATTTTTATACAGTAAAAATTGTTGTCATGGAGACAGATTTCAGTTTTTTTAAAGTAATTGTTCGGATTTTTCGATTTCGGATTTCGGTGATATAAATCGCCTTGTGGTTCAAGAGGTCTCGAAGAGAGGGCGCTACCGTAGTCGGTTGATAAGGGTCGATTTCGCTTGCGAAAGAATATGGATGCGAACCTCGGCATAAACAGACAGTTTTTCACGTAAAAAGTAAAATTTTATTGTTAAAATTAAAAGTTAAATAAACATCTATCTATGGTCCTCTTGAGGAATAAAATTTCTAGAGTTATGTGTTATTTAGTATATTAGTTATGTTGAATATGTGTTATTTTATTCTCATTAAACTTCTTGATCAAGCCGAAACGTGGAACAGTGGTTTTCAAACATGATTTTTATTTTTGTGCGTTGAAATATTTTGTTGAGCTTTTTAATTAAAAATATTAAACAAAAGTCGAACAGTAATTTAATAATTTCATTGTTTATTAGGTAAATAAAAAATATATCAAGTATATACAGGTATATTCGAGACTTTATGTGGAAAGGTAAAAAAAGTCTTCAAAAGTTTTTCAGTTTTTCAGAAGTACCTACAATCGATTGTTTCATAAATATATAATTTATATTTTTCATATATACATTTTTAATTATACCCCATTTTACTTATTACTTATTTTATTACTTTAAGTTTAGTTATAGATGTTATTAATATTTCAGCTATATTTTTAATTTTTCTTACATTTTACTGAAACTTTCAACTTTAGGTAGTCTAATATTGCTCTATCAGTAATATACTAGGTATTACATGAATGGTACTTGGTAATTATCTTTAGTGATTAGAAATACAAGAGAGAAATAGTAAGTAGATATGTAAAATTTAAAGTTAAACATTTGTGAAATCAAACGTTTATTAAGGCATAATATTTATTATAGACACCTCATAATCCTTCTAGTATACACGCATTTTCGATCTTATTTGAAAATTACGTAGTCTTTAAGAAAGTTATTTTGTTTTGTACCTATTTAGGTATGTAGTTGAATAAATACATGATTGTAGAAAAGTTAAGTAGGTTCCGAACTTCAGGTTTTGCAAATTCACTTGAGAATTATATCAAAAATTCACATAATTTATAAGTATTATTAGTTTTTAAATTATTATAATATAATTTTAACCACCTCATTATATTTCAGAGTTTTTCAGTTTAATTCAGGTATTTCGCCAGTATTTCAGGAACTTTATCTTTGTATACGCCATAATTAATAGCAAATAACCCTTCGAATAGTGTTGTAATAAATTGACACATTGTGAGTGTTAAAATAGTTGTGTAAATTTTTGTAGAAGATGAGAACGAAGTGTTTATTAAAGTACACAGGGCTACTTTTTAATAAAAGCGTAATTTCTTTTAATTAGAAATAAATGTAAATGTCCAGATGGGTCAAATTCTAGACGCCAGAGTACTATTATGTAGTAGATTTCACAACACGCTGTAGATATCTCGAAAACAAACTATTAAAGCACAACATAAAATAAATATTCTCGGAAATAAAATATTGTTTCGGTAAAAACATGTTTAAATGTTTTTAACAAAAATGTGTAATAGTTAATATTATACAACTAGCAAATCCGATTATCGTAATCTTATATAAAATGCATACACTTTTCATATTATGCGTAAACAAAAATAAGTAAAGCGGTACTATATTATTTTAATTTAAAATACATAAACTAAGCTACCTAGGTATGTACTTAAATCTTTATGCGTTAATATATGAGTTTTACAACCCCGAATAAAGTAATCATTTAGGGATACCCTTTTACCTAAAGAAAACGAATATTCTCAATATAAACTAGCCATATCTCACTACCTGAATACTGTTTGACATCCACGTGGAATGGGACAAGTAGAGAGGCATAATCTCTAGTATGTGTAACAAGTTGCATTTCGATATCTAGGTTGAAAATGTTTCAAACATTCAGTTTGGATTGTGTGGAATCTAAACACTAGGAGCAAAATGAGTGTATCTGGACAAGTTGAGTTTATCCCTCCGGGCGTAAAAGTCGGCGTTAGCGGGTTTCGGCGTAAATGAATTATGCGAAATATCAAGCGGAATAAAAGAAAAATTGGATGCGTAGCGAACTATATTTAGCGTTAGATCTACTAAGGATCACTTCGACACAGCTAATAGGTTCCCAATCAACTCCATGGTAGACAGGTTCATTTGAACTTCTAAGCAGCTGAGGATTGGTTGATATGAAGTTAGAAACATCCTAGGATGGTATGCACGGTCAAAGAACAAAGTACCGTGAAATAGCTAGGTTTGGCAAGCTATGGATTTGGTTATGGTAGATTCAGACCTGTATTAGGATAGGAAAAAGAAGGAGTAGGGTTAGTTCTACCCGGTACTCTCTTTTTCAAGGTAAACGTTAGTATGATAGCTGGAAAAGGCGTGTGGTGGTTGCTAAGGTATGAGTTTACCACCTGGGCGCTTTGTGAGTAGGGCGGACAAGACTTGCGAATAGGGATGAGTCCCGGTATTCGGTCTGGTTAGTTCGACCCGGATTGCTCTCTTTTCCAGTGGCTGGAATAGGCGTGGGCCCATAGTTAGATTTAGATTTTAGATTTATATTTTAGAATTTAGGTTTAAGATTTTGGAGTTGATATTTGACTTTATTTTGTTGCACGCAAGCTGCAGATTGCGTGTAACACCAATATATAATAAGTAATTCGTTTATTTTATCTTTTGAAATTGTTTTTTGTCCCTGAATAATTTATTTGTCCATCATGAGTTTTTGGGTATTGTTTCTGAGTGAGTTACGATATTTTATTTTTATTTATTTAAGTAGCAAATAAGACGTAGCTCCAGTATGAGCAGTGAACAATCTAACTATATTTTTATTTCAGCTTTTAAAAATGTCCTTTAAATGATTCTGATAATGTTTCTCCTTTTAGTGTTGAGATAATGGTAACAATTAGCTGATAAGGTTTAGTCAATTGGTTTTGTATCAATTGTCTAGTATCAGCAGCAAACAATCTAACATATATTTTTATTTCAGCATTTAAAAATGTCCTTTAAACGATTCTGATTATTTTTGTCCTTTTAGTGTGATGTAAGAATGGTAGCAATTAGCTGATAAGGTTTTGTCAATTGGTTTTGTATCAATTGTCCAGTATCAGCAGAAAACAAGCTAATAAATATTTTTATTTCAGCTTTTAAAAATGCAATTTAAAAGGTTCTGATTATTTTGCCCTTTTTAGTGTGATTCAGAGGAGTGAGGACACTCATAAGTCAGGAATGGCCGAATGTTATCGACGCCTATGATCCTTATGATAGGCAGTCATTTTCACGCCGTGCCTGCACCCCGTGTCCGCTGATGTTTGCGAGTAGCGGAGTAGTAGGCTTTGGAAACAGTTGAATGTCAGAGTTTGTTGATTTCGGCCCAGAGAAGACATTGTTTGTCAAGCTAGTGAGAATTATATTTTAAAATATCAATTTCTGTTAAATATATTAATCTCCCGATTACAATAATTATTTTACTTACATAAACGAGCGCGTAGCGGCACGGAGTACCCCAACTTCTGTAGCTGTGACGTTTACGACAGAATTACTAGAAGCAAAATTACTGGATACGCCACTAGTACGACCCAGGGTGTCAAATGTACCTAAATAAGAATATTTAATGGCACCATGAACCTACATCCAACGGATATTTTGTTTTATTGAAATTAGTAAAATTGCGGTACAAAGCCTCTCGAGGCTTAATCAAATAAGTGTTAGAGAAAAATTATTTCCAAATAAAAGACTATGTATTACTTATGTCGATCTTTATTTTTACTGAAGCTTCTAGCAAATAATTTAGATTAATATTTAAACAAAAGTAAAATCTGCCCTTGAATGACCATTATTATTTTAAACTTTTGGGGTTGACATTGTCTACTTATAAGAGATTAATTAAAATATTCTGTACTAGTTTATAGGTTCTAAATTAATATAGGTATATTATAATACTCTAGAATTGCTATTATTTTTTTGGTAATTCATTATAATATTAATTCTGTTCCTTGATATGACAAATAGCAAAGTAAAAAATCGTAGGAACAAAACAATTGGTTTATTTTTATTATTTACCTTGCCAAACGAAATCAAGTCATAGGTACTTGTTGCAGTGAAGGCTGTTTTTCTAGCTATATTTCATCGAAAATAACAACTTAAAACTGATTAATTTAAAGGTTCCAATTTTCGGACAGTCTTGATTTATGTGTCTTTTATCGTTAATCTAAACAGGATCAAGGTAATTTTTTTTCAACTTTTCACTTGGACAATAATACATAATAAAACAGGATATTCTATCGGGTAAAAAGGAGGTGTGTTCATAATATGCCAATGGTGTGTCACATTAAATGCATATTTTAATTTAATACGTTTGAAAAATTTATTATACACTTTTCAAATTCAAATTCAATTTTTTTTTATTAGACCCAATTAGATTCAAAGATTGATACGTACTATTATTAATAAATGTGTGTCTAAAGGGATCCCATAACGATTAAAAAACCGATACAAAGACACAAAGTGCCAGAGTGGTGCCACCCCAAAAACAAAATTGAAATAAATTAAGTTAGCAGAATAAATTGAATAATAAAAAGAAATTACATTAAAAAAAGTGAATATACAGGGTGTTTCAAAACAAATACGAAAAACTTCAGGGGGTGATTCCTTGTTCAAAATAAAGGGGAGTTTGCTTTATAAACGTTGGGTCAAAAGTCAACCATTAGGGAGATATCGCGGTACAAAGATGGCGGAAATATAATGTTTTTATCTTTTATCTTGAAAATGAAAAGAGATAGACTAATGAAATTTTATGGAAGCATTACTGTTATGAAAACACACTTTCTGGTAATTTTTTCACTTTTTTAAAATGAGTGGAAGGGGTTGAAATAAACTACCCCTATCATTCTTGTTAACGAAATTTAAAGAAAAATCTTATCAAACACATGCAAAAAAATTAATTTGGATAATTTAGTTTGTTTAGAAACTTTTTTATCTCTTGTGTTTTTTTGATAAAACTCACCGATTTGAAATTAAAAAATAAAATGTAAAGTATTACATATCCATGTAATACTTTACATTTTCAATATGAATATTCATGTTACCAGCCGTATTTGTAATTTTGTTTATATCACTTCCAAATATTATAACACGGCATTTAATTTTAAATTATGATGCAGAGCATATTTATTAATTTTATTCAGATCGTCGTTAAAATTTAATTGAAATTGTGCCAAATTATTAATATTTATTTTGCAATAAATTTGAGAATCATTTGCATATTTCTGCAATTTAGAAAACTGTACTTTCTTATCCATATCAGCTACATATATATAACGAAAATAAAAGTAGCCACAGAATAGATCCCTGAGGAACCCCAGAAATCATAGGAATATAACTAGAACTTTTTTTTAAACTTCCCCTTTTCATGACAACACAATGTGAACTATCTTTTAAAAGGTTTTTAACAATTCTAAAGAGCCGTCTGAAAATTCAAAATATTGTAATTTTGCTAGGAGCTAAGCTAAGACAAGTCATATTTTTATTATCTTGATTTGTTCTAATATAATTAACCAGCTTCAGTAGACAATTGGTAGTGCTGTAGTTCTTAATTTTGATACACAGTCCCACGTAGCATCTATTTGACTTCGAATTGCAACAAGCGATTCATTACGACAACTTGACTCGAAATACCAAGTGTGTCCCAAGTAGCATCTATCTGACTTCGAACTAAATCTGACCTGAAGCGACGTCAGACTTTGTGCAAATTTAGGTCGGGTGCTGGTGATACGACCGGTGACGTCGCTTTCCTATTAAAAGCGACGTCGTTGGATCCGAGTCGGGAAATCCAACGATCTGTCGACGTTCAAAATAACAACGTACCATTTTTATTAATTTCCCAACGTCGTTCCCACGTTGGCTTGCACGACGTACATATACTTGAACTAGCCCGACGTCTATCCGTTGTCCGAATAGGATACGTCTCACTGATAATACCTAAAGAAACGTCCAATTATATTTTGTTGTATTTTATGTTCATATTTATACACTGTAAAAAAAAATGAGTGAAATTTCACTCAGATTTCACTCAATACTTTCTCAATTTCTGTCCACACCCGATTGAGTGAAATTTCCACTCTACAGAACCGAGTGAATCTTCAATTCTCAGAGTGAAAAGCACTGAGTGTTTTCACTCAATCGAGATTAGACGAAAGACTCCTTTTTACTCATTATTGTTTACCTTGAGTAGGATTTTGATCGATTTTGATAATTTATTCACTTTAAAATGAGTGAACTCACTAAGTGTTGAGTTCAAGACACCTTTTATTGAGTGACTTTTACTCAAATTTGTGTTACACTTAACTCGATTAGTACTCATATCTGAGTATTAATTTCACTCAGTATTGAGAAATATATTCTAAATTATTTTTTTAAAAGCTATATGTAAGCTAACTTGTTATTTTATAACAGGTGGGCAGGTGCCTTTCAAAGGTAAGTTTCAGTTTAGGACATGGTCTCGAACATGTCCATTTCCTAAAATTCACTTTTGGGAGGCATCTGGTCACTTGTAATAAAATAACAAGTTAGCTTACATAGCTTTTAAAAAAATCATTTAGAATATTTCGTTTTTTTTAACAAACCAAATAAAAAACTGTAGAACCTTCAAAAATATTTTTATTTGTCATTTTTATTTGACAAAAAAACAAATAAAACCAAATATAACACTATTATTATAATATCAAAAACATTTTAAAAAGTTTTCAACTCTTTTTGGAAAAAATACAGGAACTTTTTAAGCTAGATGTCTAGAAAAGTTGCATCACATCGCAAAAATCCGCTTTATTAAGAGCATTCGTCAGCTCGGCTACCAACATTCTCGAATATTTCTAATTTCTAAACTAACTTTTAATAACGAAAATCCTCCGGAAAATCCAGATACTTTTCCTCCTGAAAATTAAAAAAAAATGTTATTCTGCCAAATGTTCCAGTTCCCAGTTCCAGATTGAGGGAAAGTACCTAGATTTTCGCTACGCTAATTAGTCCAGGAAACATCCGAGCATTGCGGCAATCAGTAGACGCAGTCGAATTTGAATATATGTTAGGCGGATTTCTGCGATGTGAAAAAAAATGTTCTTAACATAAAACATATTTAGGAGTTATGAGTTCGTATTCGCTTCACCACGCCACGCGGCCACTGTCACACTTTACATCACACACACATACACTATGGACTTGTAACCTGGGCACCTTCGAAGGAACAAGACAACCTACGACTCGAACAGATAATTAAAAACTGAGGAACAGGGAAATAGCTTATTCGGTATCGAAGAAGCGCGTATGACGTATGATTAGTAATGAGCGAAAATACTCTAAACTGGGTGATTTCACTCAAATTTTTATTGTGTAAAACATAACATGAGTTTTTAAGTGAATTTTTCTATTCCATTACTCAAAGATAGGGGTTATAACTCGAACATGAGCTTATTCAATAGCTATTGATTAAATAGAGATCATATTTGAGTAAAATGATGAATTTACTCTATTTTAGATAAAAATGTACTCAATTATTTCACTCAAAAAATTCACTCCCTGAGAAATATGTGTTCACTCAGGCTGATTTTTTACAGTGTAACCTAATTTACGTATCTCTATTTACGTCCATAAATACAACCCATTAAGTAGCATTTGCGGCCTAATGAACATCATGAACATAACCTAATAAAAAGTTTTTGTAAACACACTTAATTTTTTTTTATTATGCCTAAAGTTAAACGAACCGACGCGACGGCCACGCGATTTTGGTACCCGATGTCGGGTTTATTGAACGCGACGTATACCTGACGTTAGATAACATCCAAATGCTACTTGGGGTTTGATTAAAAAAAGAAAAATATTATTTAAGAAAATATTAAAGAAATCTATCCACAGAAATTAGTTACATAAAATTTATCATTAGGTATTGCCATGAATATTGTAATACGTGAGCTCTTAACGTAAAACGCATTCGAATCAATACTGTCATAACAGGATTAAGGCAGAAATCAATTACATCCAACCAACTTGGAGAACATTCTATCTGTAAAACATGTCGAAAGAGCGATTAACATGACAATAAGACAAGTCGCTGGGGAGTCGAGAGCCGTCTATCGGAATACCGGCTTCCCGTCGAGATAAGACTGCATTAGACGAAATCATTTCTATATATCTTTTAATAAGTTGTGTATCCTATTAATGCAATCTAAAAACTGATAAATATAGTTGACATGGAAAAGTTTACTCACTGATGATTAAGGAATCAATTCCATGAAGTAATCAGCCGAGCTGGTTTCTTTAGGTTAAGTGCATATGAGGACCTTCAGATATATCTACACTAACATATATCTTTAGGACGAAAGTAATATGACTAGAAGTTTTGCAGTACGTTCATAGCTTAAATTATTTAAAATTTAGAAATTAAGAACGTTTACAAATATTTATAATCTTTCAATATTCTCTTTTTTAGAGTTTATTTCTAAACATTGGCGAACATTCATTTTCATCTACTTTGTTCTTTCCTTATCCAGTTGAGTTCGCCTTTGTTTAGGCCATTTATCTAGAGCGCATTGGTAGTGGTTCTACATTTTCTTTTCTTGGTATAATCTCCAGTGTATAGCATTTATTTTAACCGCAAGGGGTAAATCTACTTGTTTCTTTATACTATGGTAGTAAGTAGAAGGAGTTTGTGAAGAAGTAGTTGTTCTTTGAAACAAATTATTCTTATTCTATTAACAACGATTAACAATGAATATGGAGGTGTACAGGTTAGGTTGAAATCATTTTGGTTGCATTTGGGTTGAAATCATACGGTATTCCCGTTAGTGATGCGGTTTGCACAAACCTGTCTCACTTTTGTCAAACGAAAGATGCTGTAAACAAAATTTTTATAGCTCTCTTGGTTTCTGAGCTGATGACACCTCCGTATCTCTATTATTGCGAAAGGTATTGAGAAGATAAAAACTTCTTATTGTAGAACTTTTTACGTAGAATAGAGTGGCGAAGTCTCCCATACAGCACGTCCAAATAAAATTACGTTTCTACAAGGGAGACACATGAGAAACAACATATGTTAAAGTGAACCTAAGTGTTCATCTAGTTCTGACATATACATATGAGATACACGCAGGTTTATATTGATAGAATTGTGTGATACAGTGTTTACTAGTTGTATACCGTATGCACTCAAGATTCTAAAGAGTTTTTTGTAACGTAACAAATAATTATTAAAATAATTAAATCTGACGTCGGTATATGAGACATACAATGTATAAGTCATATGTATGTGTGATACTTCGTGTCATAGTTATGCCTATAGTACACACCTTGTAAAAATGTGACGTATACACATAATATAAATATCTATATAGACACTTTGTAATAGTGTACTGTTGTGTCTACATTCTCGCATAAAATGAAGGTGTGCGCATGCGCGGATAGCCTCAGCCGAGGCCTCAGCGTAGACACACCGACCAAGTGTATCTTATGTGTCCTCTTTCCTTTCTCCTTTCTAGGAGTGGTATGTGTTAGCAGCCATTATTGTTTTATCATTCGGAAGCTCTATATAAATGTTCTGTTTGTGTGTAGTTTAAAAGAGATTTTAAGGTAAGTACAAGTTTTTAATTACCTTGTTACACCTTCCTAAGAGTATTATTAATATTATAGCAGCGACTCTTCCCTTACTCGATACCCAATTTACCAAATTTTGACTCCAATGAATGAAAACTCCAAATATTCTCATATAATGATAAAGAGGTTAGCTGAGTTAGCTCTGCAATATATTTTTTTTTAATCTCGAAATAATAAAAATCTAAATCGACCAGAGAAATAAAGATTTAAACACTTCAAAGAACTTCTTACACTGATATTCGGTAAGTTATTGATGGATCAATATACAGATATGTTTAATATTCAATAATCAGTTTCATATAAAATTTAAGGGTGAGATTGTTAATCTGGAAATAAAATACAACAAAGTCCAAGAGAGTGCTCGATGTATGAGTATGCTAATAAACCAACTGCTTGGAGGGAAAAGAGGAGAAAAAAATGACTAAACGAGGTCCACCAAATCGTGGCGATATACCAGTGTTTACCATTTTAGTATGTTGTTATACTAGGTACTTATATTTTTAATACATTTTGATACAAATTCTTTCCTTTTACAGTGTTTTTTTACTTCTGGTTTCTGCAGTGTAAATAATAATTATTATTGTGTTATTTGCGCTATTGCGCTCCATGATATAGAGAAATATAAGAATTTTATTTACTTAATCCATTTTATGGAAGAAAAATGGTACATTTAATACAAAACAAAAATGGAACAATTTTAAGGCTACTTCTCTTGAACTTACGATCGAGATACGTTTGGAAAATACAAAGTTTTGCATTCCTAATTTTCGTTCTAAACAGATATAATTCGTATCATTGAGTAAATATTTCTTAAAGAGAACGAAAAGTTAGGCATCAAAACTTGTATTATTTCCTAAATTCGTTCATAAGAAGTAGTTTTATCTAGCACAAGATGTATATACGAAGCAAAATATATACGTATACACGCGGTAGTCACAACTGCAATGTGTAAACATAGTTTAAACGTAATACACAAGCACTGTGTATCCTACGGCACACTGTGTATCCCTTACTTTGTGTATACGTAAATGCTATACTGTGGCTACATTGTGAGGCGGACGTTTAACCTTTGTGCATACGTGTTGAACTACAATGTGTAAACGTAGCATATTTACATCGGGGGAATTGTGTCACCCTGTGTCTATATCTAATAATGTAAACACATCGTAAATGTGATTTGATGTGCTGTATGGGCTGTTATTAAATGAAAAGAACATTTTGAAGATATGAACTAAAGTTAAGCTTTCTTAAATAGAACACCTTGTATATTTATAAATCATATGATCTAGCTTGCCTCTATGAGCTTCCCAAAAATATATAACAATCTATATTTATTTTCACTCTTTACTCCAATATTTCAAAGATTTTATTAAAAGATCATTTTTCATTAGTAGGCCGTGATAGATAATAAAAGAAACAAGTGGATTATTAAGAGCAATGACTAAAAAATATAAGGACATGTACCTATACGGGCTGCAGCAGAATTTGTGACCTTTTTTTTTTGGTGGCAAACAATGAGTCATCATTTGGTCACCAGCGACAATTTTAGCGATTTGTAATAGTTTGTGTGTAGTAAACTTTGTATCAACTTTATTACAATGGTGATTAGTTGTTCAGCTTTCAAGTGTAAAAGCAGCAGCGATAAGAAAGAGCCAGGAGTTACGTTTCATAGGTAAATAAACAGTCCACTCCAACTTTTTAGCGTTTTCTTATTGAATTCGATAATTATTCTTCAATTTCAATTAACATCTATATGTACTTGATATGTGCTATACGTCGATACTAGTTTTGTACCTTTTATTAACATTTTAATACATTTTTTTCGTAATTAATTAGGATGATACACCATAGGCGTAGTCAAAACAATTATCAAAAAATATAAATATTGCTTCAAACAGCTAGGTTAAGAAAAATATGTGCCACGGCACTGTTTGGTGACATCGTCACAATTTGCTCTCGGGTGTTATTTGTCCTTGGATTCTTTAGTCATTGATTAAGAGTATACAAAAACCAGAAACAAGCTGATAGCAGCTGTGTTTTATTTTATTTTGCGAGTCACTAATACATTCCATTTGATAAAACATAACTTTAATTCATATCTTCAAAAATATTTTTTTTCGTAGATAATCAGACTACGCAAATGTATTCTACGTAAAAAGTTTTACAAGAAACTTGTCTTCAACATCTCTCTCGATACCTTTTTCAATAAGAACAATACGGGGGGTGTCCCAAATTGCAAAATTTTTAACAAGACCCTGTAGCTCAGAAACGAAGAAGGCTATGAAATCTTTGTTTACAGCATCTTCTGCATGATAAAGAACTAGAACAGGTGTGTGCAAACCGCATCCTCATATTTTCACTCATAACGGAGATACCGTATGATTTCAACTAAAACCGGACGCCCTGTACATATTTTCGGTAAAATTTATTAAAGCCATTATTTTTCTGGTTTTTATTATCCTATGCCATATATTTTCCTATTCACTTTGGTCCCTGCTCTGAGTCAATAAGATTAGTTATTTTTTGAATATAGTAAATATATTTCTTATTAACCTATGTATGTTTTTATTGGCACCAACCTAAGAACAAAATTATAATTTCTCATTATAGACATAAATGGGGTTAAACTTATAGCGATTTCTCATGTTTTCTCATGTTGTAAAAAAGGGTATTTTCAGACCATCCTAGGTAAAAGAAGAAATCTCTAATCCCATAAGGTTCCCTAACGGCTTCCAACGCTATTTTTATTGAAGACTTTCGCGGAATTTTAATTTTACGACCGAAAATGTTGCATTTTTACCCACCCATGTGGTCGCCGGGGACCCATCTAGGCAAAATTAAGAGCTCGTGTCGACTGGCTCGGGACCTACAATGTTACGACGTGTGCGGTACTCGCACACTAGCATTAACTGATCCCGTCGAAGTGATTAGAATGGAGGGAAAATATAATTAACTCGCTACGTAGTTTATCTAGTGGGACAGGTTAAACTCTATATCAATTTATAGTGACGTATATGTAGTTAGATTAGCCCTCTGTAAGGCGCGCATATATCTGACAGGTAAATGACTTAATTGTAAGTGAATTTCTAGGAACTAAATATCGATAGACTGATAATGTTAATAACGATAATATTTTGCTGTATTCTGGTCCAACAAATAGCAGCTTTAATTTAATTTTTAAAAGTGTTGAGTTTTCGAAAGTATTATAAAATTTAAACTAGTTTTTTTTCTTAAGAAGAGGATTAAATTTAATGTTTCCGCCAGGCCACTTATCATAACTAAGGTTTCCATACGTCCCGTCCGCGTCCGTGCATTTATTTTGTTATGAATTCGTGTTTTTATGAATACATACATACATACTGCCATTACTCGCTGACGAGTATATGTCACGCATCAGAAGATGGCTACGCAATGCGTTTTCCTTTATGAGATTTTCTGTGACTGAAAAACCCGATATGTGATACCATCTCTTCTCCGCACTCCGGACATTCGAAAACCTCACCGCTCTGTTGCCTCCCCAATCCCTGGCTGCCGCTGTTAACTGAGTATACAATAATTCTTCTCGATTGCATTCTATTGTGCACTGCTTCTCCCCACTTATTCTGCATGTTTATGTCCCCTTTAAGTCTCCGTGGAAAACATGTTTGTACCTTTTGAGTTGTCCACCCGGTTTCCTTTTACCGTCCACAAGCTCACCATAAAGCAGAGATTTTGGTAGGCGGTTTTCCTGCATTCTGCACTCGTGACCGGCCCATCTTAAGCAGAATTTTGTAATCATGACTTCAACGTTCTCGCAGTTAGCTTTTTCAAGGACTGATACGTTTGAGACACGGTTGAACCATTTGATTCTTAAGAGTTGTCTTAGGTGTCTCTGTTGCAATTTGTTTATGTGTCGTCCGTAAGGCACCCAGGTTTCGCTTCCATATAATATGGTGGGGATTATTATTGCACGGTACACTGCAAGTTTCGTTTTTTTACTCAAGTCATGATTGTAGAAAACCCTGTCTTTTAACTTCCAGAATGCTCTTGGGGCGCTGCTAGTCCTGTGCTGAATTTCAGAGTCGATATTGGCCTTTTCCGAAATCAAACTGCCGAGGTAATTGAATTCCGCTACATATTCCAACAGTTCTTCTCCGATTTTTATAGCATTGTTATGCTTTTCCGGGGAAGTGCACATTATTTTAGTTTTATCGATGTTCAGCTTAAGGCCGGAAGGCTTGTAAGCCCAGGTGTGTTCAGCACTTCTTGTAATTGCTGTACATTTTTGCAACTATAGCGCAGTCATCAGCATATTGAAGTTCTGTGATAAATTTTATACGTGTTTTTGCCCTGCATCTTTTTTTGTTGAACAGACCGCCGGCGCCGGCGGCACCGTCGTATCTGTATCTAATGCCCATTCCTCTTTCCTGCAGTTTGCTATCCACTGTCCAGAGAGCGCTGCTATGAATATGCTAAAAATGAGAGGCGCTAAGATGCTAAGAGGCCCTGCCTAACTCCTCTATTTGTTAGGAAGGGATCACTTAGTGGTCCATGATGGGTGACACTCTAGACTCGTTTTGTTGTTATGGAGGCTTTTACACACTGTAAGACATTTGTTGGGTACTCTGGACTTTTGCATAACTGCCCACAGTGCATCTTTGTTTTAGGATTACTATGCTAATACTATACTCAAGGTGGTTTACCATAGCTTTCCTCGAGATGGCACGTTGCAGGGCGCTCTATTTAGATAAATTAATTTTTATCTAAATAGAGCAACTGTATCGGCTATGGATAAACTAACTTCTTCGAACCAGTACCATACTGTTTGACCAGCGGATCTGTAGCTACGGAAGGAATGCGAGAAAAAAAAATCGATATTGCCACGTTTATCTATAAAATTGCAAAATTGCCAGACATGAACTATAAATTTAATATATTTTTATTATATATAATGTGTTTAGCATATATTCTGACGTATATTACTAAGGAATTTTAACGTAGTTCATATTGTTCGATATGTTTTATTTAATAACTTATTTCTTTCATTCTGTATAATCTGCCTATTATGAAAGTTGAAGATTTTCAACGATATCATTGGCAAACCGGCATCGCCGCGCATGGCCGCCTATTCATCGAACATGATTGGCAGTACGTCACAGGATTTGTTACCACGCGGTTGCCATGGCTTTTACGCCTTTCCTATTCGCTTGCTTTATCCCCAACTTCACGGTCTCTTCTGAAAAGAGTAGGAATATTGAATACTATTGAAATATCCAGTGGCGGTGTCATTTTTTTGATCATTATTACTTTATTTCATTATTTTATACCGGTTATCCTAAACTTTATTCCTATATTTTTAGTATATTTGATAGTTAAGTTGTGTTTTATTGTTTTGTTATCTTGTTATAATGTTTTTCGTTCGTAGTTTTTAATTATTAATATCAAGTTTGATCGTATATTTGTGTTTTAAAACGAATAAATTTGTTAAGGGTAAGACGCTACATAGTCAGACAAGAGAAATAATAGCTAATTTATATAGGTAAGTTAATAATAACGTGGATGAAATCTCATTTGGTGTATTTCCTTGTGTTCATAATAGGGTTTGCGATGAAGAAGCTACAGAGAGTTCGCTTGAGTTGCCGCTTAAACGTAAACTTGAGCGGATATTTCTTTATACCGGAGTTAGCGTATCGGCTATAAAAAAATTCACACAGAAGATAAAAAAAAGGCTGAAAACTAACCCCGATAAAATGATATCCTCTCTGGAAAGAAACGACCACGTGAGACTGCTGTCGAAAAGCTCAACGACTTTTTCGAAGTGGTCAGGAATTTGATAAATAGATTTTATCTCGAATTCAAACTCGTCCCCACAATTAGAAAGCTTTTGCAAAAATTGCAGGAAGAATCGAATTTTCCTTTTGCAGGGAAACGCTTAGGGGGTTATTAAAATCAAATGAATTTTTTTGGCGTAAATGTTAAAATAACAGATAAATATTAATGGAGCGGCCCATTATATTGCAGAGAGAGATATAAATATATATACGCGAAATTCGAAAATATAGCCAAGTATTATCTATTTGGATGTAACATATGGGTAGACAATGACCTAACCTTTAAAAACTGCTGGCGGAGCGATACCATATCTGGTGTAATAGGCAATATCAGATCTACTGATGAGTAAAATTATGTTTTGTTTGCGCTTCCAAAGTTAACTATTTTCAAGATTTTTTTTTGCTGGAAATAGTTATATCTAAAATTATGTATTATAGAAAAAAATATAGTTAGTACAGATATATAAATAAATATACCTCAAGACTCAGTCTTGATCATCTGCTGATGGCAGACATGGTTAGCGAAACGTGCGTCCAGTGTAAAATTAAAAGTGTTTTGGTGTGTTGTACTGATTTAGTGTTTTATTTTGCTGTGTAACACCAAAGGTTCCAACCCCCAGCTGTAATTATTTCTTCTATTATATTAACAACACAATAATAAAATGATTCAAAATATTTAAGGGAGCTTTAATAAAAGCTTTTAGTGTTTATCTGCTAACTCAACAGTAACGATTCAAACAGCATAAAGTTTTTTGAAAAAAATTATTAATCTGAGTATTATATTTATGATACACATTATTTTCATATAACACCGTACGCCTATGCCTATTTTATGAATGAAATTGGGCGTGTTTTGTTTACAACTGCGTTCCCCTGCCGATACCCCGTAGCTACAGATCCGTTGGTCACACTATAGTTTACAGAATGCCAATACCGTTAGTCAACCTTTTGGGATCTGTAGTTGCTAAACTAGTGGGACTTTAACCCAGCAACATTTTACAAAAAATAAATATCTTTATGTTATACTTTTCAGATCTACTTAAACCTAACTGTTTTTTTCAGGGCCTATTGAACCCATAGTATCCAAGGTAATAAACATTATCAACAGTTATTTGGGTTCTGAGCATTGACTCTATTCTAAACAAATTTGAAGATCTCTTTGTTTATCTTGTTTTTTCGATACTTTATTTTTAACTACATACATTATATGTATTCTAATATACCTATAGATTAAATCAAAAAGGTCACTGATTGCTAATTAAGTGGCTTGTTTTAGCAGTTCAATGATATAATTATTTAGATATTTAAATTGAATAGTGATGTTGATTAGTATCATTAGTAGGGTATTTTGATACTAATGGTAACCGTTATTATCAGTTTAATAGCCTGGTTTGTTATGGGCAGGTGGATAATTTTTTTAATAATTTGTTGTAGTTAGCAGTGTTGCAGTTTAACTATTTCTCTATAATGCGTTAAGTATCACTAGCTGTATATGTAAATAAACATTTAACAAATTAATATTTCTTAATGTGGCAAAACATATATAAAGTAAAAAAAGACATTAAAATTTTGTTGTTTATCATGTTATAATCGTTTATAGCCATTTTAGAAATAACCAACTCCTCAGTAATTAAAAATAATCATATATTTTAATAACCAATATTTTTTTATTTTATTTCATGATTGGATGATCATCTTTGGGTAGTAATAAAAAATATTAATTAACACTTTTATTTATTTATTTATTTTTAAGACATTTCTCTATTTTAACGCAGGTTACTGAAATAGAGATTTCTCTCAAGTTGCTTATTAACAGAAGTGCAATTAAAACTGTGTTTATCGTTAATTTGAACAAATGATTAAAGTTTATTGCGTTTAAAAAATTGACAGTGAAAAAAATAGCGGTAAATCTTATAATGATAGGTTACCAAGTGAGAAAGTATTTATTAGTTTCTCTTTGAAATATTATGTTCGTATTTTTTTTTCAAAGATGAAATTAGTAGGTCATTTTGACTTTAACATTTTTATGTTTCATTAGTATCGGAATTATTGGGACTAGTTTACCTGATGACTAGATATAAAATATAATAAAAAGACAAAAGAGTTATATAGGTTTACAGTTAATGTTGTACAGAAACCTGCATAAAGTTCTAGTATCCCCGCAGGAAGGTAGTATAATTTAAATGTTCTTGTCAATGTTGTTTTAGGAAGTGACACCCCATGGACCTAAGTTACCGGACATCGAGATTAATGGTATGACAACTAGTGATGGGAAAAACCGATTAATTTCGATAATTGAGTACCTACTCGAGTATCAAGCGATTGCAATAACCGAGTGATGACTCGAGCGATATATCATTCGTATTTAAAAATACGGTTTTCAGTTTTCACCCGTTGCATGTTGTAAGTACCTACTCGTTAACGCCAAGCAGTAAGTTGCGTGCGCACATATTCTTTCGGTAATGAGCGGCAAGTAGTAAGCAGCGAGCGATTCGCTTGATCGCCTGATTTAGTTCATTCTATCGCTATCTATCTATCAATTATTCATTATCGCTTGCGTTCGTCGCTTGGTACTCGTCACTTGCATCGCTCGTTCATAATCGAGTACTCGGGCGAATTTTCGCTCGAATTATCCCATCACTAATGACAACAAAGACTCTTTCAGTAGGTACTCAAGTAGAGTAGGTTAACATTTTTATGTTTCATTAGTATCGGAATTATTGGGACTAGTTTACCTGATGACTAGGTATAAAATATAATATAATAAAAAGTCCAAAGAGTTATATAGATTTACAGTTAAAAACAGAAGGAAAAAATTTAATCGGCCGATTAAATCTTTTCCTTTACAGTTAATGTTATACAGAGACCTTAATAAAGTTTTAGTATCCCCGCAGGCAGGCAGTATAATTTAAATGTTCTTGTCAATGTTGTTTTAGGAAGTGACACCCCACGGACCTAAGTTAGCGGTCATCGAGATTAATGGGATGGCAACAAAGACTCTTTTAGTAGGTACTCAAGTAGAGTAGGCTTAATACATTGCAGGGCTAAACGAACATAACGGGAAAAGCTAAAAAAGAGAACGTAAAGAAAAGGTGTATGTGGAAAATGTGGAAAATGGAAGGTTTACCTCTAAGCTTTTACAACTTAAGGGTGCCACCTTCAGTGATTAAGGCTGTATTCCGTTTCTATCGGCTACTATCATTATTTTACTATTTTTATAAATACTGTTTTAATTTTTAAATTTTTTACCTGTTTCAGATATACAAAACATAAAAAATCGTAATATAAAAAAGTTACAGCTTTATAGAAATCAAAAAATAGATCAACCATACGTATGTTAGCCACGCATACCTATATCGTGCATCACTTAACCTTAGTAATTTTTAATCACTTAAACTTAGCAATTTATTTTCACTATAATGATCTAACAGACGGTTGATTTAGAATATTCATATAGGTTATTGGTTTTATATTAATTACACACAATTATTATTTAGAAGACATTTACTGCTGTATTAAGAAGCAATAAATAATGGTTTTGAAATTATCACAAATGAGAAACGGGATTAATAAGTAATTTATTAATTTATTACTGTGTGTTTCTGCAATCTCACTTTTTATAAACCTAGCTATACTGAAATGGGATCATCTAATAGTTTAATTATAGCAATAATTAAAAAATAATTAATTTTAATACAGAAGAATTGAAGGTAAAAGACGATAAATTACTAAAAAGTCCTACTGCAAAAAAATGAAATATTTATTTTCGCTTTATATTGTTATATTGAAAAATTTGTCTTTCGAGAAGGAATGAGGAACAAGCAATAAATGTTTGGATTGTCTATCCTAGTAAAAAATGTAGAGACCAACAGATTGGAACCAGATAGCATACATAAGGTGGCAGCACCGGGATGAATCAACAATAAAAAAGATCACACACAGTGATGTATGTGATCTTTCTTATTGTTGAATAGGGAGGGGAGGGGGGTTGAACTCCTAACCTTAATAAAAGTAAACAAGAGCTAGCACAGTCGGGAAAACGACAATTTTAAAAAATCTGGTTCTTTAATATCTTTTGCTAAATGCAGGCTCTCTGGCTGCCGGTAGACTATACTACGACCGGTTTCGGAGATTTTTCTCCATCGTCAGGCCGTTTGATGAACTTAATGCAGAGAATAAGCATATATGTAGGGTTTTTTGGCCCCTTTTTCCGCTACTCGTATTTTTGTTCATTTATTATATATACCCTACCATTCTTAGGGTAGGGTATATATACCCTAGCCTTCTTAGCTCCATCTACGGTAACGTGGATGAAGCAACCATGTTTGTCCAGTAGGCCGCTGGTTTTGAATTTTGGCGGTACGATCTGTTATTATCACGATTACCGCTAGATGGTGTAGAGCGTCTAGCACTCTCGCCATAGTAGTACTTATTGTACTCAAATGCTATTCTCTGCTTTTCGTTGGTCAGATCGAGGGTTACAGCAAAGTCGGCCTGACGATGGAGAAAAATCTCCGCAACTGGTCGTCGAATGGCTGTTCCCTTCGGTCTGATGAACTCATAAAATAATTAACTAGAAAGAAGTGTCAACTCTGTGTTAAATCGTGGAAACACGATACGCCACCGAAAGCCTTCGTTGTCGTCTGGAGAACTAATTTTCCAATTGACAGGTTGACATGATGGCTTCGTATTTATTTCCGTTTCCGGTTATTCAATGGCGGGCCCTCTTTCAGTTTAAATGTATTTTGTACTCTTTATTATCATAAATAAAACAAAACAAAATTTTATTCAAACATATTTATTTGAAATATGAGACAACGTGACTAAATATATATAAAAAAATAAAGAATTGAATGATTTCAACAGCAATTACTTAATTATATACAATTTTAACGTAAATTAGTAAGGTATAAGCATGACTTACAGTAATTTGTAAATAAATACACGTATTCACAGCCATCAGGGACAGAAAACGGGGACAGGAACATGAAAACGGGAGCCTTATACAAAAACCTGAAAACAGAAAAACAATTTTTTTTATACTAAAATTAACAAATAAAAATATCAGTAGGTATAAAAAGCATTATTCCCAAAGAGACCTGGTTTATAAATCAAAAAGAAGCAAAAACAGAGTTTTAGTCGGATAACAATCGGATTGTATCAGTCAGATTTATTGCATTATTGACAATAAATCGCACATACTGGAGATAACTAATGCTGGCTATAGTTAAAAATGATCTTACCTGGCTGTAAATTGTTTCCATTTTTAAAAAAATCGCCGATCATAAACATAACAAAATTTTCTTGCATCTAAAAAATACAGAAATAGTGTTTATTTACTACCTATTTTTAATATACATGGGACATACCTAGTACTGCAGAAACGTCTTTATCTCCAGGATTTTTCATGTAATATATATTTTATATGCTTTATTACCTTTATATTTATAAATTTCTGCCGAAATATCAAATTGAATTTACAAAACAAAACTAAACGGAGAGAACTAAAATGGCGTCGAAATTTGTTCTAGAACAAATCTGAAGTTGTCTCTGAAATCTGTCAATTCTAAACTGTGAAGTTAGACAATAGTTAGAGAGAAACATTGCTGTCCTTGTCTAGGCGGCCATACTTGTCGTCAGGAGATGACAGGAATGACACTAATGACTGTTTCCAATTTTCCTATTTCACTGTCACCCCCCTTAATGCAGAGAATAAGCATATATGTAGGGTTTTTTGGTCCCTTTTTCCGCTACTCGTATTTTTGTTCATTTATTATATATACCTAAGCCTTCTTAGCTCCATCTACGGTAACGTGGATGAAGCAAGTATGAATTTTCTATTCTGTATTTTAAATAGTTTTTCTATCTATTTTCATTTTAAATATATTTTAAAACCCACCTCTTTTTAAATATATTTTAACCACTTTTGCCAGTTTCAGTAATGGTCTTGCCACAAATGTAAGTATAAGTATTATTTACAGCCTGTATTATTTAAAAAGAAACAAGTCAATTGTTCCTTCTGTTTGGCCAAAGAACAGAAGAAAAGAACTCCGGAGACGAAAAAGGCATGATATGTTAAGAAAGAAATATTTACGTACACACATAATTCTTATATTCAAATGACCATGTCACGTCACCAGCCTCCAAACGATACAGATAAGTGACAGGTTTGAATAAGTCTCGGTAAAACAATCAGAAGATAAGGTAAATTGACTACTAGAACAAGCACTTTAATATGCATAAAATATAGATTGCGAAAGTAACGACGTACTATAGCTTTTGTCCCATTAAATTACCATAATTCAAGTCGGACATTATTCGTTCGAAACGTATCGTATTCTTCGAATCCAGTCATTCATTTAATGACCATTTATGTACGTAATATTTTTTGAATCCGCCGCTTGCTGTACCTATCTGAGACCTTTACGGGGTTTATTCACAAAGAAATTATTTTATCAATTCACACTTAATTTAATTGAGTGGAGAGATATTACGTCGTTAAACCTTTTAATTGTTGTTGGTACGGTTACCAGCCGTCCTCTATTCCAGACCTCTTTATTCCAGTCCTCTTTTTGATCTTATTGTCGTCTCTTTCCTCACGTATTGAAAAAGTCCTCTTTTTTTACATATCAAACTCAAAATCTAAAAAATATTTGTCTGTCGTCACAATCCTTTAAAAAATTGTTAATCTGTGTCTTTCGCTACTCCTACTCGTTTGTACAGAAAAGAAATATAAAGAAATATTTATGTACAAGACATTTGTGGAAGCGATAAACATGTTTAACTATTTTATGTTTATTTACTGTTAGCTTATGTTTTGAAAAAAAAAGTTTTGTTTAAACTGGTTTGTTTTATTTTAACAAGTTTTGAGTATAAAATTTTTAAGAAAGTAATAAAGTAATTGACATAACATTTTTGGTAAATACTAGATATTTGAGCGAGGTTTCAAAAATGTTTCGCCTGTGTCTCTTTTTTACCCTCTCGTCCTCTATTTTTTTTATTTTGAAAGTTGGCAACCCTAGTTGTTGGTGATAGGTTTCTCAATTTCTAAAAAGATTTTACTTGTAACTTGGCTTGTAGAATGTAGAATATTTAAGAGGGGGGTTATTCACCGCGAACTTACAGTTCTATTGTGTCCCCCTTGCTTGAGTTATAACGAGTTATAACTCATACATTTAAAAAAGGCATCCATTATTGCCAAAGAGACCTGGTTCATAAATTAAAATGAAGTCTCGGTCGGTTCAAGAAAAGTCTCGGTCTCAACATTTATTACTACAAAGCTAAATTGATACACGTGTTTCGCTCATACGCGCACCACAAGACAACAAGACATTATATAACAAGATTATAACTCATCATACAGTCTCAAAGCTTTAATAAAAGCCAATATCTGAGACAGCTCCACAGAAGCCAGCTCTCCAACTCCGACTTTAGCCGTACCAAACTTTATGGCACAAACAGTTGTCGTCTGAGCTTCAGCGCACTCAGTGATGAGGTGTTCTGGTGTTTCCCCATTTTCTCCACAGAATCTGCATTCGCTGTTGTTCGTTCAGTATAAAATGCACTATGCAGGTTTAAAAATTCGTTGTCAGCTTCAATCCACTGAGGTGTTCGTTGAGGAGTCAGTGTCCTGTTAGAACCCCTTGACAATCCGAATGTCATACTATTTAACTTGGCTTAAAAATTTGTCAATTTTTCAGCCAAGTTAAATAGTATGGCATTATTTTAGCTAAGTTAAATAGTAAATACCGTTTATCTAAATGATCTAGTACAGGGTGTCCTATTTTTTGTGTGTTTAATAGGGATTCTCCTTTATGAGTAGAGATACAAAGATGCGGTTTTCACATCACTTTACTACTTTTTTTATGACAGTAAAGATGCTACACATAGATATATCATAGCCCCCTTGGTTTTTGAGATACAGGGCGAATTTGAAAATGCATTTTCCGACCCCTTTCGCATCTTGGTTAACTTATAACATATCGAAAAGGTAAAAACAGAGTCGCGTAGAGTTTTTTATGTAAGATCCAGGGGCGTCACACTTTTTGTGTGGCGTAATACACATGTGGCGTAAACTAATGTTTTCTTTAAATAGTTTCATTATTTTTTATATTTTATTTGCCTTATGAGTGTCCTAAACATATGATATAAATGGTTACGCAAGGCGTTTTCTTTGATGAGCTTTCTGTGACTGAAAAGCTTCTAAAATATTATCTCTCTTCCGCACTCCGGACATTCAAAAATCTCATTACTTTGTTGCCTCTTTACTTCTTGGTTGTCGTTATTAACTGAGTTTTTTATTCTTTGCCATTGCGTTCTATTGTACACTGCTTTCTCCCACTGATTCAGCTTGTCCCGTTTAAGTTTTCATGGAAAATATCCATGTATCTTTTGAGTCGTCCACCCGGTTTTCTGTTACCGTCTACAAGCTTACTGTAAAGAAGAGCTTTCGGTAGAAGGTTTTCTTGCATCCTGCATACGTGGCCAGCCCATCTTAAGCGGGATTCAGTGATCAGGACTTCAGCGCTCTCTCGGCTAGTTTTTTCAAGAATACGTTTGAGACATGGTGGTACCATTTGATTCTTAACTAAGGTGTAACTTAAGTAACTTAACTATTCTTAGTCTAAGATGCTAACTTGTCTAATGCGTTCGTGTGCCGACGGTACGGCACCCAGGTTTCGCTTCCATATAACATGGTGGGGATTATTATTGCTCGGTACTCTGCAAGTTTTGTTTTTATGCTTAATTCATGATTGTAGAAAACTCTTTTTAATTTCCAGAATGCTCTTGAGGCGCTGATAATCCTGTGCTGAATTTCAGAATCGATATTAGCCTTTTCCGAAATCAAACTGCCGAGGTAATTGAATTCCGCTACATATTCCAATAGTTCTTCTCTGTTTTTTATAGCATTGTTATGATTTTCCGGCGAAGTGCACATGATTTTAGTTCTATCGTTGTTCAGCATAAGGCCCAAATGGCCAGGTATATGTGTTCAGCATTTCTTGTAATTGCAGTAACGTTTTTACAACTAGAGCGTAGTTATCAGCGAAATGAAGTTCTGTGATGAATTTTATACGTGTTTTTGCCCTGATTTTTTTTGTCCTCTTTTTATGTTAAACAGACGACCGCCGTCATACCTCTATTTAACATCCATTCCTCTTTCCGGCAGTTTGCTGTCCACTATAATAGAGAGCACTCCCATGAATATGTTGAATAGGAGAGGAGCTAAGACACACCCACGCCTAACTCCCGAATTTCTCAGGAAGGGATCGCTGAGTGATCCATGATGTGACACTCTCGACTTGTTGTTATGGAGGCTTTTACACACTGTAAGAAATTTGTTGGGTATACTCCGAACTTTTGCATAATTGCTCAAAGTGCATCTCTGTTTACAGAGTCGAAGGCATTTGTTAGGTCGATGAATGCAACATAAAAGTTTAATCTGCTGCTACTTTACTTTTTCCTATAGTTGGTGGACGGAGAATATGGAATCAACGGTACCGCGGTTGGTGCGAAAATCCGTTTGCGATTCTTGAAGGATTTTTTCTAAATGTGGGTGCAGGCGGTTTGACATAATTTTAGAATAGATATCGAGTAGTGAAATTCCCCGGTAGTTTCCGCAATATGATGTACTTTCTTTGTTCTAAGTCCTGAGGTACCTACCTCTCCGCTTTCCCATTTAGATATACATTTCCATAAATAAGGTTATAAAATACATTATTTAAATTTTTAACATAATTCAACGTAGTTTAAAAAAGTATTATCATTTTATTGTATTTAATTTAACCAGATAATTTCGTGTTATCTTAATAAAATGCACTGAAAATTAATTTGTGCACCTTTTAGGGCAACCAGAATTATTGATATTTTGATGCATTTATGCAATCTTCGAATTGTCACGGGGTTTCTAACAGGACACAACAAACACCTCAGATTCTGTTGGGAAAATGGGGAAACACCAGAACACCTAATCACTGAGAGCTGCTCTTTGGTACAGCTGATGTCGAGGATGGAGAGCTGGCTTCTGTGGAGCCGTCTCAGATACTGGCTTTTCTTAAAGCTCTGAGACTGTATGATGAGTTATAACTCGTTATGACTCAAGAAAGGGGAACACACAGTAGGTCTGTATGGTCGCGGTGCTTAACTCCCTTCCTAAACATTCTACATTCGCATACACAAACCAACGTGGAGTAGCTCATAGCCAAAATTTGACATCCAATAAATTATTAAATTGTTTTTATTACGTAATTTAAACCGGCCGCCTATGTTAATAAGTTAAATAATGTATTTTTTACCTTGAAAATAAGTATAGAGTATATTATATTTTTCAAAACCTTATAAAGAGACAAATAAAGTTAAAAAATAATATCATTATGGATCATATTTCAAGAATGACAGCTCCCAGTGGAAAAGGAAACACTCCTATATATACTACGTGAAAAACTATATGGGACTCAGTTTTTACCTTTTCGAATTATAAGATAACCTAGATGCAAGGGGTGTCGAAAAATGTAACAATTTCGAACTCACTCTGTATTTCAGGAACTATGAGGGATATGACATATCACTGTGCAGCATTATTCATTTTATAAAAAGGTAGGACAGTAATGTGAAAATCACATCATTGTACTCATAAATTTATTAATTTCTCATTAATTTCATAAAAAAGTAGGACAATAATGTAAAAACCACATATCTACTTATAAACGATAAACCCTGCAAAACACACGAAAATGGGCAACCTGTACAAATTAACTATCTAATTCGGGATTATTACTTTAAGGAGAATTACATATTATTGCTCAAAAAGTCAAAATTAAGAGATCCATAATAACCAGAAGGTTTACTAAAACATTAAATTTAGAAGAAAGAGAAAATATTTTTCTTCTAGTAAATATATGAAACAAGATTCTTAATTAGTTTTTCGTGTGATAACTGGGTTGTCGTTTACGATTTTTTTTTGGTCAATATATAAGTAAATGATTTATATAGGTATTATCTCGTCATCTTTGTCCTCATGAATATATTAAATTTTCGATCAGAAAACGATGAAGAGATCTCTGATAATGAAAAGCGTGTCCGAAAAATTAATGAAAAGAAAGCGACATTTTGAATATTAAGTAGCCGATTTACCTTATCTTATAACGAAAATAAGACTGTGTTGTTTTACTCGACCAAACAACCCGGCTATTATAATTTAATTATATTTCTGCTATAACTGTTCGGCATATTTTCCTAACCAAACCAAACACATATCTGCGCAATTTACAAACAGCTATAATTCAAAATGCTCTGGTTTGATTTTTTGATTTGTTTCTTTTTGTCAATTTTTAATTGAATTGGGGATTAAAGAATGTATATTCAACCATTTTCAATTATGGTGTAGCCTCCCTCACATATTTAGATACTCTCTTTGTAGTTGGGCCCATTGTTGTGTATTGTTGGCTATGTGGGCCCAAGTTATCCCTGCTTGTTTCCTAATATCATGGTCCCCTATCAGGTCCCCTCTTCTTCTAGGTCTCTTAATTCTTCGGGGGTACCATGCTTTATTTTTTGTTGTCTATCTGTTGTCCGTCCTTCTTGTCAGGTTTCCTGCCCATTGGCACTTGAGAAATTTCATTCTGTGGATGACATCTATTACCTGGGTCTTGTTTGTCTATTCCCAGCATATTTCGTTCCACTGAGCGTTGTGCGACCCAAGGGCGAATACAGGAATTTATTTTAGGGGGGGGGGCCAAAATAAAAAGTAATGTAGAATATGCTTTTTAGGGCCCCATTTTTAGCCCAAAAGCCTAATATTTAACACAAGTCACAGATTTTAGGGGGCGGCCGGGCCTCATGGGTCCCCCCTCTGTATCCGCCACTGGTGCGACTTGTAGTCTCCTTATAATGTCAGTTTTAAGTGTCCAGATAGGCTATGACTGGTAGTACACATTGATCGAATGTTTTCTTTTTTAGATAAAGTGGCATCTAGATTTGAATGTGATTGAGTTTCTTCGGTAAGTACTTTATGCTAACTTAATTCTTCTGTTGATTTCTGGTAGTAGAGATCCCGAGTTGTGTATCATATCATATCATATCAAAAACATAGAATATAAAAAAATGCCAAGTCTCTCAAAGCAATTATTTCACTACAAAAAGTTGTGAGATCTCATGTAAACCCAAGTCAGTTTATTTTATTTAGTTTCTATTAGGACATTTCTAGTATGAAATCACCTATTCAACAATTTTGTTATTAATTGTTAGTTTCAATATTAGACATCTTTATTTCTGTAATAATAATGATGACTTGACAATTGGACGCGTATGATCTTCTACTAATTAAAATACTTTATTTTTAAGTGCACTGTTTTGATTTACTAAGGAATTACATCATTAGTTTTGGGACCTTAGAAATTCTAAAATTCAAAAAAAAATTCCTGTGTGCCGTGTTTAAAAAAAAAGGATGATAGCTAAAACACGAACGTTTCTTTAAAAATCTGAAAAGACCATCTTATAGAACAGAAAAAATAGCCATGAAACTGTAAAATTATTTTTTTGGTATATCTATTTAAATAGAGCTATAAAAAATAAAACTTAAATCTTGCATATTCGTTTTATTTTTTATTTTTTCACAAAACTTCGGATGTATTAAGAGTTTTTAAACGTAGCAGGTAAATCCGGTTGCGGTTTAGTAAGGGTTTAGCCCTCCGTGCCCTTCACAGTTGTGAAGCTTGTTTCCGGCTGAGGTGCCAGTGAGGTGGAGGTTGAAGGATCTGTCTCCATTTTCTTCCACCTCTTTAACTTGCTCTCTCCTTAGACCTGATACCGGTGTTGTCCCGAATCTATAATACAGGATATATCCCTCTTTTTTGCTTCCTAGAATTTCATTCCTATTGTGAGAAAATGACCACCAACTCGCCAACTCGATATCCTTACATTGGAATTCTAGCAAAGCTGGCGATATGTCCCTCCTCTAAAAGATAGTAAGTAAATTACTGAAATTAGATCAATTTCTGGAAGAACTTCTGATGATAAGGACTATGCTTATTTAAAAGGAACCAAGCGTAAAATTGGCAAATTTAAGTTAACGGTACTAAAATACAGAGGAAGGATTGTTTAAAAAGATCTAACTGAACGCTACTAGAATGCCATATTTTTATTTTATTTAGATTTATTTAGAAAACTGCAAATTCCAAATTTCTATTAAAAAGGAAACCAGGAGAATAATTCCGATTACATTATTCACATCGTCGCGTCGCTTGGATCCTTTTATATATTATCAATTTTATGTATGTATTATAGTTATAGTTTTGATGTTATTTCGAATCTTTTGAATAGAATAATATTATAGAATGTTTTGAAATGAATTAAAGATCGAAACAAATCTTACAAGCAAGAACTGGATTAAACCAATACTTTTAAAAAGCAGAAGGTTATATAAAGTGAACCAATTTGTAAATATACATTGTTTTAAATAGTACCAGAGGCTTCTTTCTATGATTATCTATTTATTCAAAAGGAACCATCATTAAAAATGCTTGCAAACTAAAATTTCTGACTTTATCAAACTATAATATTGGACAATGGGTAAAAGATGACCTGTCTGACAACACCCAATCCAAAAA
This sequence comes from Sitophilus oryzae, assembly GCF_002938485.1. Lineage (NCBI taxonomy): Eukaryota > Metazoa > Arthropoda > Insecta > Coleoptera > Curculionidae > Sitophilus > Sitophilus oryzae. Next base: position 312,969 of record NW_022147167.1, read on the forward strand.
TTTGAAGATCCGTCCACTCATTATTTCAATAAAGTATTATCATCTTAAAACTTCAATTTGACGCTTGGTTTCCTTTAAATAAGTATAGTCCAAGATATCGAAATTCCAAATTATTTATTTCATAAATTGCGTATATGCTAAACCCTCTAGAATACCGACAATATATCGATGTTTTTACATTAACTGAAGCTTTAAATTTATTGTAAAGGTCTTAGTAAAATAAGAGTGGGTTTAACTGTACACGAACGTAGCAAATCTAGCTTTAAAAGGCTGGAACGAGTTCAGGTTCATATTATCGTACTGCGGACACCTGTTTACGCTTGTTTATTTCTATTTTACTGTGATGGAAACTTTATGTCATTAATTTGTCCTTTAACATAATGAATAATAAGGGATACTCGGTTTTAGCAAAGTTTTTCATATAAGGATAAATGGACTAAAATTATCAGATTCAGGAGTTTCTTGAAGAAAAATAATGTAAGTCTTTATAGGGTGAATCTTGATACCTGATCATCTTGGAAACCTTGCCCACGCAAACGTGCCAAATATGGATATCTCAGATTACTTTGGACTGGCAAAACTCTTTTTACAGAATATTACAGCTATACTACTACTTCAAAATATAGTGAACAAATAGCAAATTAACTGTTTTCGATATAAATATAACTATAAAATAAAGTATCTGAAGCATGAAACACATAATTTTGCCTCACTTTTTTCTGCCATGTTTATATTTAGAGCAGAAATCGTTTTGGCACTAAAATACACATAAATACTTTATTTCTTCTCGAGAACATATATGATGGCTGGACACGAACACATAAACAAGTTTCGGTGACATAGGTACGGCATAAAAATGCATACGTTGTTGATTTATCGATAAGGAAACTGGTCGTCGTATGCAAAAATTACTACTTTTTGGAACCGGCCAAAACTAGATCGACCTCAGAGAAATAAGTAAATATAGAGAGCCATAATATATGTATAACATACGTGTAAGTCAATAAATAAAGACAGTGGAAGATTAACATAACAGATTTATTCCACATATGAATTACGAAAAAATTACTAATGCTATAGTAGATTACTTTTGACTTTCCACTAGATGTCTATATTAATTTACACATTATATTTGTTATTAGTATTGTCTAGTAGATTTAGATTTAATCCTTCTGCGGCGTTACAAAATCAGTCACGAGAATGACTACATAAAGGTGTGCGGCCAACAAATCTCTAGAATTGTGGAGAAATTGACTAGTTCATAGTAGAGCATTTGCCAAAACTCACAGCAGATCTGATAAGCAAAGAAGAAAGGCAGTCAAGCTAAATAGGCATTTAAAGCTAATAAGATTGAGAAACGAAGCCATGTGCAGGTCCTGGAAATCTGAAGAAAAAAACGACAGAACATATATTATGTCGGTGAGACAGCCTACCAAACTTAGTTTTTAGACTTTTTGAAAATGATAGGCTTGAGAATGTAACCTAAGGATCAAAAGAGAACCACAATAAATTTGAAAAGATTGCTGTGGATCAGGCCAATAGCTACCTCGAAGAATCTGATCTAGTTATACTGACTCCCTACATACTAATTTACAAAAATCTTCCAAAAATAAACCAAATCGTAAAACAGTTCTGTTACGGGCAAAAAACTAAAAATATGGAAGCTAATATAGAACTTAGGGAAAAAAAAATTTAAAACAGTTTTAGCTTTATTTATATGGTTAATATTACAGTTGTTAAAAACTAGTTTTCGGGAGGTGACAGTTTTGAAAGCAGATAGTGTTGACTATATGGATAGATACGTATTTCCATACTATTTGTTAGCTGGTTATAGATATATAAATAAATATACCATAAATTAGACACCTCTCCAGGATGACTTATTTCTCTGACAGATTAAGTAATTAATTAATTCAATTGGAAAGCAACAGATTAGGGTTATGTTTTATTTTGGATTAAATAATTTTACGAGGTCGGTTTGTTAAAATTTGCAGACAAAATAAAAAAAGAACGAGATAACAGGATTGCTAATTATAAATTTGCAAATTTTTTCATCAAGGTCGTCTCCTACGAAATCTAGGCGAACTTGAACGGCCTTTGTGATGGCAATACTCTAGTAAAATGCGTTTCGCTTAATGTTATTACTTGCATATACTAAGGCTGGCATTTCTGGTCTTGGGTGCCGATTTTCGTATATACAATCAACACGCTTAAAGACAGAAGGCAAGTCTTTTTGCAAGCGCATGGAATCTAGCTTGAGATTAAGTGGTTATGTAATAAATACTTCGTATTTTTGCTCTCTCCGACTTACTAGTCTGCTACAGCGATTCACTCCTTTACATGCAAACGCCGACCCAAGGCTTCGTTTGCCAGCAGGGTATAATTTTTATTTTTAAATCAAAATATTATATTATGTACTCTTTGCTTAAGTACTATAGGGTAATCAAAATAATGTCGGATTTGTTACACTATCTATAACTCAAAAACGATCTACCCTCTATAACTGAACAAATTTGTTGGATTCGTCTTCGCCCTAAATAGCAGACCAAATTTCGCCCAAACCAAACCAAATAAAAAAAATATTTTTTAATAAATTAAATTTGGAATATTAATAGCCATTGCTACAAATAACTCTCAATATCCTCGTAATGGCAAATGCTGTATAAAACTAGCATGTAGGGTCTGCATAAAGTGATTTGCAAAATAAAATTTCTTCTGATACCGTCATCTGCTTCGCTTTCGAAGAGCTCCATAATTTCATTATATTTTGACGACGTTTCGTGCACTAGAAAGTCCCATCATCAATGACAAAAAAATCGTCCAATTTAATGGGTCTTTGGAGCGTCGTAACTCAGACTCTATGTGAACTAGGGGGCTGAAACTCGGAATGTAGATGGAATTCGAAGGGCCTATCTTTTCATGATATTTTGACGCTGTTTCGTGCACTACGAAACCCCATCATTAATGAATCAAATAAAAAATCTTCCGATTTAAAGACAATACAATTTGGTATGTCGATAGATTGGATCAAGACCAACTTGACCCTGTATGACATGTGTCACTGTAACAGTTAGTTTTGACGTAAGACACGTCAAAAGTTGATGTCCGATCGCGACGAAATTTGGTGGGTAAGCTATGTGAGCGACGGTGCACAAGATCCCTTGCAAAGTTGGATACGACATTTCGTTTACATCTTCATCAGAGTGGTACTAACGATTTGATATTGAAGAAAAATGTGGGTCGATTTCGGCATAATTGGGGACGGGCTACAGAATGAAAATAAATCCTCGACGTTTCGAACCGATCGATGCCTCTAAAGGGACGAAATCATCAGGATTTTTCTTAGTTATGGGTTTTTTCTAGATACTAATTTCCATACTACTTGTACCATAACTTAGACAATGGCTTATGCATATTATAATTTTCTTCTTAACACAAATTAATATCTCTGAAAAATCAGGCAGCATTTTTAGGTAATGTTTACAAAGAAACGTGACACCTCTTCAGGATGACTTATTTCTCTAACAGATTAAGTAATTATTAATTAATTCAATTGGAAAGCAACAGATTAGGGTTATGTTTTGTTTTGGATTAAATATTTTACGAGGTCGGTTTGTTAGAATTTGCAGACAAAATAAAAAACAAGATAACAGGATTGCTAATTATAAATTTGCAAATTTCTTCATCAAGGTCTTCTCCTACGAAATCTAGGCAATAATTTGCAATTTTTCAACTATCATTACTTTATGATATTATTTTTTAATGTCACTTGGCTTTGATGACTATTGTCATAACATGACTTAACAAAATCATTAACTTTGTTAAGTCAATAACTTTTGCACAATGTTTAACACTAAGAACTATATTCAATTATACGACAACATTATTTATAAAGTCCACCTCGTCATTATGAAGAATAACATCAAAAAGTATCGATAATTTTAAAAATTGCAAAAATGTTTGTGGCAAGTTCATTTAACTCTTAAAAATTAACCAAGGCATGTGTTGACATGAGTCAAAAAACAAAATATTCAGGAGACATGGTTCTGATCCAAAAGTAATGTTGGAAAGAAAAGGAAAGTTGCTAACAAAATTATTGCACAGGGTGTTAAAGAAACAATCTGCTACTAAAATGGCAGCGAAAAACGTCCAGCAGTTACTGCTTTATATACTAATATTTTTATAGAAATATAAACATATTTTTGTGGCCTGAAGACATTCTTGGTAATTTTTTGCTTTTTTAATTATGTACGGATATTTTACTGCTACAATAATACATTTTTTAAATTCTAATCTAAATTTGGATTTTCGTATTTTGTCCAAACCAAACTAAATGGAGGAGATCATCAGGATTTTTCTTAATTATGGGTCAATTGGAACCAAATTCGACACGTGGATAGAGGAACCCGAATGGAGTCCTCAGACAGACGCACATTTTATATAATTTAATTTGTTTTGATAATATTCACGGATATCTAATTCCGTTTGTACCAATAACACAAATTATTATTCTAGTTCAACTCATATAATTAGGCACGTCAAAAAACTCCCTATATCGTTCTATAAATAGCACACCGGTATCAGAAATTCTTAATTAAATAATCAATAAACGAGCTGTAATCGATAAATTAGGCAAAATATACTGGCCAATATACCCGTTTTAAACGGCTTTACGCAATTTATACCGGATCACCGAAAGAAATCGAAGAAAAAGAGAAGGAGATATATACAATATTCTTTTTCTTGAGCAATGAACCAAAGCGGACATATTTTCCATAAATTTCAAATGTGGCGGCGTTTTTGCATGCGCTCCAACTCAATTATATCGATGGGGCAACCTCGTACGAAATCTGTTGTAACATCAAATGGCGTGCCAGAGCACTACGTTTTCACAAATAGGGTTATAATTATTGTTATTGGGATAACGCGGCTCACGATCGACCGGTTTCGTTCGCTATTTTTTAATAAACGCCTTTGTTTTTCACATGTTCGCTAGGTTCTCTTTTGCATATACAGAGGAGGGACTGCACGCATTTCTTTAACAGGTGGTTATAGACTGCTATAGAAAATATTCTAACAATTTATTGTAGACATAATTGGAGGGAAGATGCTGCGATATTAAACTACATCCTGGTCATAATTGTCAGAATTTAATGTGGAATAGAAACAACTTGACATTGGTTGGTTTTGGTATATTTGAAATATTTGTTTTTATATAAATAATTATTGCGTTAAAGACACATATAAACCATAGATAAATGAAACCAGTTTAGTTTGGATAAGTTTGGATTGTCCCATAAGGACAATGTAAACACTATTTAGCGCTATTCTTGCAACGGTCGCAACCCAAAACATTTGATAATTTCGGATCGGTTCAAGTTTTTCCGTAATTATGCCGCCAAATATTATTTATTCAAATTAATTATTATTTTCTTTTAATTTTATAAATAAAATACAGTGTGTTGCATACAAGAAGCTAGATTAGATTTGAGTAAGTAAAATTCAAATTACACTTACAAGATACCAATAATTACTTTGAGAATGGACGCTTTGAACACTTTTCGGTATTTTTTCAATAAGGGCGGTTTAAATTCTGAAAGATTTTATAATTTTTGAAGATTCTGATTTTGACAAGAGAAAATTAGTTCTGTTCTTGTTTGCGGTTGTTCTTAACAACCGCTATAGCAGCGCCATATCGCGTACAACGAACGGTCGCGAAGTAAAAAAATACCGAGGGTGCCATTTAAAAATCAAAAGTTGTAGTTATTTCCGGTGAAACAGGAAGTGACCGAAAACAATTGAATACGTCAATCATTCCTAATTTATGTCATATACTAACATACCAAAACTCGTTTTTTTTAACTGAGAAAATAAAAAAGTTATAGGGCTGAGCCACTTTTGAGACGCACCCGGTGTTTTAAAATTTAATATATTTTGTTCTAGTGGGCCGATTTTATTGATTTTCTAAGCAATCTCTAGCTAAATTATTTGGCTTTTTAGTATCTCTTTTTAAATTAAAGATGGAAGTTCTTATCTGTCAATAATTATACGGGGAATTCAAAATGTTGAAATTTTAGTGAAAGTTTGAAACACCCTGTGAAATACATTAACAAAGCAAGGAATTTAAAATCATTTTACCACCTAGGTACGTCTTTTCTCGATAGTTTGTGTTTTGACTCATCTCAATAGCTTTATTGTTATTGGAGATATTAGCTTTTGAATAAGACATTAACGATTTACAACAATTTTAGCATTGAAAGCATGCCTTTGCTTATCCTCATAAACACATTTCTAAAAAAGTTTTTATTGTTTTTGTAATGTCATTGTCATTGAAAACTCATGTTATTATTGTTTATTGCAAAGTGAAATAGCAAAAGCGGTTCCACCGTTTCCACGGAAATTGCAAATAAAATAGTTCCAGCCTCGGGCGCTAGGTGGTAGTACAATTAATTTTTAGGTTAAGAAGTTGCTACTAGTTATTGCCAGATGGCGTATAAAAAGATTTTTTTTTGTAGTTTCCATAGTTTCCAACGGCCATTGTCATACTATTGTCAAATTCTCAAAAAATATTGTCGTTGTCATAGTTGCCAATCATAATATTATCAAATGATTATCAAAACGTTTTTCAAACTATAATTTGTTATATGTGTTTTAATTAGACAATTCCTTTTGTTCGTGGCCCTAAAAATATAATGTAAGTCTTTTATTTTTGCCATCATTTAAGTACCTATTTATATTTACTCCATTTACAAAACTTTGGGCGTATTACGTCGGTCTTGTTTTATTATAATAAATGATGTTTAAATATTTGACTTATAAATAAAAACTTTAAATAATAAATAATATTTACACATGGTTAGCTTTAATTTTATTTAATAATTGTATAAATTATACTGTTAAATCTTATTTTTTACACATCACAACGATACTTGTTATTAGTATTGTTGAATTTGTGTAAAAACTAAGATTTAATAATCAAATTTAATTATTTTAGAGTAAAATTCAATAAATACGGTCATTTAAAAAGCCCGCGCTTCGATCCTTTTAAAACAAGCCCTACTCAATAGATGGCGCCACTTCTGTAGGACCGTATTTCAGTATAGCAGAGTCCATTCTTTTCCTAGCTAGGTATATTCTTTGGTTTATTGTCATTTTTCTGTAGTAAAGATGGTTTTAAGTTCTGAAGTACCGGCTATTGATCATGGTAGAGATCAACTTTTGGACTTAAAACCCATCTTTGCTAGAGTAACTGTCCAACAGAGAAAAACAATATGATTTTTCAAACACTATATTTTTGGTGTGTTGACTAGGATTAAAAGCAAATGTGTGGTTTTAATGTAAAAAATACTAAAAAATGTTAGTGTCATTTTCAAAAGCGAATATCTTCAAAAAAATAATAAAACTATTGAGATGAACCAAAAAAAAACTATCGAGTAAAGATACACCTAGCTGATAAAATGATTTTTAAATTTCTTGCTTTGTTGACGTACTCCACAGGGTGCCTCAAACTTTCAGCAAAATATCAACATTTTGTTTTCCCTCGTATAATTGACAAATGGCAACTTTCATTTTTAATTATAGACAATAAGACATACTAAAAAGTCAAATAATTTAGCTTCAAACTGATTTATAAATCATCAAAATCGGTCCACTAGAACACAATATAAAAAACTTTAAAATACCTTAAAATGTCAAGGTGCCCCTTTTTCGTGCTGGTGGGTATATTTATAAAAAAATATTGAATATAGATATAAACAAGTATAGATTAATATTGCTCTAGGTACTTTTAAATAAACTCAACGGCAAAAAAAACCGGCCACTAAAAACTAGACCCAATTTCGTTGTTGGATTTTTCGCAAACCACTCATTAGATTTTGATGATTTTTCTTTTAAATTGTAAATTAATTCCTTTTTAACGGATGCTACGTCAGAAATTTTTATTCCGAATTTATTTTGAGCATATACAGGGCACGACAATAAGACGAAGTTTTTTGCCCGAACTTCATGACACCCTGTAGGGTTTAGCAGCGGTAGTAGCTATTGCTAAATTAAATCACATTGTAGCCTCAACTTTTGTGAGCATTTTATTTTTTTAATCACCATATTATCTCTTTTTGTATTGGAGATATGCTGTTTTAAAACGAACGTCTCGGAAAAATTCAGAATTCATTTGGGAAAAGGCAGAAAGTTTTATGTGTAAATAATCAAGGCGACATAGGCGAAACCGGATTTATGAGTATTTGCAATATGAGAAAAACGGTTGTCAAATTAAAAAATGCCATTATGTGTAACGGATGTTGCTCGTATTGTGGCTTTAATTGGGGATGGCCGAAGTCAACGTTATGTCTCCGATACCCTGGGTATATTTCGAACAACAGTCCAGGATGCCTGGAATCGGTATATGGAAACGGGAAATTTCACCAGGCTAGTGGACACTAGATATTAGTCCCTTAAAATTTCTTTACCTTTTTTTTTAATTTTCTTGTTTTAGTTAGTTTACGTCTACGTTTTGATGTTTAATTTGATTTTAAAGCTTTTTTCAAGGCGTTTGATTTAAAGCAGCGTATCTCCAATACAAACAGAGATAATGTCATGATTAAAAAAATAAAATGCTCAAAAAAGATGAGGCTACAATGTGATTTGATTTAGCAATAGCTACTACAGCTGCTGCACCCTACAGGGTGTTATAAAGTTTGGGCAAAAAACTTCGTCTTATTGTTGTGTCCTGTATATGCTCAAAATAAATTCGGAATAAAAATTGCTGACGTAGCATCCGTTAAGAAGGAATTAATTTACAATTTAAAAAAAAAATCATTAAAATCTAATGAGTGGTTCGCGAGAAATCCAACTTTGAAATTGGGACTAGTTTTTAGTGGCCGGTTTTTTTTGCCGGTGAGTGTATAAAAAATATACCTATAATGATGAATTATCGTTAAAAAGACTCTTGGACTGATACGAGTTAAAAAAGGGCTATTGGACCATTCTGCAACTTTCTACATATTTTTTCGTCTGCTTTCTAATTCGATCTCGAATCCTCATAAATAAACGACGTCCCGCAACAAAACCTACTTTACATTTGCATAAAGCATTCTTCTCTAGTAAAAATCCGGTGAAATATTGCCATTGTCTAATTTAATAGTGTCTGCGTATAATATGCCCTCGCAGAGTTAAGCAATATTATGGGCTTTTTGTAGGTGTGGGAATGTTTTAATTGCTGCTTTTTTTGGAAAACATAACGTTTAAGATTTATAGCAATATTTGCATAAAAACATTTGCCATGAACACTATAATATCTATCGAATGTATAAAATGATCCGATTACTTCCGGGGATATTTGGGATATACTGAATTAATTTTTATATTTTTTGACATTATATGAAAAGAAAATTTTCTGTTGAGATTTTTCCTGCTTCACATGTTGATGTTACTAGGTTTTGAGTATCAAGTTTCGTTTCCAAAATGCCGTTCACAATATTAATTTGAATACTCCTTTTATTTATACAAATTAATTTGAATTTTTTATTTATTTTTTAAAGCTCATGACCTTTCAAAAGCCGAAAAACGGCGTCCAAGACGGCTTGGTATACGCATACACAGATGCTGGGGTATAATAATATATGATAATTGTGGAGATATCAATCTCCAGAGGTCATTTACTAAAAACTGGCATAAAACTAAATATAAAATTTTTTTATACGTATATTCCCGGATATACGCCCGTTTTATTATTGACATTTTGAGAAAAATGCATTCTTCATAAAAAATTGTGCTTGTACCAAACTGGCTAATCTCGTTTATACGTTTCCAAATGTCCATACCGTTTTAGAGAAAAGCAAAAAAAAATGAAAATACCGTCGAATTTTGAAGTCTTTAAAATCAAGTTTTGGACACCCTGTATACTTGTTTAAATACCATATTTTTTTATTAGCTATCGGTCACAATTTGCAACATAAAAAACAAATTTGCTTTCTTAATTATGTATTTCTCCTTGCTGCATATGATTAGAAATATTTCGGTGTTTTTCAAAACTCTCACAGTCTGCGATGCAAATTTTGACCTGGTTTAAATCAGTATACTTATTTACGGTTAAAATGTGCATCAATCATATTTATGTCTGTTATTTTTTACCGGGTGAAAATGTAATATATGAAGTATATATTTGGAGGCAAATGAGTTTTTATGACAAAGATAATTCTTATACGCCATATTCCAATTTATAAGGTTTTTGTATAATGTTATATTCATTCGATTATGAGCTTATCAATTCGCTTTACGAAATAATTCCAAAGCCGTAATTTCTTAAAAAGTTGTCGTCCAGTTTGAGTATTAAAAAATAATTGATAAAAAACTAAATATTTGTATGAAGAAAAAAAAATGATTAGATGAACAAACTTCAATATTAGATTGGATTCTTATATAGGAAGGGATAAGTATATGTATGTAATTTTTTTTTTCGATGAGGAGGGAAAAATCTTCCATAAGACACCTAAAGTGGGTAGTGCCGAATTCCTACCGGCTAAAAAACCCTCCTCGAAATAGTTCAAGTAAGTACACCACGCTGGAAAAGGTTACGCATTACTTCGACGTGGGCGTCTGCCTACGCCATGTGGCGTTGTTCCTCTTCTTTTCTACGTAAATTATTTATACATCTGTTTGTTGTTTCCCATTATAATTCTCATTCCTCAAGGCTTCTCATCACGTTCGTTTCAATGAAATCCAGTCCACTCTCCTTCTCAAAGTTATCTCTCTCATTTTTCCACCTGGAATAATAGAATATATGCTCAACATCATCTATTTCACCACAAAATAAACATGAATCAGAGCTTGCCCGCCGCATCTTATAGAGGTATTTTCGGAAGCACCCGTGTTCAGACAACATTTGTGTCAGGTGGTACCCCACTTCACCATATGGTCTGTCAATCCATTTTTCAATGTTGGGTGTAAGTCTCCAGGTCCATCTCCATATTCTCCTTTATCCCACTGATCATGCCACTTTTCTCTATCACAGTTTCTTGGCTATTTGTTTGAGCTCTCCCTTGTATCTATCCGCTCGTTTATGAGCTAATAAGTGGATAGGAGGGATGCCAGCAATGACACCAACTGCCTCTGTAGATATTGTTCTGTACGCTACAAACTCTAATACATAATTTGCGCTGCAGAACTGTCATCTTTTGCTTTGTTTTTCTTTTTTCCATCGCCTTACACCATACCGGAGCTGCATATAATAATTGTGAATGTATTACGCTTACAAGAATTCTACGCTTTGGTGCCCTAGGGCCCCCTATGTTCGGCATTAGTCTTGATAATGCTGCTAGAGTTGTTGCCGCTTAGTCTTGATAATGCTGCTAGAGTTGTTGCCGCTTTAGTGAAACTGTTCGGGTAACATGTTCACAGAATGTTGTTTTACTATCTAACCAGACTCCCAGGTATTTTACAGCATTCTTAGGCGCGATCAATGTACCCTCAACATCAAAAAGACTATACCGCCTTTGTCTTTTATGGTGCTAGCTGTAAATCCTTTTGTGTCATCCATTTATAATTATCGGAAAGGCCGGTGTTAGCTTTATTCATAAGTATTTCCTCGTTATTAGCAATCAATACCATGGCTACATCATCCGCGAAACCAATGAGAGTAATACCCTCTAGCATATTCAACTTCAACAGGGGATTGTACAAAATATTCCACAATGTGGGACCAAGAGATCCCTGTGGAACTCCGGAATGTATTCTTACCAATTTCGATCTCTCTTCAGTTTCCAACAAGATTTTTCTCTCGGACAGATAAGAACTTATTATATTTATTAGGCTATTTTAAATGTCTCTCTCTCAATTCTTCCAAAATTAGCTGCCATGACACGCTATTAAAAGCATTTCTAACATCCAGTGTTATCAGTGCACACAACCTGTTGTTTCGATGACTGAAATGACTACCATGTTCTTGAAATGACTACCATGAGGTTGAAAAAGCTGTTCAACCTGGAACATCTGCAACTTATTCACTGCAAAAATAGAACTGATGACCAAATATGACCAAATTTTGAACCAATCAATTGAAACATTGACCAATGAATCATCGTCATCGTCATTTTCAGCTTATTCAACCATTTCCAATTACGGTGTGCCTCCATCACCTACTCTCTTTATAGTTGGGCCCATTGTTGCCTACTGTTGGCTATGCGGGCCCAAGTTATCCCTGCCAATTTCCTAATATCATGGTCCTATCTCAGGTTCGGTCTTTCTCTAGGTCTCTTAATTCCTCGTGGGTTGCTGTAATTTTTATGGTTCATCTGTTGTCCGTTTTTCTTGCCAGGTGTCCTGCCCATTGCCATTTGAGAAATTTGACTTTAGTTATGTTTAGTCTATACATATATTTAGAGGGCTTATGAGGACAAAAATCCCCAGAAATTCAAACGAATTAAAAGATATTACCTATATTATTATATTATTAAACCATATTACCTATATATTAATAATTGTCATTTAATCTGTGTCGATTTTAAAGTAAAATGAAGGAAAATAGCACGCATTTGTTCATTCTCGATTCCAACCGATATTTAAACTGTCGAAACAAAAAAATGGGGCTTGTGACAACCCCCAATTATCAATTGCGATAAGAGTTTTGTACACGGTGGTCCCATCGTTGTTGCTTTCACTATAAATTACCGGGCTGAGATGATTACTAAACAATTTTTAATTTTAATTTGGCCATTTCCTGCATAAGTTTCGGAAGTTTTATCTTTTTAGGGATCGTAATTACAATAATCGTAATATACACATCTAATAGGATTTATATTACATTAAACAGAGTAGTAAGTACAACCTACAGAGTAGTAAGTACCATATGATCGAAAAAAAATCGGCGTCAAAGATGGCTGGGTTATGACAATCGCTGATAATTTTGGCGAGGTCGATATCTAGACGTTATTATCTAAAATTGACATAAAACTTGCCGAAAATTAATACTAATTATAGAAAGATTAAAAAAAGGATAGAACGTTACCAGTCACACAAAACTATTTCCAGAAACCTTCATAAGGTCAGCTGGCAGTAAGCTTCATTAAAGAATAATGAAAACTACAGACCAAGTAATGACGTCTAGTGGTTGACCTCGCCAAAATTATCACCGATATTCATTCCCCAGCTGTCTTTGACGCAGTTTTTTCCGATTGTATGGTACCGGCTCGCAGTGGCCACTGCGACCGAAACTAAAGTAGCCAAACGAAGATAAGATGTTTAAAAATTAGCTCCCATACTTTTAAATGCATCAGCGGCCACTTGAGCGAAACTAAACGAAAATATATGAACGAAGATTCGAATCGTAGTTTAGTTGCGCTCGTTTTAGTTCGTGACAGGTTCCAGGGAATTTTTTGCAACGACTAGTTCTATGATAGCAGAGATACAATACGAAAACGCAGCTAACTTAGCTGACTACTGAGTAAAAATCGTTCCCAGTGGCCGATGAAACTTATTTTCGTTTAGTTACCGTTTGTTTTTATATTCTTAGCTTAGTTTAGTTACGCTCGCAGTGGCCGCCTACCTTTAAAGTATTAAAAATGTAAAATAATCAAATTTCAAATAATACTGTAATAGGCCCTCGCGGCCGCAGTGGAGTCAATACAATACAATAACCTTCTTAGTCAATACAATACAATACCCTTCGTGGCAGGTTCATTTTTGGAGAGAAGAATGTGTAAAAAATGCCTGCACCTATGTGGCGGATTCATCTCTCCAAAAAAATCCTATATGGGTATTTCGCCACTGCAAGAAAATCTACAAAATAAAATGATAGTTTTTTGTAAACACTTCTGCGTTAATCCAACGGAAACTAATTGTCAGCAATTAAGCTTACTGATAAACAAATTTGCCTAACGAACAAAAAAATGCTCTTTCCGTCGTCGGAAGCAAAAAAACACAAAGAATAAAGAAAAAACTATTTAAAATATTTAAATGCAACTATTCAAGAACACTTTAGCTTTTTTTTAAACAGATACGTCTACAAAAACTATTGACGTTCTGTTAAAATGACATTATATCTGAAACTTCAAAATTAACAATTATTACTACTTGAAAATGAATGTGTATTTCACCACTAAAATTGAAAAATAAAATACTATTAAATTTAAACTGTCGTTGGTTTAGAATCGAAACAAAAACCACCGTCTCCTTCTCAAACAAAGATGACATTTAACATTTTATTAAAACACTCGTAATAACGGCAGTGAAAAGGTACGGGAGCCAATTCCGGTTAAAAAAACCGTTGATTTCACTCATATATTTTTTGTTTCATTTCTTCATTGCCCAACAAACACGGAACGTTTCATAGAAAAATATAATCTTATTAGATTTTCGATCTATCCGAATGCGTTAGAGCGATAATAGATTGGACGGATTGTCTAAATCGGCTTAAAATGTTTTTATGTCGCATATACTCGTGAATATCGAATTGTTTTGTAACGTAGAGAATAAGTAAAAAAATCAGTTCGATAAACGTACTCCGGAAGTATATCGTTATTATTATTATTATTAGGACAAATAGTCCGAATTTTTTTTTTCTTTTGATATCAAAATTAGCGATGGGAACTATCGAATGAATTAGACTATCGAATGGTTAATGAATGAATGATTTCAACTATCGAATGGTTTTATTCGAATAAAATCATTCATTCATTTGTATACTAAAGCATATGTGACAACCTCGCCGTGCGACTAAATGGTTATCGTTGAGTCAGGACTATCGAATGCTTTTGATAAATGAAATTTAGTATTCGTTTGATTTTTGTATGCGTCAGTGCATTATTAGTTCTTCCAAATTTTTATAACTTCGCCGTATAAATACTGTGCTATTTTTGCGTTTATTAAAATAGTTAAAATACTAAAATAGTAGTTATTTTTTAATTTTATTTATTGACGATTGTGTGCATGTGCAGGTGGTCAAAATTTTTCCGAAAATTTGTGTGGTTTTCCGTAGTCCGATCTTTCAATTATTTAATTTTATATGGTATATGGTCTATTTTTTAATGGGAAATTTTGAGAAGTAGCAATTTTTAAGAGAGATGAGATGAACTTACAATTAATTTTAAAAATACATATTTGTATTTTAGATGTTTTAATAATATGAATTAGTTGAACTTAATAATCATATTTAAGTAATGCGGTTGTATAATCATATTTAAGTAAATGGTTATCGAACTCAAACTATGGGGTGAGAAAATTAAAATGAAAGTTTTACACGTGCCAATTTAAAAAAAAAAGTTAACAATGTTTATATTTTGTTTATGCTAATTCTTTTACATGTAGTTTTTTGCGAAGAAAAAATATTTCATTTATTTTTTAAAGTAAATGCCAGTAAAAGTAAATATAATTTTTAAATAGTAATATAAAGCACCTAATATAAATAATTTTGATTTCTAATTTTTTATTTATATTTTCCTTACATTACACTGCATGCTTAGAAAATTAATAAATGTTTATATTTCATGATTTTAAAATTTGTTGTTAATATAACAAATTAGTTCTGTAATTATTATTATTTAATAAACCACCGTTGCCAAAAAATTTAGAGACTATATTATTTTTAAATAGGATCTAATATAAATAATTTTGACATCTAATTTGTTGTTTATATTTTGCTACTACTTAAAAGAAAATATTTATATTAAATGATTTTAAATTTTGTTGTTAATAGGTATAACAAATTATTATTGTTATTATTATTTATTAAACCAGTCTTTGCTAAAAAACATTAAAAATAATTTTCCTACATCCAAAATAACAAGTATTATTGCAGTGTAACAACAGAATATTAATAAAAAAAATGCAGAATAGATAGTATGTCTTTATATTCCCTAATTAACTAAAGCCAAACAATAATATTCTTTGCGAATATCAACTAATACCAAAATATGGTAACAGCGCCTTTCATAATGTATTTTCTGTGTAAATACTAGCACCTCAATAAAAAAAATAATGTGTCCTTATCTATATCGGACTCCGCAAAAAATCAAAGATGCCGGCTTCTTTCATAGCATTGCCACCGACCGCTGTCGGGTTTCTCGGAAAGAAACCTACGTCGCCGGGCGACAACTAAAATTCAGTTAATATTTTATTATAATCCATCCTGACGAATGAATGAATTTCATAAATGAATGAATTTTATAAATGAATGGTTTTTGCAGCCGAATTACTAGAATACAATATTTCAAGGCAGATGACGGATCTATTCGATAATTTTTATTCGAATAGTTTTCAACGAATGTTTTCTTACTAACTATCGAATTATTCGAATGAATTGCAACTATGAATGTTTCGATAGTATTCATTCGATAGTTCCCACTACTAATCAAAATTGTGTATGCCGTTTAATGCCAATTAAAAGATATCTCTTGATATATTGTCAAAATATATTGTCAAATTCGGCCTCCTTGATGAGATAAACGCAATTTTATTAATCACAATTAATCGAGGGGTATCTCACTCGGGTAAAAAATGTACCTGCCAGCGACTGCCAAGAAAATGTACAGGTAATTCCAATAGTGAGACACCCCTCGCAATTAATAAAATAAAAATACAAATAAAATTAATAAATTAAATGTTTTAACTAATTTATTATTAAATATTACCACTATTAGTTATTATTACTATTAGTACAACATACGGCAATTTCAAATAAAAAATAATGGTATTTAAGATAATTACAAAAAACCTAATTTTAAAAAGTTTTAACATCCTGTAACCATAAAATTATACATTTCCATACCCATGTTTATGGGAACTTTTTTTCATATTTTTAGATAAGGAACCAATAATTACTCTACTATTGAAAACTATTACTACTTATTTAAAACTTTCGTAAGTTAATAATATTAAATTTTTTTAAAGGTTGCTATTAGACTTGGATCTAGGCAAATTATTAAAATTGAGTTTATTTCATCAAGGAGGCCGAAATCGACAAATTATCAAGAGACAACTTTGAATCGGCATTAAACTGCTCACACTATTTCGCTAACAAGATAAAAAAAAGTCAGTGGCATACGTGCTTTTTTTAGAGAATTATTCCAGTGATATTCCACTCATATTCATGTCCCTGGTGAATATGTCGACACTTATTTAGTTTTAAAATATGTTGCATTTATAGTAACTTTTATCCCATTTCATTCGAAACGCTAAAAGTACTTGGGAAAAATTATAATAAATTGAAAAAATTAAGGCTTTAACACCCTGTAGTTATGAAACAAAGCAGAATCGGACCTTTGTTGATATGACAAATAAATCTTATTTTTACGTGAGGAATCTTCCCACGAGACACCCACACTCTTCCCATGGTACATGTGTTTTGAAACACCCTGTATAATTACCCAACCCTAACCAAACAAATGTTACTATAAATACATTTTTTTCAAAATTCGTAACCGTTTAGCAAAAATTGTCCACTAGCTTGATTACCACCCTGTAAAATCTCAATCGTTTAGTATGGAAGCTATTCCCTTTTGTCTAAAGTACCACTGGCAATAAATTTACAGCACTCTTTTGTCGACTTTCACTAAGAAATTAAGTCGTACCACAATACTTCTACGGCTACTTCGACACCTCAGTTTCTTACCAATAGTGCTATACTACTACCGTGTGTGTGGGAACCCAATTTCCCAGTAATCTCTCTTTGCGTCGAAACGATAAATCGCGCGAATCTTCAGCAGTGGTACCGACGGTTTCGTGATCAGTACTAAGTTTATAACAGCAGCTACAAGACATGACTTTTCGATATGTTCGCTCTGTCGAAATCCGAATAGATTTATATAGATGTACAAAATTACATACGAGGGAGTTCCGAAAATAATATTTAATGAAGATAAATATCTATTAATTAGATCCATTGTATTTTGTAGTATCAGACAAAATATATTAAGCCTGGTATTGCATATGTCAGGCTGTCTTCAGGTGATAAAGCAGATTATGGTAATTATTTTTATGAATAAAATAATATATATATTTTTACTTTTAAATTAGGGCGACGCCGACGGGCCAAGCTATAGCAAACACACGGGTTCCTGATAGATCACCGAAGTTAAGCGACGTTAGTCGATGCGAGTGGATAGACGGGTAAATGTCTGGAAACTATGTCGTGCTGTTGTTCCTTAGCATGAGTGTAAAATCTATTGGCACACACTGCTCATTCACGCCGGTTCGAGGCCGGATGAGATCGGATATCTCGTGAGTAAGAGTCGATTTAGACACTCGCCAAATCGATAGGCCATTGACCATATGACCGATGAACGCGGTTCGAATTACGTGTAAAAAATTAGCCAAATATGCAAAATAGTGACCAGGTTATTATATCAATTTGTGAATGCAGTGTGCATTCACAAATTAACAGAATGCTGAAATGCCCCTAACTCGACTAGTCTAGACTTTTTATCGGGATAATTTAAAAACAATGTTTGTCGGAAAAATAATGTTAAAAGGTGTCGATGTTACAGTAAAAGTTGGACATCAGTGATTGTTAACAATTTCTAGTAAGAGCTCACATTCACTGATTTGCAAAGACTACGCCAGTAAAAGTTGCCTACACCTGGACAATAGCAGTGAGTTTAAGATTCAGTTAGCGCGGTTGCCACATGTCGTAAAATATAAGGGTAAATAAGGATAAGTTGAATAATAGGCAATATAAGGATAGCATTAATCAGCTTTGAATCGACCATTTTCTCTATTCTGTAGAGGATTAGTCTTTCATAGAGCTTAAACAGATGGCAAAGCAGCGATATGGGTCGGTAGCTTTTCGGAGACTCTGGATTTTATTCCGAGTGTGGAGACCTGACATTGACATGAATTGGAGTTGACACAATGTATATGATACAGTCATCGAATTAGTCTATTCGATCGGTGATCTATTGCGTAATAGGAGATACACAACGGGAGCCAGCAATGGCGGGGCAGACTTACTACAGATACGAAGCGAGACACTAGTTTACATTACATTAAATTATATATTAACTATTATGAGATTGAGTTGGGTTATTTATGTTATTTTGGTTGGAGTTGTTTGTAATTTACAAAATATAGTATATTGTTATTAATTAAGTGTTTTTGTGTTTTAAGGGTTTAACGAGAGTTACTACTTTTGACTTCCGCCGCAATTTTGAAATTTAAAAGGTTTCTCGACGTACGTTGAAAAGTTTCAATATATCCATTCTTTCGTTCCCGGGCAGAAATTTTTGGTCCACACAGATATTGTCAATCTCAGGGGCTTTCCCATTCTTCGTGGTATTTATACCATCGTTCAACTTTCTCATGGTAAATGGTTTCTGAAAGTAAGTAAATGGTTTTTCGGTTGGTATTATTGGTTTTCTGGCGTTTGGAGTTGAACTTGCCGTTTAGAGGGGGTTGGTTGGCCACTTGATTGGGTGTTACATTGGCAAGGACCTTGCTTAATTTTGGGTCGCCATCCAGTTTCTTAATTGGATCCCAACCTATACTACTACTGTGAGACACGTCCATTCTATTTAGGGTTTCTATCCATTTCAGTAATCTTCAAATCGAAGTTGGTAAAAGAATGCCCAGAGAAGCTGAACAAATTGGGGAAGGAAAATAAAGCCCTCCTACTCTGGTTGCCAGCCCACTAAGGGATATGAGATAATGAAAAAACCAACGATCTATAAAAAGATTTTTAAATATTTTAAAGCAACAAATTAACTAGTCTTATACTTGTTTACTATACTTGTTTACTATACTTGTTTACAATACCATCCTACCGTGCTATAGAAAATTGTATTAGTAAAAAAAACATACCAACTGTAATCATTTACTAATTTCGTACTAAAAATTAGATAAAATTGAAATCTCTTTTTTTATATTAACATTTATTAATACTATATTATGATATAAAGATTTAGAAAACTAATAAAAAAATGATGTCTATATGGCATCACTATTTTTTTCTTTTTCTTTCTATTTATGCTGTATAAAGAACTAGTCAAATTAAAAAAATGATGTCTACAAGATAATCAGAAGATAATGATTGACCATCTGAATCGTGAAAATCATACAGAAATTACGTTTGATTGGCATAACCGATTAATCTGTTTTAAAATCAACTTCACTCAATCAATGATATCGTAACGTATCAATTACGAGTCGAGTGGATATAGTATATGCAATATTATCGATGTGGAAATCGATGTAGAACAGCTCTCGCTTCCACAAAACAGGTAAAAAAGCACCTGCCAATCAAGATATTACACTCTGCAAAACAGATAAAAATCAGAAAATGTATTTGCGATTCTTCGTTCTTCTCTAAAGATCATTGCCAGTAACCTTGCCAACGCTAGATACACCACGAACGCAGCAGTACTTTTGCCATATTAAATCGGATTGATTAATGCGGCAATAAATATCGATTAGCGTTAGGTTTTTCTTGTTTTCGCTGATTTATACCCGTTTCCAAACGCGATATTACCCAATAACCCTTGAATTACTTATGTTACGCAAAAATAATTTTGCGTATCTACGTTGTTGCATTATCAGCATTGTCTGCGGAAAATAAATAATATAGTGGTTGTCATGTTGTGTTTACAGAAAAAGAATTATATTTCCTGTAAATTATTTTTACGAGTTTTGTCATTATCTCTAGAGAACCGAACATATTGAGAAAACTGCGTATTTTGAAATATGAGAAGTTATTATATTTTATACAGTCCTCTGCAACCCCTGGTACGGGCATCTGTATATTTACGAGTATACGGTTATACAGGGTGAGTTTCCTACGATGTTCTTTATGGGTATCTCGGAAACTACTGGACATAAAGAGTCGGTTAAATGGGGAAAGAATTGCAGTGTTGTGGAACCATAAATATGCGCCTTTCAGATTTTTGAAAAAGTTCATGGCTTACTAGATATTTTGAAAAAAACAAATTTCGGCTATTTTAAAAATTGTCCCTAATTACATTATAAGCTATTTTAGATAAAAAGTTTTCAGATAAAAATATCCTTAATGAGATTGTGTCCTCCGTTTTTTTCTATAGCCTGTCATATTTGACATATGACACAAACATATGTTTTTTTTTAAATGGAAACCATAGTTGGTCATGACTTTATAAAAAGCGCCATTTTTAAAGCTTTTCAGCGATATAAGCTATAATATGTTTTTCTTCAAATTATCGAGTTATAGCTAATTCTTAAAATTTTTAAATAGTTTCACTTAGTTAGCCATGGAAACAAGTTTAATCGTCTTTGCTCCCATAAATGTGAAGCTGCCACATCCAAACTTTGTAAATTAAAATAAACAAAAATTGTAAATATGAATTTTTCAAATGAAGAAAAGCGTGTTCAACTTTTCTTGACCATACATTTTCGAGGATACATTGACCGGTGAATGTTATGTGTTTTAGAGAACGATTTTCAAGACTTGTTAGAAAAGTCAAATTTAGTTTCTTTCTTGACTAATTTCACTTAGATACTTTCTTATTCTGTTATGATTTATAACTTATAAAAAGTCAGAATATATTACTAAAAGGTTCTTTAGAATTTACATTACACAAACTAAAACTTAAAAAAATAATATCACTGCAGTCACTGCATACACTTTAAGTTAGTTTAGAAAATGTTCAAAAAATCCGCCATTGTTTTGAGAGAGTTACATCTCTTTAAAACTGAATTATTACCTATTCTCACAGAAGGCCCGATCGACTTAATTAAACTTCTCTCGTACCGCCACCTCGAGTGCCTCTCTTAATTCATAAGTTCTTTTGTAAACCTTATTGTTAACCATACCGCATAAAAAAAATCTAAAATGTATAGGTCAGGTGATCGAGGAGGCCCATGCAATTAGTCCACCTCTTCCTATCCCTGAGTTTGTATTATTATGATATAAATAATTTTTAACATTTCTTTCATTATGGGGGGGTGAGGGTCAGAATGAAAGTCATGTTGGAAACACTTTATTGATGCGCGAGTATCTACACACTTTTCTTCGTTTTAAAAACTCATATTTACAATTTTTGTTTATTTCAATTTACAAAGTTTGGATGTGACAGCTTCACATTTCTGAGAGCAACGGCGATTGAACTTGTTTCCATGGCTAACTAAGTGAAATTGTTTAGAAATGCAAAAAATTGAAGTGAGGCAAAAAGCAATTTTTTGTAAAATTTTCGTATTATTTGCTCCAATTGATTTGTGATATAGTTTTTTAAACTCTGATTTTAGTTTCTTTTTTAATTTTTTTTATCTACAATAAAACTTTCACATATTTTTTTTTACATACGCAATTACACGTCTCGTTATATTTCGTACATTATAAAAAGTATACAGATTATACTGTGAATACTTCTGACTGACAACGAAATCCATTAGCAAGCAACGGGGATGTCATGTTAGTCGGGAACTATTGTGAACTAAAGACCTAGAGCAAGGAACTATTCCTCTGAAGGAACTAGAACTAACCCATACAGCCACGGTACTTACTATGTACGTACCTGGTACGTAATGTTGGGACGAACGTCAGGTCCCTGGTACGTACAGGTACGTACTATGTACGTACTAGGACGTACATTTTCCAACGCTATGTACGTCCCCGGTACGTCCCTGGGATGTGGTGAAGTACGTACTGTGTACGTCGTATGTACGTACATTCCAGGTACGTACATTTTATGTTTTGTTCCGGACCAAAACTGGATGTAAAATGATCGAAAGTACGTACAATGTACGTACTATGGACGCACAATGTACGTACTATGGACATATACATTGTACGTACTATG
This sequence comes from Sitophilus oryzae, assembly GCF_002938485.1. Lineage (NCBI taxonomy): Eukaryota > Metazoa > Arthropoda > Insecta > Coleoptera > Curculionidae > Sitophilus > Sitophilus oryzae. Next base: position 335,717 of record NW_022147167.1, read on the forward strand.
GACGTACATTTTTCAACGACGTATACGACCTAGGAATTTAATTAGAAATAATTCAATGGAAGTCAGCTTAAAATATTGATTAATATAAAAACTCAGGTACATGGTCATCCCTTATGTCTTGATACACCCGTGAGTCTGGCTTCGGTCCGACAACTACACCCTTAACGCACTCTGTCTTTTATTGGATGTTGATAGATATTTTATTTTTTAATTCTCGAACAGCTTCTAACTAAAAAATACAACAAGAAAACTAAGTATTCAAATATCTAATTCTTGCGTCTGTTTTGAAAAAATTGAATGAGCCGATTCTCAATCATTCGAGGTTGTGACTGTGCTAGGTGAAATCGTCACATTATATTATTACACTTTAATTTACCTTGAAACAACGAACAACGAAGGCAACGACAAAAGAAAACAAGGCGGAAGTCAAAAATAACCTACGGCCACCATAACACATGACACAATCGAAAACTGGATCGGAGTAAGTGCGCACTCAGTGTATTGTTGTTTTTATTTTTTACGTTGATTAACAAAAGATGGAACTACACTGAGTGCGCACGTGCGCTCTAGCTCTGCCAATCGAAAACGCCATTAGAAACCGCCCGACTTCCGATTCCGACAAGACTCGAATGTGAACGAATAACTTAACGGGAAATTTAAACATAGGACTGCATAATTTTCCTGTTAGGCTTGATTGCATAATATATTGCATTTTTACCCATCAGATTTCTTCAAAGGCTGTCATGCATTATGGTCATTGGATAATTTAGGAAATCATTTTTTATAGCGGTCGGGTTAGATTTATTAATAAAAGAAGTAGAGGTAGGTTAGAGTGACTTGAATTAACGTTAGCCTAGAAAAGATCCACTGATCCATTCCATTCATTATTATTGGGTATATCTGACCAAAATAATCCAGTCATGATATTAAAATTAAATAACATTTTGTAATGCGTTGTCAAAAATTTTTCAAGATACGTACGTAGTACGTACTCGCATATTCCTGTCCGTAGTACGTACTCGCATGTACGTCCGTAGTACGTACTCGCAAGTACGTCCGTAGTGAAGTCCTACAATGTACGTAAATAGTACGTACATGGGGCACGTACAGTACATCTGCTGGGTCTGTGTCTATGAAAGGAATGCGGGCAAAAACATTTAAATAAACAGCAATATATTTTATACGTCGATTTGACGAGTGCGTCACCGCAAATCGCTCCGCCCATTCACATTATTGGCTACTTGCAAATTTGTCGAATTTTTATTGATGGGACGCGTAGTCTAATTTTTTACGAAAAACATCGAGAAAATATCGTTTCCCCTCTCACGGATACCCCGGAGCTACAGAACGGACAGACGTACTGTACTATGTACGTACACTTTTGTACGTACATAGTACGTCCCTAATTGGTCCCGGGACGTACTAACGTAAAATGGACATAAAATGTACGTCCCTGGGACGAAGTGTGCTGTATGGGAAGGAACTTCCCACCTCTACCACTAAGGCATGTTCGTTTTAAAGATACAAACACTCATTTTTTCTGATTGACACTTTGGTCAATACCGCCGCTTTTCCGCCTTACGAAACGTACCAAATTGAACTGGGCAGCGCCACAGATCGATATCTCACCCGATCTTATCGATGATCGAACTATAAGTTTTTGAGCTCTCTCTCTCTGTCTTGATGTAGATTTGCGAGCACGGCAAACAATAGAATTATCGGTTGTTTACACGGAAATACTGCGAAGACGTGATCATCGCCAGGTCGTAATCGCTGATCGGGACCTTATTGTTCTGAAACGACCGAAAAAACGACTGAAAATGGACGAAGAAAGCGTTAGTTTTTTTCAGCTATTGAGATATTCGTACTCATTTTGCGGGTACGTTTAATTTTTTCTTAGCTAGAGTGAATACTAAATTATCGGGTATCCTTTAAAACGCTTTATCTCATTTTTAAATAAGGTATTTTTATATAACACAACCGTCAGATTTACACATATGGTGAAACTATACCGGTTGCGTCTCTTCAGTGGCTCACCCCTATATTTTTTATTTTTTAAATAAAAAAACGATATTTAGTATGTTAATATATGACATAAATTAGGATTGATTGACGTATTCAATTATTTTTGGCCATTTTGGTTTCACCGGAATTGACTGCAACTTTTGAATTTTAAATGGCACTCAGTAAATTTTTATTTTATTCGATAGAAAATGACACTCTCAATAGAATGACATATCGTATGTCATCTTCTGGCATCCTCGCTTAAAAAATCATATTTTAAATTTCAATCTAGAGTGTTGGTTAGGTTAGGCTAGGCTGGCTGGCCATGGCTGTGTTAAAAACACTAATTTTTAATCAAGAAGCTTTCTAAGCCTTGTAAAAATAGATTTGATCGTCTAAAGTTTTTTGTGTCTAATGCTGGCTGGTTAAAAGATACCGAAATCGTATTTTTAATCATATATATTTTTTTTCAAATGGGCAAGGGTGGCTCATTGGCATATTTGGAGAAAGCATTTTTTTAACGAGTAATTTGGTACAACCATATGCGAAAATGTCAAAAGTTTGTAGCATTAGAAGTTATAAAATAATGATGGAATGTTTTTTTATAAGAATTTTCTTTTAGAAAAAATATTAAAACAACTAATACTATGCGACGGAGCTGTTCGCCGGTGAGCAATGGGTCGTAAGCTAGTGAAAATTAAATTGTGATAATTACGTCTTTATAATATACTGGGCGCCACTCAGTTTTCCATTTACTTTCAAAAACTTCTAAGTTGAGAACTGAGAAATCAACTCAGAATATAGGTATTACTTATTTTAGGAATTACACACAAATGAAACGCTGAGATAAACTAACAACTAAGTATAATTAATAATTAAATGTTAATTAGAATAAAATAAGACTATGAATAATTTGATGTTTGAAAATATTTGTTGGTAAATAGTATGTATTAAAATAGATCACTCAAGATGGTAGTTAAATCTGCACGCTTCTGAATATTAATATTTTATTAATTATTCCGCAAAAAGTCTGGCGATCTTGGTACCAAAATATAGGGACTCTTTATATTAAAAAACCGTACTATGTATATATCAGAAATATGCATAACATGAATAAAATATTTCAAAGTGACTCTAAAGTAATAAAATATCTAATATGCCTGAAGGGCTTGAAGCATTAAAGTGAACTTAAATTATATAAAAAGAAATGATCTGGCCTTTTATATCCGTTCTGGTCACAAGCTGGTTGTGGTGAACTGCTGGAACTGGATCGTGATTAAAACGTCTCCACCCAGACAGGATCGGAAAATGCTGTATATTCAGGAGATTCCTCCGTTATTCAACGTGTATATTGTAGGGACAAACGTGGCCCAAAGGTCAGATACAATAAACAAAATGGCACCAGAAATGCGTACCATAAAATAAAACCCTGTACAAATTGAAAAAAGGTATTAGGAAACGTTATGTAAAAAATAAAGGTCTTACCTCCGCTCAGAGGGTTTTCCCACACAAATTTCAAAAATGCCAAAAAAAACGCCGATAATTCTATCGGGTTCAGCTTCAACCACCAATATAGCGATAAAGGTAGGCACGAGGTATATACCTATACCGTCAGAAATAAAGTGACGAACAACTTCGACCGGCTGAAATAACTATCCAGAAATAAACTTGTAAAAAAATAAAAGATAATAACAATACTTAGAATGCCATCTCGGTGCGAGGACTCAAACTTGAATTGTTTAAATAAAATAATTCTGTACACTTATTTAAATTGTGTGAATTTTAAATAAAATGCTACATTGCCTCTCTCCAAAAAGAAAAAATTAAAGGCTGTACAGACTTTAAATTTTTTATGAGAACAAAATGTTCACCTAGATCATTATTCAAACAATCCACCAAGAAACATCATCAAAAATAAATGGTGAGAAAATAAAACAAACCAAGAAAGAGCTTTAGATAACTACTGTACTAAAGACTATAGGAACTACTGATTAAAGAAAAATCCTAAACTACGAAAGAAACCATTATCCAATGATAATAGCTTAAAGAAAAAAAATAAAAACAATATTTAGTAGTCATTCAGTTATTTTAGCTTCGATAGCTACGCGTATCACTCGTCCACCAAGGAGTCAAAATAGATAGGTCAAAATCGGGTTAAGTTAAAATCGGGTTAAGTCAAAATCGGTAAGTCTACTAAAAAACTGGATAACACAAAACTACAACTATGAGTTATAAAGTAAGTCTGAAGGCTAGAGGTAATATAAGAAACCGCTATTCCAAGAGAATAGTGAAAACTTATGTAAAAAACAAATTACCGCTTTGGTAATACCATAGAAACAAAAAATGTTTCGACAAAAAATACGAACACAAACAAAAGATACTTGGACAGAACACTTCCCCAGAAAGGATAAACCGAAGAGCACTCGAAGAAAACCAACCAATGTCAAAGATCTAAGCGGTCTGGATTTCGGAGTAATTTAAATAAATCTACTCTGGAGATGATAAGTAAAATCCAAGCTAGTACTGCGCGACATTCATCTGTAGAAAGTCCCCTCGATTACTAACCTCGAGTAGATCTTCCACAAAGGCAGGCACTTCCCCGAACACAATTCCGCAACCCAAACCAAAAAATGCTATGTCCAAGGTGGAAAACAAAAAACCAAAAAAAAAAGAAGGAAGAGAAAGAGAGAGAAAGGTAACCCAAATGTTCCACAATCAAGAGGGAGTGAAATATAGTTTCCACCAAACTGAAAACCATAGAAATGGCACTAGGAAATCAATTAAACTTAGTAGGTACTCGTATGGCCAAGTTGTCAGCAGTACCCTCGGACTTGCCCACTAGGGAACTGAGATTGCGCACAGTAGTGTCACCCAACTATTCCTCAGTACATCGAAATGTCTGTAGCCAAATAAACCCCCCAATACGAATCCTTCCACGCTAGCAGTTTGTGACTACAAGTCCGGAAGCTACTGACACCATCGTCATCCGGCCTAATTCACAAGAGAAAAACAAAACGTCCTAGGTACGTTATATAATGAGTATTACCACCCATAAAACACTCAAACGAAGGTATAAAAAAACAAAGGTAAGATAGCTAGATCTAAATCAACTAACTTAATGAAATATGCTCGTAAAACAAAAATATTGCTCTGGTGACAAGAAATCCTATAACAACTATAAACTCCATTATTCAACGTGTATGCCATTCTATAGTCACATCTGCAATAATACTTACAAATTCACACCACTAAGCTCAGTTTGAAATAGTCTAAGGTAAAGGTAAGATAAAAATACTAAAGGTAAGATAATCACTGTACTTTCAAGTGAAAAGGTAAGTTAAAGGTAAAATAAAATAATATAACAGCTTAAATCGCTTGTTACTGAATAACTAACTACACCTTGTAGGAGTCAAATGAGCAAACTAATAAAAGAAAATTTCTTTTATAAGGTAAGATACAAAAAAAAATAAGGAAAAAGATAAGATAAATTTTACTTTCAGATAATTAAAAAACTTTTAAGTTTTCAAATGGAAAAGAGAATTCACTCTTTTAGCAACACTAGAAGTAAAATACAGATAACTCATAATACAGATAGTAAAGATAAAGTTACAGATAAAAATGTAAATATCCTAGAGATATTTTGCTAGAAGTAAGAGGTAAATTTTTTCGAAGGTAAGGTAAGTATAAAACAGTTAATTAAGTGTAACAAAAAACATGCTAAAGAGAAATTAGAAAATTTAGGTAATTAAAATATAGGTAAAGCTTAAGAAAAGATAAATTGAAATAAGAAAATGAAAATATTAATCTTGTTCATCTGACGAATCGTCAAGATCGTGATAAGGTAATAAGTCTTTGACATGCCATTTCCCGGCTTTAGAACCATCTGTATTTTTTAACTCGTAAACTAAATGAGAGAGCTTTTTGCAAACTATTGACAAAATATACTTAGGACTGAGCTTAGCTGCAAACTTGTCGGCGGCATTAGATAAAACCTTATTAACACGCCACACTTTATCACCTACGTTGAAAGAAACATCCCGTTTCCGGAGATTGTAAGATTTTAAATTTCTTTCATATGCAGAATGCAACTTGTTACGTATCTCAACGAATAACTTTCTAAACTCTGTCAAATTCTCAGCATAAGTATTTCTATCACCAGGCAATATTTCTACAGATTGGTCGTTAATACTAAAATCGTAATATTCGCCAGATATAGGAACATGTCTACCGAACATCAAATAAGTTGGCGGAAAACCTGTCACTTCATGAACTGCAGTATTAATAGCTTGTCTAATCTGAGGTATGTGTAAATCCCAATCTTCATGTTTATCAATATAACATCTGATAGCAGTAGTTATGGTTTTATTATTCCTTTCGACAAAATTACATTGTGGTGAATAATAGGGAGTAAACCACTGTTTAACTTTATATTTTTCACAAAGACCTTTAAGATTATTACTAGCAAAATTTGGAGCGTTATCAGTTATTAATATTTGAGGAACACCAAATATCAGAAATATGTTGTTTTCAATAGTATCTACAATATTATTTGATTTAGAATGCTTCAAAGGAAATATGTAAGTGTATTTAGAAAACCAATCAGCTGCTACTAGCAACCATTTATTACCTTTTTTAGAACGCGGAAACGGACCGACAAAATCTAAAGAAAGAATCTGACCAGGTAAATCAACAATTTTTTCTTTACCCATGGTACCGATTTTAGGCAAATTTGAACATTTTTGCGCACCGCAAACTAAACATTTTCTAATAAATTTCAAAATATCTGATCTCATATTTGGCCAATAATACGTTTCTTGTACTCGATACAAAGTTTTACGGAAACCAAAATGTGCACTAGTTGGAGGTATATGACAAGAATCAATAACTTTGTTACGTTGACATTTAGGCACTAAAATTTTCCATTCTCTTTTGTTAAAAATATGAGATTTATTTGATGAAATGAATTTATATACTTTTTCGTTTTTTACGCGCCATTGTGGATATTTATCCGGCTCGTTCTGAATTTTATCACGTAATGAAATGTACCATGGATCAAGAGAACTGTTATCTGTAGATAATAAAATAATTTAGCCTCAGGTAGATTGATATCGGGAGAAGAATAAGGAATACGACTTAACGCATCTGGAACTAAATGCATAGAACCTTTTCTATGTTGCAAATCAAAAGTATGCTGACGCAACCTAAGTAACCATCGACTGAGCTTACCGGAAGGAGTTTTTAAGTTATTAAGCCAAAGCAGACTATAATGATCGGTAATGACTATGAAAGGAGTACCCTCAATCCAAGGTCTAAACTTTTCTATGCAGAATATAACTGCCAAACACTCACGTTCAGTTACCGAATAATTTCTTTCTGCTTTAGAAAGTGAACGGCTTGCATAAGCAATCACCCTCTCTTCACCATCTATAAATTGTGTAAGCATACCACCGATTCCGACATCAGAAGCATCAGATTGAACAAAAAACTTTTGAGAGAAATCTGGTTGAGATAAGACTGGAGCACTAACAAGTTTTTGTTTTATAGCCAGAAAAGCAGCCTCAGCATCGTCATTCCATGATATTGTTTGCTTTTTCTTTTTACCTTTAAGGAGAGCATTAAGTGGATTAACAAGAGAAGAAAAATCTTTAATAAAACGTCTATACCAAGAACACATACCGATAAATCTCTTGACTTCAGTAGAAGTCTGAGGACGAGGATAATTCGTCATCGATTCAACTTTTGCAGGATCGGTAGCTAAAGAGTTATTACCCACTATAAAACCTAAATATTTTAATGTGGTTTTAAAGAAATTACATTTTTCAAGATTAATAGTTAATCCAGCTTCCTTAAGCAATTTTTGTACTGTTTTTAAAAGTTCTATATGATGTTCAAAAGTAGGAGAGCAAATCAAAATATCATCAAGGTAAGAAAAAATATGAGGTTCATATTTAGGACCAAATATGGAGTCTACAAGACGTTGCTGAGTCTGAGCGGCATTACACAAACCGAAAGGTACGACATTAAACTGATAATGACCACGACCAATAATAGAGAAAGCAGTTTTTTCTTTAGATGCCTCGTCTAGAGGAATCTGCCAAAATGCTTTACGAAGATCAATAGATGAGATAAATTTAGCATTACGTAAGTTACATAGAATACGATCTACGTGCGGTAAAGGAAAACTGTCATGTTTAGTAATAGCGTTCAGAAATCGTCCATCAAAACAAAATCTATACTCTCCATTAGATTTTTTAACTAATAAGGTAGGAGAAGACCAAGGACTATTAGACTCTTCGACTACACCTAACTCAAGCATAGAATCTAATTCTTTATTTAAAATGTCCTGCATGTACGGAGAAAGTAAGTAAGGTTTCTTTTTAAAAGGTTGATTATCTCCTGTATCTATAGTTAACTTAATTTTATTTGTGCGGCCTAATTTTTTATCACTATCAATCTGCTTAAATAATTCTAATACTTTAAAAGCTTCATTTTTTTCAAAAGGAGATAAGTCATCTAGAGAAAACAAGTTAGAACTAAAAGAACTGTTAGAAAATGGCTCCACTATATCTAGTTTAATAGAATCATTCTGAATAAGATAACTATTGTTTTTAAAATTCATAATCAAGTTAAATGATTTAACAAAATCCATACCAAAAATAAAAGAATGAGTTACAGAAGGAACTACAAGAGCTTTAATCAGTCTAAAACAAGTACCAATAGAAATAGGTAAGTCAACTAACCCTATTACTTTTTGTTCCTTGCCATCTGCGGTATAAAGATTAGAATGTTGGATAGGATGAACTTTTATTTTTAACTTATTTAAAAACTTTAAACCCTCATTTCCAATGATAGAGGTAGTGGCACCGGAGTCAAGTAATACAGTTATATCCCTGTCAAAAAGACGTACTGATATATAAGGTCTATTATCATTAACTTTTTTAGAAAACAATGGTAGAATTTCGTTATTATGAAATGGTGTTTTATAAAAATTTGAAACATGTTTAAGCCATTTTCTCCACTCAAAAATATTAAAGTAACTTTTAGTGGTTGAACCATCACCAAGCAATCGACCACTTGCAATGACTGGTGATTTAACTAGTTTTTTGAACATTTACTACAATTTGAAACTTTAACATTAGGCTCGCCACAACGAAAACAAAATAACTTACGTTTTTCTCTACAAGAATTGTACGTATGATTAGGTAAATTACAATTGAAACAAATTATCTTAGATTTAGAGTCCTTAGAATTTTCAGTAGATTTCTGAACGTTATTTTTAAAAGAATTTTTGTTAGAGGTAGATACGTTTTTTCGATCATGAAACTGCTTTTTATATACAGAGGTAGAAGTACTAGGCTGTGAGTCGTCCAAATAAGATAAATGCGAATTTTTCTTAGAAACAGATTGAGAAGTTAACTGTACGACTTCTTCCAATCTTTTACACAAAATAGACAAGTCATTAACACTATCTGCAGTATGCAAAGCTAACTGATTAATATATTCAGGTAATAAATTTTTACGAATATACTTAACCTTAGTAATTTCGGCTGGAGGTAAAGATAAACGAGAAAATAAGTTCTCTAAATGAGCAATAAAAATAGTTATAGATTCATTTCTTTTCTGCTTTCTCTGTCTTATCTGTTCCCAGATGTCGTCATCTGCACACGGAGGTAAAAAATCGTTCTTTAATCTTTTAACTAAACCTTGCCAATCAGTAACAATGGATCTTACACTACGATACCAAACAAAAGCATCGCCTATAAAAAATTCAACAGCTGAGTTAAATAATTCTATTTCGGAAAAATTACGGCTTTGAGCTAAATCAGATACTCTTTCTAAAAAATAATAAACGCTTTTCGAATCGCCATTAAATTTTATACCCCAAGATGAAATTGGTTGTTTATTAGCGGAACAAGAAACTACCGGACTAACATTGACTATAGGAGCAACAGAATTATGTTCAAAACTATCATTCAGATTTTGAGTATTAGAGATTGAAACTGTTTTTTCATCTAAATCGGATTCTAACTTTAAACAAGTAGCATACGATTCATTTTTAAATTTAATAATTTCCTCCTCATTAGGCTTTGAAATTACTATCCGTCTTACACGACCAGATAAATGAGCTAATCTAGATTTTACTCTTAAAAATGTACTATCTGCAGAACTACCCTCAAAATCAGAAATTAAACTTGTAATAGAAGATAAACTTTTATTAATTTCAGTTTGTTCCGTAATAAAATCAACTTTATAACTGTCCATATTAATTTGAGAACCTGGATTGTTTAGTTCTTTCTTTAAAAGTTTCGAAAGCATCTTTCTTTTATCATCAACGCCCCTTTCAGTATAAACAAATCGAATATTTAACTCATACTCCAACTCATAATCCAACAAATGATTAACTCTAAACTTTTCTAAATCCATAATTACTGAATAAATTTTACAAATGTAAATTCTAAATAAGTATTAGTTAAAATTAAAAAATAAATAAATCAATTACAAAAACAAAATGACTTGAAATAATTTTTTTTTATTTGACCACCCTGTATACTGTTCAAAAAATATTCAGGAAAATAATCTAAATAGAATCGATAAAACTACGAATGTTAAAATACGTCGGAGAAAAAGAATTTCTATGTCAATATAAAAAAAACTATTTGGTATGAAAAATAAAAAAAACTGGTAAACAACACGCGATGAAAATATCTATAAATTTAGTTAAAATTTTAGGTAAACAATTTGTAATTGATAATATTATGCAGATTTTATATATAGAAAAATAGACAGAATATAGACAGAAAAAACTAGAAATAGAAATAGAGAAAAGGAAAAAAACCACAGCAATTTCACCGTCAGAATAACTTAGATCACAGCTATACCATACCAAAAAATATAGAAAAATAGTACCAGATACCGAGGAAAAAATACAATATACCTGATTTTGCAAAAGGAAAAATATGAAATTAAAGTCCAGAACTGAATAGATAAAAATAGATACGTTTTAGGCAAAGTTAATATTAAATAGTCTAGTTTATCTCAGCAAAAATAATAAACCAAATTATAAAGACGTAAAAAAAATCAAGATGTAAAACAATTTTATTTTTTAAATTTAAATTCTCGGGCCCCACGTTGGGCGCCATTTTGTAGCATTAGAAGTTATAAAATAATGATGGAATGTTTTTTTATAAGAATTTTCTTTTAGAAAAAATATTAAAACAACTAATACTATGCGACGGAGCTGTTCGCCGGTGAGCAATGGGTCGTAAGCTAGTGAAAATTAAATTGTGATAATTACGTCTTTATAATATACTGGGCGCCACTCAGTTTTCCATTTACTTTCAAAAACTTCTAAGTTGAGAACTGAGAAATCAACTCAGAATATAGGTATTACTTATTTTAGGAATTACACAAATGAAACGCTGAGATAAACTAACAACTAAGTATAATTAATAATTAAATGTTAATTAGAATAAAATAAGACTATGAATAATTTGATGTTTGAAAATATTTGTTGGTAAATAGTATGTATTAAAATAGATCACTCAAGATGGTAGTTAAACCTGCACGCTTCTGAATATTAATATTTTATTAATTATTCCGCAAAAAGTCTGGCGATCTTGGTACCAAAATATAGGGACTCTTTATATTAAAAAAACCGTACTATGTATATATCAGAAATATGCATAACATGAATAAAATATTTCAAAGTGACTCTAAAGTAATAAAATATCTAATATGCCTGAAGGGCTTGAAGCATTAAAGTGAACTTAAATTATATAAAAAGAAATGATCTGGCCTTTTATATCCGTTCTGGTCACAAGCTGGTTGTGGTGAACTGCTGGAACTGGATCGTGATTAAAACGTCTCCACCCAGACAGGATCGGAAAATGCTGTATATTCAGGAGATTCCTCCGTTATTCAACGTGTATATTGTAAGGGACAAACGTGGCCCAAAAGGTCAGATACAATAAACAAAATGGCACCAGAAATGCGTACCATAAAATAAAACCCTGTACAAATAGAAAAAAGGTATTAGGAAACGTTATGTAAAAAATAAAGGTCTTACCTCCGCTCAGAGGGTTTTCCCACACAAATTTCAAAAATGCCAAAAAAACGCCGATAATTCTATCGGGTTCAGCTTCAACCACCAATATAGCGATAAAGGTAGGCACGAGGTATATACCTATACCGTCAGAAATAAAGTGACGAACAACTTCGACCGGCTGAAATAACTATCCAGAAATAAACTTGTAAAAAAATAAAAGATAATAACAATACTTAGAATGCCATCTCGGTGCGAGGACTCAAACTTGAATTGTTTAAATAAAATAATTCTGTACACTTATTTAAATTGTGTGAATTTTAAATAAAATGCTACAAGTTAACATACGATATGTCATTCTATTCAGAGTGTCATTTTCTATCGAATAAAGTAAAAAAAATACCGAGGGTGTCATTTAAAAATCAAAAGTTTGAGTCATTTCCGGTGAAACAGGAAATGGCCACTGAATACGTCGATCAATCCTAATTTATGTCATATACTAACATACCAAATCTCGTTTCTTTATCTGGAAAAATAAAAATGTTATAGAGGTGAGCCACTTTTGAGATGCACCCGGTATTGCACTAAATTCTCAAAATAAAGCAAAGTAAGGCGTTCTTGCTGCTCAATAGCCGCGCAATAAAAACATTGTGTTTGTGTGGTGGACCAAGCCAGCCAGCGCAGCGGATCAAGTCACGGGCCACGGGCTAAATCCGCAGACTTGATCTGTCAGATTAGATTGGTCTAAAAAAAGGATCGAAAGATAAAGTCAGCAAACTTGTAAAGCTCTCTCTTTCTAAACGAAAGATCGGCAGTTTTTACTCCGATAAATATTTATCTATTTAACAACTGCTGTAAAACATCGAAGGAGAAGGAGAAGAACATTCAAAAAGAGACGATTTAATCGGGTAAAGATCTAATCGGCAGAGTTGGGAAAAGACCAAGGGCAAGCTTATCCTTTTCCTTGGGTCACTCAACCGTATTCCAGGCAGAAATCTTTGCCATTCTACAATGAGCAACATAAGATCTTATTCAGGTAAGCTCTTTAATATATGCTCACACAGTCAGGCGGCACTTGGGGTCTTATTATTAGTTTAAATAAATTGTGCTCAAATTTCCAAAACAAAAAAAAATATTAATTGTGGCATATCATTGTACTTAGGGGATCGAGTTCTTTCATAACCTGAAATAAAAAAAGCAGGTCCGTATTTAAAAAAAATAAGTTGACCTCTGTATCTCACACATTATCAGCTAATTTGAAAATACAAAAATACTATCAGATAGCCCTAATAAAGTGGCAATGAGAATGTGCAATTAGTTTCTTTATTTTCTAAAAAGCAACGTCAGAAAAAAATAAAATTGATTTAAAAAAAAATCCGTTTTTTTCTCAAAAACTCAGCAATCCTTAAAATATTTAAAACTTTTTTGATGGCGTCTTGGTTGTGAACAGCCCATGCAAAGCGCAACTTTGCCCCAATTTAACAATGTTCGTATCTATTACGGTTACCGAGATGTATACCAAATGTACTGTACACTGTATACCAAATATATATATTTTGATATTTTGGTATTCGCAAATACAGATATGTGATCTTTTATATCTGATTAAGGGTAATGAAACTTGCAGTTAATTGCAAAATCTTTTGATTTATGACGAAATTAGACTTATACTCGGTCGTTCAGAATACACAGTTATAAAAACATATATAAATAGATTATATTGTTCTGCAAAATTAATTAATAAGCTATTTATTATTTAAAATTAAAATAATACTTGACATTTACAAAAAAAATTTGCCGCTGTTCTCAATCGATCCTGATACATTGTAAGAAAAATTCAACAAAGAGTTAGCTCTTGCACACCACAAACGATATTTGTACTTGTTATGAATCTTTTGTACTTCTTTGGATTTGCCTTAATCTGCAAAACACGATCGTATTTGATACTATATTATTATTATTTAATTACATTATTTACTCAATATTTTCATTGGAAAGTCTAAAATATGCAAATACAAAAGATTAATCTAAATCGAATACAAACTTTATGTTATTTAATACATTATAATTAAACCTCAAAGTAGCTCATTATTAAAATAACCTTAAAAATATCATTGTCTACCTAACATGGATATAGGTGGAAAAGTAGGAAATTGATAATTTTGAAACTGGAAATTGATACTTTTTTAATATTAAAACTACCAACAAATCTTAAAATAATTAAAAAAAAATAAGAAAAAGAGTGCCGATAAGGATGGATCTGATTACTACTACTACTACTACTGTTCTAAAAATCTAATCGTGTGGCTACAATATGCTGTGTCGTATGTGATGAATAACCCTGTATACTATCTACTTGCAGATATTTATTAGATCTTATGTTTTATTGTACCTATATAATCAACTCTCACCAGCGTGTTTATGTTACTTTGCAACACGCCGAGAAGAACACATTTTCGAAAAAAAAATGCAACAAGCAATCATTTCTGCCAAATTGCATTAGTTGATGCGCGGTGAGCGTCGTAATTTTAGAAAAGACCTTTTTTTTAGGGTTTATAATTGTGAAAGTTATAGGTACACAGCAGCGATAATTCTCCATTATCGGTTTATTGTTTTACCATTTTGATTTATTAACAATTCATTACAGCAATTATAGTATGGTAGTTTTTTTTTGATATTAAAGAAACTGATGAGAGATCGTTTCATCGACATTTTAATCTTTATATGGATTTTGTTCTTTTGTTCTTTATTGTTTGGGAATAGTTCATAAAAATGGAGATAATATTTTACTTTTACGAGTATCAATTGTTTGTTAGTTAATTATGAATCTTCAGAGCAGAAGAGTCCAACCTTAATAATATTTTTGTTCTATATGTACCTATTCTTTAAAAATGGACGATACAAGTGAGATAAAAAGAATAATATTATTATTTTTAATTAATTAAAGAATAATATACGTTTATATTCTGTTTTGATATTCTTAATGACGAATGTAAAAATTTACTATCGTTCACTGTAAAAAACGCTAATAACGATGAGAGGAGATACGTATCTCTCCAAAAAAATCCTTTATGGGTATTTCGCCACTGCACTGCAAGAAATTTAAGTATCTGTCTGTGTTTGTGTTTTTTTTTAATTTCACAACTAATCGCAGTATAAGTGTAAAAAAAGGTGTTATAAAAAGTTTATATGATGAGGGCAAAAATAATATGTACAGACGACATTTCATTAAACAGAGATATAAACCACATAAAAAATACATTAATAAAAAACGACTATCCACCACATTTTATTGACAAAACATTAAACGAAATACAAACCCCAAATCATAGACACAATGATAACAATACACAATATATACAACTTACAATTCCATACATACGAGGCGTTTCGGAAAAAATAAGAAGGATAGGAAAACAATATAATATACGAACAACTTTCAAAACACAAAATACACTTAGATCCATTTTATCACATACTAAACCAATGAATACAGAACAACAAACAAAAAATGTAATATACCAAATACCATGTGAATGCGATAAATTTTACATTGGAAAAACTCTTACGTATATTTTATTTTGTTGTTTTACATATTTTAATATTTTTTAAAAATGTATTCATGAAGTTTCATAAAATATGACCATTGAGTAATCACGATTCTGCTTAAACTGCTTGACGTATAAAGCTGATTTTTAGCAAACGGATTGACTGTTGTGTTTCTCGAATCTCAAATTCCAAGGGGATGAAAACGCCCCTCAAATATTACAATATTTGTTATTTAAAAAACGGTTAGTCTTTCGGGAAAACAGCGCTTGGATACGCATAATTAGTTTGTATGTTAATGGAAATTCTTACTTTGCTTTATCATCACCATTACACATGATTAATTCGACGCCAACGAAGTCGCGGGTACACGCTAGTATGAGTATAAAAAGACATTAACTAATGCCTGCAGGATACAATAGATATTTGGAAAATCAGATGCAAATTTAGACATTAATATTTAAAAGCTTTCCGCTATGATACGTATGTTACAATACGGGCTAATTATAATAAGCCTTAAGGTGTCAATTACGCAGGCAATTAGATAGACGGACTACTATTTAGCTAAAAACTAGATATTAAATTGTTACTACCAGCAAAAAAGCGAATAAGTTGTAAAATACTTCTGTGATCACCGACGTCTCTATTAACTAGTTAATAGGTAAATTTTGACATTGCATAAGCGTATTTACGACTTGTACCTGTAATTAGTACCGGAACAAATTTCAATAGGTAAAGCCACCTATTCAACATGTCGAGTACTTTCAGATATCCATAACCAAAAGAGCTGGTAAAACGAAAATGATAAACCAGTTTGAGGTTGATTCTCACTATGCCTTCCGTATCAGCTCCCTTCCGTTTCCCTTCCGTTTATATAAAATATTATGTCATGTAAATGAATAGGACAATAGGACACTATCCGTTCCGTTTCCCTTCCGTTCCATATCCTTTCCTTCCATACAATTTTTTGGCGGACGGACTGAAGCGTATCGGAAACAGCGTTGTCAAGTTCTTATATTTCTACCAGCTCTGTTAATATTTTGCTGATATTTATTTATTCTTTCACCTCTTAATTAAATCTATTACCTTTTTCAAAAGATACAAGTTTTTAAAATCAAACTTTCGTAATGATATAAATTGTACAATGAAAAGTATGGAACTGATACGGAACGGAAGCTTACGTATAGCGCCAATACAATAAAAAATACGGAACGGATATGGAATGGACATGAAATGGAAACGGATGGTATAGTGAGAATCAACCTTTATGAGGAAATTTATAGCAGCCCTAGAATAAATAGTGACCTAAACTACTATAATAATAGATTGTCATCCTATTTCTAACCGTGAAAATTTTGATCTCACCAAACTAAAAATCTGGGGACACAGCCGTACCATCCTTTTCTCGAAGGTATTAGCGGCACTTTTTACCACCCTGTAACTTCGTTGTGGATAAGGCAAAAATATTAATTTTAACTAAACATGAGGACTATCAGAAGCATCTTTGTTATTTTAAATGGAACGCCCAGTATATTATTACATTTTTGGAAACTGCTTCCATATCTCATGATTTTTCTATTATACTAACCTATTCTTATCTCTTATCTTCGAGATAAAAAAATAAAATATATGTAAAATTGACAAAAACATGATTTTGAATAAGCATGGGTAAAATTATTGGCTTGAACATTTTTAAACTTGAAATTTGGGTTATAATGAAAGTCGGAAACACTAGTCGTTTGAAAACTAGAATTAATCAATTTGATATTATCTGACTTTATACAGGGTGAGTCTTAAATAAGTGCAAATATTTTCAGGGCTGGTAGATAAAAGAAACATATTTTCTTTTTACCATTTTTCAGATGAGTCCAAAATAACCGAGTTATTTAAGTTTAAAAATTAAAAAAAAAAGATTTTTTTTGGAACAATTTCTGAGAGCCTCCGGATTTTTTCTGTATTTGCATCCCTTTTAGTGCCGTAACCATGGAGTATAGCCGTAACTATGGTAATACCAGAGATTAAGAAATTATACCGTGAGAAAATTTGCGGTGAACAGGCAGTTCTAAAAGGTTTTCGAAAAATATACAGGGAAATTTAAAAGAAAATGTACGATTTTCAACATTTTTTTGCGAAAAAACCTCATAGACGTGTTCCTGGGGTCGAAATATAACACCCATGAAAATATTTGCACCTATTTAAGACTCACCCTGTATGATAATTCAAAGTTTATGAATTATTGCTAGACAAACTCTTTAATATTATTTTAATGATATATTACCCGAGAAAAAAAGTAGGATGATAACCTACAAAAAGAAATGGGAACTCATCGAAAGCATAGAATGTAAAAAATGCCAAGTCTCGCAATACAATTCTTCCACTATAAACAGTTGTGAGATCTCGTGTAAAACCAAGTCAGTCTATTTTCTTTAGTTTCTCTTTAAGCACCTATTCAACAATTTTGTTACAAATTGTTAGAATCAATATGAGACATCTTTATTTCTGTAATAATCATAATGCCTTGGCAATTGAACGATACGATATACTCTGCTAATTAGAAAACTTTAATCTTGGGGGTACTGTTTAGATTTACTTAGTAATCGAAATTGTAGATTATTCTTTTTTAATTATCATCATCATCATCAACCAGCCTGAAGTGTCCACTGCTGGACGTAGGCCTCCCTCAAAAATATTTACACTCTTCTTGGTCCTTGGCCACTTGGATCCAGTTTCTTCTAAATCTCTTTAGGTCGTCTGACCATCTTATAATCTTGTCGGAGGTCTGCCTCTGCTTCTGAGAGCATCCTGTCTTTTTTTTCCATAACAAGGGGCCGTCCTCTGCCGGAAACACTGCGACCTGTGAGGCCTATTGTGTTTGTCCCCCATCTATATCTGCACCCATTCTCCTATCCCTGTGCCCTGCACTAGCTTATGCAGGTCCTTGATAGGATGGGAGCATAGTTCCTCTGGTTCTAGCCTAGCTTTCCCAAATAAAGAGTGTCGCTTGCGATCCAGAGCCTCGCAATGACATATTATGTGCTCCGCTGTTTCAGGATCTTTCGTCTGCAGCAAAGACTTCCTTGATACAGGTTGATCTTGTTCAGATAACACTTGACAGCCATGTGTCCTGTCAAGAGGCCTGTTGTAATCCGCACTTTATTCCTGCTAAGCATTAGCAGTTCTTTTGCGGTTTTAGAGCTAGGTCCTTGGATAAAAGCCTTGCTGTGCCTGTGCCCCTGTCTGTTTCTCCAGTGGACATTGTGCTTTTCCTTGATCCAGAGTTTTAGTGCACTACGGGCCATACATTTGGGTATTCCCAGTACTGGCTCTGGACCAAGATAGGATGCCGATGATCCCTGCCTAGCTAGCTCATCGGCTTTTTCGTTGCCTTGGATGCCGCTGTGACCCGGCACCCAGAATAATTTAATTCTGTTCTTTCGTGCCAGAGCTCCCAGTTCACCCAGGCATTCCCAGACGAGTCTCGACGATACCTTTGGGTTCACAAGCGCCCCAAGTGCCGCCTGACTGTCTGAGCATATATTGATGAGCTTACCTGAATAAGCTCTTCTATTGTTTTCTCTTGCACATTGTAAAATGGCAAAGATTTCTGTCTGGAATACGGTTGAGTGTTTACCCAAGGAAAAGGATAAGCTTGCCCTTGGTCTTTCCCCAAATACTCCAGCTCCTGTTCCTTCAGCGGTCTTTGACCCGTCTGTATACCAGGTTAGTCCATCCTGAAGAAATGTTATATCTGTCCACATTCCTCGATCCATTTTGTTCACCTCGAATGGTTTGTGGTAGTGATAAAGAGGGGTCATTTGGTCCGATCTCATTTGGAGTAGAGATCCTCCGATAGAATCTCCCATCTTTAAGTGTCCTGTTTCTGTCCTATTTCTCGGAGACAAGACACTTTGTTGTCGATAGAATCCCATTCTTGCCTCCGACTGGATCACTATGTGAAGAGGCGGAAGGTCCAGAAGCGCCTCCACTGATGCAGGATCCTGTCTTGGCCGCCATTCTGTTAGCTTGGTCCATCTATCGTCCGTTCTTCTGGCAATATGCCCAGCCCAGTTCCATTTGAGTTTTTTACGCAGATATATAGCATCTGTTATAATAACAGTACGCTGTTTTATAACTGTATTGGCTATCTTGTCTCGAGATATACCAAGCATTTTTTAATTATGATGCCGTGCAATTTCCAAGTCATTATAATTATTACAGAAATGAAGATGTAATCTAATATTGATACTAACAATTTGTAACAAAATTGTTGAATAGGTGCTAAAAGAGAAACTAAATAAAATAAACTTGGTTT
Source organism: Sitophilus oryzae (assembly GCF_002938485.1). NCBI lineage: Eukaryota > Metazoa > Arthropoda > Insecta > Coleoptera > Curculionidae > Sitophilus > Sitophilus oryzae. Next base: position 355,621 of record NW_022147167.1, read on the forward strand.
TACATGAGATCTCACAACTTTTTATACTAAAAGAATTGTATTGCGAGACTTTTTTTACATTCTATGTTTTTGATGGGATTAAAATTCCATAAGAATTCTATAATCTATTTACTACCTACTAAATATAGTACTTAAGTATTGTAAATTTATTTAAATCAGAAAGTGTTACGCTGTTTTCCATTATTTATGGCTTCCAATTTTTTATCAACAACCAAACCGCCCGATGAATGTTTAATTAGCGATGTCAGGCGGGCTGGATTTTTTACTTCGAACGAATTAACTATGAATGCAACAAGAGAATTAATTATCTTAGAAACTAAGCGATGTTAAAGAAGCGTTTGTAGTTAAATTTGTAGAGACAATCGACTTTAATGCGCGTATTTAATAGCGTGTTTGTATGCGATAAAAGCAGAAGCTCAAGTAAGAAGAAAATTATTACTTAATTAACAGATTTGCTGTTGATGAATTTTGATTATTATGCAATATACAAGATGCTATATAACGGAGAAAGCCGTGATCAATATTTTTCTATAACTCACGTGGTTAAATAGAAGCTAATGGATTAACTAATTCTAAAAAAAATATATTTTCTCAAAGTTCGTTTCCAATTTCTTTACGGTGCATGTATTTAGAGAATGCAATGTTGCCAATTCCAATGTTACTCAAGTTGGGCCTATTTATAAGTTCACAGAAATTTGAACTATCTACACAAAATATTTAGTTTTGACCGTCTGCTAATGATGGTGTCATGGATAGCGAAATGCGTGTCCAGTGCAACATTCAAAAAAAGTTTTGGACCAAAACCTCACCAAAAACTTAAATCCTATGATGGCGGGACCAGGTTATAGGGATGCGTGGCTAGAGAGAAGACTAGTCTCTACTGGTCTCAACCTTGTGACACCAAGGAGCAAACCATTGTATTCTCGCCTCCCTTATTTCTACATGTAGATGTGGACCGTCTAACACTTGTGGTGTATCACCAGCTTTTCCAAAACTCCAATGTAAACACATCGAGTTGGCGAGTCAGAAACTCGAGGGAAGAGGACCATGCTCAGGTCCTCACAATAGAAATTGGTGAAAAAAATGGAAAAAGATCCTCCAGCCTCAAGAGGACCTGAGCCAGAGACAGAAGTCAGCCTTCTTCTGTCTGGCCAACCGTGTTAGGATGAACAGTTGTTAGAGGAGGATGGGAAATACCCTGTCCTCCCTACAACTAGAATATTCCCATGTCTGATAAGTTATAGACTATATGATGAGTTATAACTCAAGAAATGGGGAAACAATAGATTTTTAAGGTCGCGGTAGGCCCCTTCCACTCATTCTACATTCTCCAAAAAATGTTGATATATCTCTTTTGGTGAACGCTTTTAATCCATTTGGTGTCAGAATTTTTTTTTGTACACGTGAAGCCATGATCTGTACTGTAATTACTTTGTCAGTAACTAGATTTACCGACTACTAACTTAACTAACTACTTAACTAATTTTTGGGGACATACTTGGAGAAAACCCGGGTACTATAGACGCATGCAGCTTTCTTTAAAGGGTTATGGACGACTACCATCAAGCCCTTTTATTAAAACTGATCATTTTGTTTTATAACTCTGACCAGTTAGAAACAAAATAATGTATGAATGAAAAGAGAGAAAAATAATAATACAGGGTGAATCCTAAATAATTGCAAATATTTTTAGGGCCGGTAGAAACATATTTTCTCTTTGTCGTTTTTCAGATAAGTCCAAAATAACCGAGTTATTTAAATTTTAAAATAAAAAAAGTGTTTTTTTTTTGAAAAATTTTTGAGACCCACCGGATTTTTTCCTGTAATTTGTTCTTTTAATTCTAATCTACTATCGATGTGGTTACGTTTTTAAGATATATTTCTTAAGTGAAAATTTAAAAATTTCACCTAAAGTTATTTATTCCCACCGCAAAGGCGCGCGTGTTTAATGGAAATAATGTTTTAAATGTAAATAGCAAAAGCTTACTTCTGATATTTAAAAAGCATATTATGCTATTAAGTTATTATTTATTATATTCTTAAAATGCAAGTCCTGCCTTATCTGTCCACAATACAGAGAACCAATGTCTTCCCATTTTCTTAAGCACCCCCCAAAAGTTCCAAGCCTCAATTGTAATATAAATTAGGTATAAAAGGTACAAAAGGAAGATACTTAAAATCGAATAAAAACAGTTTATTATACTCAAAACACGCGTTTTATGTATTCGTTATTACAGGTAGAGTTATAATAATGTATGCTAGTACCGAAAGGGGCAATTGTATAAAATTTAGGTCCCTTAACCTTAAAATGGTTAAAGGGTGTGTTTTTATACTGAAACAGATAAATTAATCATAATGGCGTTAGTGTAGAGATATTTGTTAGTATCTCTTCACTTTACAATACAGGGTTTTTGTTCACACCGAAAGGGGCAATTGTATAAAATTTAGGTCCCTTAACCTTAAAATGGTTAAAGGGTGTGTTTTTATACTGAAACAGATAAATTAATCATAATGGCGTTAGTGTAGAGATATTTGTTAGTATCTCTTCACTTTACAATACAGGGTTTTTGTTCACACCTTTGCTGAATTTTTCACCCTTTTCAGCAATTTCTTACTTGTTAGTGGCAATTTCTCGTATCACTAGAAATACAGGTCATGTAGGAAGGGGAAATATTGCATTCCTTTTAGTGCCGTAACTATGGTAATATCAGATATTAAAAAATTATACCATGGGAAAATTTGCCCGAACAGGCAGTTCTAAAAAGTTTTCTAAAAATATACAGGGAAATTAAAAAAAATTTTGCGAAAAAAAACCTGGTGTTTCCGGGATCGAAATATACCACTCCTAAAAAGCCAAATATTTGCACTAATTTAAGACTCACCCCAAGAAAAAAACATAGTGACAATGTGGGCGAAGTTTAGCTAATAGTTATTTCACCAAACCAAACCCATATTGTTTCCTTCGCTCTGCCATTAATGCTTCCCGACGTCTTCCATTATTAGACCACCTCGTACAAGAATTTTGTACACATCCGACTAGGCACACCTTAATATAAAATATTATTTATTCATTCTATCAGAAACTGTCACTAAACAAAAAATATAACAAATTAATCATTTTTTCCTCTGCGCAATTTTAATTAAAAATAGGTACACAATAACGGATCTTGATACTATTGAATAAAATAAATTAACCGAAAAAAACCACGAAGTACATCCACCGAAACCTAAATCCGAGTCCATTGTGTTGAAAATCGTAAAATAGACGATTCGAAATCGTGGAATAGCCCACGGTAGTTGATGAATGCGTTCAGATAAGATTTGGAGACCGTGTAAACAATTTTATACAATGCGTGCGATATATATCTAGTAAAATTCAATTTAACAACGCTCTATCTGGGTTATTTATCTTCGGAGAGGCATTGCGACGCGTGGGCGCTTATTAATGTCTACCTGGTCGATATTTTCTTCAAAATTCCCGTGCTTAAATTATTCCATTATGTAGCGAGCGATAACGCCGCGAGATGATCGTGTCGTGGTTTCTTGCAGTAATAAAAGAAATCGCATTTAATTTTTCTGCCATAAATACAACGATGCTTTTAAGTTTATATTTAATTCCAAGAAATTACTTGAAGTAATCTATTACAGAAGGGGGGCAGGAACAAGAGAAGCCATCCTGAGTTTAACGTTAATCGCAAAGAGGTATATGGAAGTCCAAAGGAAGGTGTACGTATGTTACGTTGACTACAAAAAAGCCATCGATCGAATACAGCACGAAAAATTACTAGAAGTTCTCACTGAAGTGGGCTTAGATGAGAGAGATATTATCATTATAAGGAACACATACAGGAATCACAAACGTTGTGTCACAACAGAAAAAGGAAATACAAAATACGTAGACATACAAAGAGGTGTTAGACAGGGATGCATATTGTCACCATTGTTTAACGTTTATGCCGAGTATATAATACGAAAATCTCTTCAAAACTGTCCAGAAGGGCCTAAAATAAATGGAAAGATTATAAACAATATACGACACCGTGGTATTGGCAGAATCCAAATACCAGCTGCAAACCCTAATGGACAAACTGATAAAAGAAAGTATCAGGATGAGTCTAGAGATTAACACCGTCAAGACAAAAACTATGATTTTCAACAAACATCCGCAAGACAATGAAAACACCGACATAATGATAAACGGTGTCCATCTCGAGACCACGCAGAGATATATTTGCTTTGACAGGGAATTAAACAGTCAGCTAGGCCACTCTAAGGAAATCAGAAGAAGGATTGATTTCCTCAACATGTGGAAGTTCTTATGCCATCCAAGAATAGCTATACTAACGAGGCTAAGAATATTAAAATGTTATATATGGCCCCTGCTTCAATATGGATGCAAAAGATGGACGCTAAAACAAGAAGACATCAAAAGCCTTAATGCATTTGAAATGTGGATGTATCGTCGGATGCTGAGGATAAGTTGGACCTCCAGAACAACAAACTGTGAAGTTTTATACTGAATGAAAACTCGTGCACACCTAACAGGCACAATTAAAACCAAAAAGACAATTTACAACTCACCGTATTCACAAGGTACCTTCTAGATACAATCTTTCTCTTGTTTCGTTAACTCCGGTCTTGTTTTTGTTAGAAAACTTCTTAGAGTCGATCGAGATTTGAAGTTTTAATTTTATATTTTTTGGCTATTCGCCTGATCTTTTCTGACGTTCCTTTTACTATGGAATAGTCAAGCGAGAGAGAGCATCCTCCTCAGGTCGATGAACCAATGAGTTAGTTTTAGAATTTGATATAATTTTGTCTACGGACTTCTCAGAGTAACCACTCTGAAGCAAATCCGTTTTAATATTAACTTTAAGTGATGCTTGGTCACTGCATATGGCGTTTCCTCGATGACACAAAGTTTTAATTATTCCTTTCTTAGTTGCTTCAGAATGGTTTGACTAAAAACTTAAATATTGTCCCGTTTTCTCGATAGATAGAATCATCTCAATAGCTTTATTTTTTTGGAGTGGATCAAAAAAATCGACTACCTATTTTTTTTCACCTGATACTCTTAAAAAAAGAGTGATAGACACCTCAAAAAATTCTCTCCAAGTATGAGCTCTTAATTTTAATAGGATTCTTCCTATAACTGAAAGGTGGATCCTTCCTATAACTGAAAGACCTCTTCCGCCTTTCTGTTTTTGGATCAAAAAAATTGACTACCTATTTTTTTTCACTTGATACTCTTAAAAAAAGAGTGATAGACACCTCAAAAAATTCTCTCCAAGTATGAGCTCTTAATTTTAATAGGATTCTTCCTATAACTGAAAGGTGGATCCTTCCTATAACTGAAAGACCTCTTCCGCCTTTCTGTTTTTGGATCAAAAAAATCGACTACCTATTTTTTTTCACTTGATACTCTTAAAAAAAGAGCGATAGACACCTCAAAAAATTCTCTCCAAGTATGAGCTCTTAATTTTAATAGGATTCTTCCTATAACTGAAAGGTGGATCCTTCCTATAACTGAAAGACCTCTTCCGCCTTTCTGTTTTTGGATCAAAAAAATCGACTACCTATTTTTTCACTTGATACTCTTAAAAAAAGAGTGACAGACACCTCAAAAAATTCTCTCCAAGTATGAGCTCTTAATTTTAATAGGATTCTTCCTATAACTGAAAGGTGGATCCTTCCTATAACTGAAAGACCTCTTCCGCCTTTCTGTTTTTGGATCAAAAAAATCGACTACCTATTTTTTTTCACTTGATACTCTAAAAAAAGAGTGATAGACACCTCAAAAAATTCTCTCCAAGTATGAGCTCTTAATTTTAATAGGATTCTTCCTATAACTGAAAGGTGGATCCTTCCTATGAAAGACCTCTTCCGCCTTTCTGTTTTCTATTTTTTTCCTTATTATTAGAAAGAAAAATTCATATATCGTTACCTACTATTTGGAAAAAATATCTCGTCTCAATATATTTATAGGAAATTGAATTCTCTACTAAAAGGCACTCAATTTTTTTGTAAACCTCACCGTTGCAAAAAAATGTTGTTTACAAAGATAGTATACTTGCCAAATACGCAAATATTGGCGCACTTGCCAAGTACACGAGTTGTGAGAATCCATCCGTCTTAATATGATCTTCAAACATTTTATCAAATATAAAGTATTTGATAAAAAAAACACAAAATCCGCCTGCAGCTAAAAAAATCGGTACAAAAATGTCTAGACAATAAATGTTAATCCACACAAAATTAAATCATTATTACTGGAGCATTAAATCGCTTAATCTGTTTCAAATAAATCAAAAGAAAAATATCGTTGGCTAAAAGCATTAAATTATGACAGGTATTAATTGCAAGTCAAAATAATTTTAATATTGGTCAGCTTATTTACAAAATAACTGTAGACGTTGCTTAAGATTCATGCATTAATTGTAACATATGTAATTATAGGTATAAAATTATCATACTAATCTTATAGGTAATTTTTTGATGGTTAATACTGTATGTACAGGGTACCAAAGTTAATTATGTATTTATTTTTGGTATTCGGAAGGAGCGATATTTCAAAAGTTAATTTTAGAGCGATTAAAAGAACGATATATTACACAGGGCTTTTCACACAATTCTTTCTGAAGACAAAATAGATACTAAGAACGATGTGTGTGTGTGTTTCGAACTACAAGTGTTAATGACTACCTTGAACATAAGGGAATTAATTCTTAGAAGTAGAGACAACTTTTGGAGAACTCTTTTGATTAAAAAAATATTTAAATACACAAATCTACTAGAAATATCTGTTAATGATTTAAACTCATAATGTGTTGATAATGTGATTTGTTGGTTAGCAAAACGTATTCGGAGATTAAGATATTTTTTTTTGTATGCTGTGATAAGGTTGAATACTCATTCAATAGAAACTTTTCTAGAAAAGTCTCTTTCTTTGACTAACCCCAACAAAATTCCATACTAAAAAAATACATATCAAACAGGAATTTTGAAACCATTTTTATTTTATCTTAGGGACATTAATAAACATATATTCAAAAAGAACCCCTTGAAACTAGTCTAACATGCCAAAATCAAGCTATTCAAAACTTTTAAACCTATTTGTCATTACTACCTAAATTACTCCTACTTAGTAGATAGGTAGTTGGTCATATGTTACAAATTAACATCTAAACAAACAACTTATTAATAAACCTGTGTTCAATATATTTTAATATCCGGTATCTTAATACGTCATTTTTTCCTTCCTGTTTGATTTATTCTTAGGTGATATGTTTTGAATTCCTGTACGAAAGTCTCCCAACGACTATGCAAATGATAGATCGATAATCTATTTCCAATATCAAAAATAATTATCCTTTTATTCATGTGTACAAATAAGTGGTTAACATTGGTTTTTTAAATATGTATATGTATTAATAAATAAATTGCCACTAGACGATTAAAGCAACAAATTTATAGTGTTCGATAATTTTGTCCAATTGAAGCTTGATTTTAAGATAAAGGAAGGACAAAACCATCGATCAATAACCTTAATTATTTCTTGTATGTAGGTAGGTATATGGATGATGCTAATAAGAATATATCTGCGTTGCAACAATACATTACTAATTTAATGCTGTATTAATTCGAATTGCCAACTCTCTTATTCTGATTTATTTCCTAATAATGCATATAGTATAGAAGTTGATTTTCCGATTACGCCAGTGGCTCTAAGAGATAAATACCATTAGACATCACTGAACTAATATTTAACTTGCCAGAGCTTTAGTAAGTTCAATTTGAAAAGGTTGTCAGTGATAATGCAAAGTTCTTTGTAATAGTAATTTCTTTTATGTATCGTCGTTATTTATAGTAGACGGGGCATCCTAATCAAAATATTAATAAACATACTATAACTATATTTATATATGATGGTAATACTATGTGATGTAAAAAAATGTTATAATCAAGTAACAGTATAACGACTAGGGGTATTGCAGCGAGTTGTTGTTGGATATCCTTGCGGCTGTCCCAGACAAAGTTCCTAAGCCTGGAAGACTCTGGATCTAGGCTGTAAATTGGGGCTTTAGCTTTCAGTTCCTATTCATTTTTTTTTTAATTTTTAAATTTTTATAAACTGAATACACGCATTTTTTAACTAAAAAAAATCAATAAAAAAAATAAAAAGAAGAATCAATATCGTTAAGATTTTTTGGCTATGTCCAATTTTTATCATATTCTTTCATCCAAACTTGCGGATACTTGGAAATATGAACACTGCGTAGAAATCAAAAAGTTTTTTAAGTTGATGGGCAATTTAAGCTTATTTGTAATAAATATCTCATTTCTTTACAAAATATGTTTTTCCTTCTTTTTCCAGTTACATTGACAGTTTAGAAAACACCCTATTCAAGCTCAAGTTATCCCTGCTAATTTCCTAATATCATGGTCCTATCTCAGGTTTTGGACTTCTTATATATAGCGTTTCCCTGTCCTACTCCTTTACCAGTTGGGAACTCTGGGGTTGTTTTACATGTCATTATGCTATTGCTTTAGTTTTTTTGTATATCTTGGCAATAGTTTCTCTATATAAAGCCTGTCAATACTTTGTTTTGCTAGGGCTTCTATTATTGTCTTAGGATATATTGAGTCGATAGCCTTCTCAAAGTCTATTCTTTTATACGACTACTTATGTATTCTTTTCATTTTGAATATGTTATCCTTATGTCTTGAATTCACTATCCTAATGAAAGCCAGAAACACATATCTGCAATTAATTTAGAAAAAAATACGCATGCTATGCCAATAATTCCTATATGCCGATTTTTTTATTGTCTTACAATATTGTTCTCGCATTTTTATATTGTCAAGTCTAAGGGTATTATTGTGGTGGGTTTCTCTTCCCTGTAACTATCCTAGTAGTATAATGAGGTACATAAGCCAGAATTACTTGTGTGTGGTTAGTTACACCCTAGAGGTCTATGCAAATATTTCTTCCTGTTGTATTATTCTTTTGTAGAATACGAAATTTTGGGATATTTAAGTAAAGAATCTTTGAAAAATATTATATTTTCAACTCTAACATATTATGTAATTTTTTACAGTCAAATATATATTTCTTAATTTAATGTATATAGTCGCAAAATTTGACAGTAGATACATATAAATAACCAATTTCAACGTAATTCCACTATACCTTCCTCCTATATCTATACCAAATCGAGTAGGAAAGAAAAACCTAATTACGAAGTTTCGCTCGCTTAGTTCGGTTAATTCCTATCTCTGTATGTGTGTGTTGTGCACTAAAAAGATGCTAAAATATGCGCGAGAAAACGTTGTTCGGGTTTGTTAACAATTTATGGGCAGAGTAAAAATGCAAAGATTTCTGATAATGGTTCGGAAAGAGCTCGAAACCCGTGAATTACCATATAAGCGGCCGATACTCGAAGATCAAAGAAGATGAGGTCGGCGGAAGACTGCAAACGCGCCAGGGGTGAGGGAGGTGGTTTGCGGCCTGAATTAGTGTCAAATTAATTGATGGCAATTTTCTCTCGCGGCTTATCTAGAATCAATTTTAGTTATGCTATTAAGGCATTCATATGCAGCGCCATATGGCAAATGTGGATGAATAGTATTGACAAATATATTTTTTTTCAAACGTCACAAAAGTATTAATTTTTGCGATGTGATTGACATTATAAAAAAAGTCATTTTAACGCCTAGGCATAAAAGTAAAGCACTTTTACACCTAAATGTGCGTGGCCCCACATGAGACGTAAGACCTAGCGTAGCGTAGAGCGGAGAGGAAAGCATATTTAAATAAATTGAAGTAAATGGAATCGGCCCCATATACGCGGATTGAGGCGTATTTTTTATTGTCCCCTCCGCCCCGCTCTACGCGTGTAGCTATTTGGTAGCTATGTTGGGCCACGGCCTAAGCACAAAAGTGCGAAAATATATTATTAAACTGACACAAAGTGTCAAATTCAACGAGCGTAACCATAGTTTCTCGATATATAATTACATACAAGGGATTACTTCTAAAACTTTTTATATTATTTCGAACGTATGAAATCGTTTAAAAAATATTTTTTTCTATTTGAATTTTTTTAGATCCATATAAATAAAATAAAGTCGGGTAGAATTTAAAATGTAGAGAATGAGTGGGAGGGGGTTAATCACCGCGACCTTACAGATCTATGTTGACCCCTTTTGCCTCGCAATGACATATTTGTGTGCTCGGCTGCTTCAGGATCATTATCGAAGATATGACAGAAAAGACTTCCTTGATAAAGATTGAGGTTGTTCATGTAGCACTTAACAGTCCTATCAAGAGATCTGTTATATCCTGCTAAGCTTTAGCAATTCCTTTGTGGTTTTAGAATTAGGGCCTTGGATAAAGGTCTTAAGCTTGAAATCACAATTAGAATTAATAGAATATCCTAGCAACAGCTTGCGTTAGTCAGTTGTATCCATAGAGAAAGCCTAATATTTAGCTCATAAAGCAATCAACAACCACAATTTCTCTTGACGGTTGATATTAATAAACAGACTATAGATAAAAGGTCAAAATTATATTTCTCGCAAATTTTAGTGGTAAAAAAATATTATTAGTGGAAAAGTTTGATAACTTTTTCCACTAATTGAGAATTCCTACCACTAATTTTGACGTTCTGAATGCTTACATTGAAATTAAAGGAACAAACTTCTACGCTAATTGAAACGACTAATTTATTCCACTAATTGCGTTACTCTGAATGAAGCTTTACTATGGTTGTGTAGTGATCAATTCACTTTGTTAGACTATAAAATTTCTTTGTCAAATATTTTATTTAATAGATATTTTATGACGAATTTGATAGTGTAATATGTGTGATTTTTTAAAATATTGTATTTTAACAGTGTCACATTTTTCTTAAAATATCTTTAATACAAGATCTCTGACAAAAAAATGTTATAATCCAATACTTAGCAAAATGATATTATAAATTTAATTCCACTTGAATTTGTTCTCTTAAATCACGTATTCACTAACGGAATCAGTAATGCGAGAATTGTTAGACCAGGGGCTTGGAACACCATCAAAAACGAAATACCACTCCCCCAACACCAAGCGGATGACGTACCAAGAATGTACAACTTTGAGAAACACCTCACTGTAGTATTGAGCAATAAAAGGAATTGGAAGGGAGAAACCCAGCAGTTAAACCCAGCAGTTAACAGACCATACCATAACTTGGTATACTGATGCTATGTACAAAACCAATGCAGGGACAGGGATAGGAGTATTTGGCTCCAGAACTAAATACTCCGAGCCAATGGGCACCTACCCTAGCATCCTACAGGCAGAAAATCTACGCTATCGAAAGATGCGTACCACTTACCTTAGATAGGAACTATCGGAAACAAGAAATAACCATCTTATCTGATAGTCAAGCAGCGTTAAAAGCGATCAACTCAGTATCAATCACTTCGAAGTTGGTCAAAGAATGCATAGAGAAGCTAAACAACTTCGGCAAAGAAAACAAAAAAGTCCTCCTACTCTGGGTGCCAGCTCACCAAGGGATAGAAGGTAATGAGAAAGCAAATGATCTAGCTCTAAATGGAGTGAACACTCCACTAACTGGACCAGAACCGTTCTGCTTTTCAAGCGGAAACCAACGAAAAGCGGAACTCAAGAACTTGGAAGACTCCATCCGTAATCTGGAATGGGGATCCTCCAACGGTCTGAGAAACTCGAAGCTTCTAAGGACTTACGACCAAGAAAAATCAAAGACTTAACTTGATTTAAGTAAAAACAATCGATTGTCACGGGGTTTTAGCAGGACATTGCCATTGACATAGCAGGACAATGAACATCTCAGTAGATTGAAGCTAAGGAAAAATGGCGAATGCACATTGTGTGGGGAAAATGGGGAAACACCAGACACCTCATTACTGAGTGCGCTGAGACGACAACCATTCGTGCCATAAACTTTGGTATTACTAATATTAGAGATGGAAAATTACCGTCTATACAACCGTCCGAGATACTGAAGAAGGGGGATACAATAGAATATATATGGACACGGTGATTAACTCCCTCCCATTCATTCTACATCAGGTATTCAAGTCAGAAAGTGAAGTAAAGTCAATAGTGAAGTTGAATTAGCCATAAACAAATTAAGATACCATAAAGCACCAGGTTCAGATCTAATGACAGCAGAAATAATAAAAGCCGTTAAAGAACCTGGATTAAAAATGCTTCATCTGATCTGTAATAAAATATGGCATACAGGAGAATGGCCCGACGACTGGACACACTCCACCATTTTCACTCTCCACAAGAAATGGAGCATACATAAGTGCAGCAACTATCGTACAATTTCCCTCATCTCACATTTCAGTAAAGTAATGTTGCAAATTATAAATGAAACACTGAAAGCGTTTCTAGAAAGAGAAATTCCAGCAGAACAAGCAGGTTTCACCAAGGGCAGATGCACTTGGGAACATCTTCTGAATGTGCGCCAAATCATAGAGAAAGCAAGGGAATTCAACATCCCTCTTTATATTTGTTTCGTAGACTATAATAAAGCTTTCGATAAAGTCAGATGGCATCACCTGTGGAAAATCTTAAAGGAAATGGGGGTATCGCAACACCTTATTTCACTTATCATCCAGTTGTATCCGCACACTACAGGATCAGTTAGAATACTGGATTCAGCTTCAAAGGAATTTTCCCTTGAACAAGGAGTCAGACAGGGGTGTATATTGTTTCCTCAACCATTTAACATATACGGAGAATACATCATGAGAAGGTCGCTAGAAACATGGGAAAAAGGCATTTCAATAAATGGCCAAAAAATAAATAATCTACGCTTTGCAGATGATACAGCACTACTCGCTAGCAGTCAAGAAGAGTTAATCAATTTAGTAAATAGGTTAGAAAACGAAAGCAATCGGCTCGGTCTGGAACTAAATACACAAAAAACCAAAATCATGATAGTTAGATAGGCAACATAACAACCATCCCAATATAAGTCATATCGACCGCTTTGAAGTCGTTAAGTCATACGTATACTTGAGATCACTATTGATAAATACAGGCACATCGGAAGAGGAGGTGAAGCGTAGGTGCAATATGGCAAAGGTAGCTGTTGGGAGACTGACCAAGATCTGGAAAGACCGCCAGATTTCAAAAGCCATCAAAAATCGGCTAGTCAACTGTTTGGTACTCCCAATATTGACGTATGGCTGCGAATCGTGGACTCTCAGGCAGGCGGAACGTAAGAATGATCGATGCTACCGAGATGTATTGTTATAGACGTATGCTCCGTATCCCATGGACTGAACGCCGTACAAACGTTTCCATTATAAATGAACTTAATATTACCAACAGGCTTTCTTGTAAAATCCGACTAAAACAACTAAAATATTTTGGACATATAATGAAGAAAAGTCCGGACAATATGGAAAGACTCATAATTCAAGGCAAGGTGGAGGACCACGTGGTCTAGTGGCCGCTCTCCGACTCGATGGATAGACCAGATCACGACTAGCTGTAGCAAGCCACTGCACGATGTCATCGAGATGACCCAATACAGAGGCGCATGGAGAAAAATCATCCATGATGTTACGCTGACCTCTACACTCCCTAATGGGGGTCAGGACTGAAGAGAGAGATTCAAGTCAGATTCCCACAACAAATATTTGAATTTTATATCTAAAAGAAAGTACTATTTTAAGTTTATTTTTCTCTAGATTACTTTGCCCATTCTAATTTTTTAAGGTAATTGAAATTAAGGAATTCCGATGCGCGTTAAAACGTTCGATTAATTTATTATTCTTAATTAATCGAATTGATTCCAAAAAAAACTGAATACGACATTAAATTCATTACGGTTCCCTTTAAGGCATTTTTACGACCGAATTATGGTTCAACAAGGAACCTTCCAATCGTCCGTAATTTACTTTTACCTTAAAAGTTTTTAAGGCTCTTTTTGATCGTTCATCTTACGCAGTCAGGGCTGGGACCATTACACATTTTCTAATATTTAGTGAATAACTTAAGCAAATGAGTTAAGAATAGAGTAACATTTCAGTGGTTTTATGGAAAACGGTGCTATGGCAAAATTTTTCCTAAAGCAAGTTTCTCGTGTTACATATATTATTGCAAAAAGTTCTATGTTCCATAAAAATCATATAGTTCCATTTGGCTTAAAAATAATATTATTTTTAAGTGTTCAGATGAGTTATACAGGGTGCTACAAACAATCTTATTTTTTACACATCATAACGATACTTGTTATTAGTATTGTTGAATTTGTGTAAAAAAATAAGATTTAACAATCAAATTTACTTATTTTAGAGTAAAATTCAATAAATACGCTCATTTAGAAAGCCCGCGCTTCGAACCATTTAAAACAAGCCCTACTCAATATATGGCGCCACTTCTGTAGGACAATTTTTGAGTATGGCAGAGTCCATTCTTTTTCTAGCTAGGTATATTCTTTGGTTTACTCTGGTAGAGAAGGTTTTAAAGTATCGACTATTGCTGCTTTAATTGATCATGGTAAATATCAACTTTTAGACCTAAAACCATATTATCTGCTAGAGTAACTGCTCAACAGACAATAATAATATGATTTTTCGAAAACAGTGGCAGATCATAAATCATAACCACTATTTTATAGGTATGTTCACTATGACCAAAAGCAAAGGTATTGTTTTAATGTAAAAAATACGAAAAAATGTGTGTGTCTTCTTCAAAAGCGAATATCTCCAAAAAAATAAAGCTATTGAGATGAATCAAAAAACAAACTATCGAGAAAAGATACTTCACAGGGTGTTTCAAACTTTCACCAAAATATCCGCATTTTGTTTTCCCTCGTATAATTAACAGATGGCAAATTTTATTTTTAATTTAGAAAGAGACATTAGAGAGTCAAATAATTTATAAACAAAATGCAAGAAGCAAGAAATTAAGGCCAAAAAAACCCTACATATATGCTTATTCTCTGCATTAAGTTCATTAGACTGAAGGGAACAGCCATTCGACGACCTGTTTCGGAGATTTATCTCCATCGTCAGGCCGACTTTGCTGTAACCCTCAATTAGTTCAGTCATTGGGGATCAAAAAAGGGCCTGCTTGGAAAAAAGTCCGGAAGTTTTGAAACTTTGCAGGTTTATAGGTTTTGGGGTCCCTAACAAAAAATCCATAAAATGCACATTCCCAGACTTACCGCCGGCGCCGCCATCTTGCCAACATGGCGCCCAAAATCGGTATTTTATAAATATCTCGAAAACTAAGCATTTTTAGAAAAAATTTGAAGAGAGCAAAATTAAAGAGAATAAAATTTCCTACTAAAAGGTTATATGAAAATTTTCGCTAAAGTCAACCGTTTACGAACAAAATCCCTGGAAATTTTACAATTTTGCGTAAAGCATGATATACATATAGTCGATTTTCCGAAATCGAATGTCGATTAGTGTTCACCAAAACTAGTTTTAGTTTAGTTTCTTCAATTTTGTCATGAAACATTGGCGTATCATTAATTCGCTCATTAATTTATGAATAATTAATTGTCGTGCTGGACAGCATTCAGTGCGAACTTACCACCAGGTTCAGCATTGGTCTGGTTATAGCAAAGATGCCGAAGAATGGGGTTGGAAGTAAACAAAAACAGGCATTACTCCAGTCACAACGTTGAAAGATCCAGCTCCAAAATCCCTATTGGCATTTTTATCCTGTAAATGCAAAACCAACAACTGTGGTAAGGCCTGCGGATGCAGAAAAGCAGGATTAAAATGTTCAATGATTTGTGCATACTGCAATGGGAAATCCTGTGACAACGTCACTGAAGTGTCACTCGACGAATCCGATGAAGAGGAATGTAACTTAATACATTGTAATTGCGCCATTTACCTATCCCTTACGCAGCCTCTCAGCAACTTAATTTGGCAACGGTTTTCTGAAAAGAAAAACTGGTTTAAATTGCGATTTCGAGTGCGATAATAAAATAAGTAATTGTTTTAAAATGGAAAGCGAGCGGAAAATAAAGAGATTTATCGATACGGAGACGAGTTCCCATGTGGGTTAACGAGAGGATTTTATTGAAAGGAAATATATTAAGAAATATTTGCCGATTTTGGGTGATAAAAGAAGTTCTTTGAATTTTTTACTAGGTATATTGAAAAACTTGTCATTTGGAGTAAACAGCATCGTTATGAGTTATAATTACAGATGAATTAAATTACTACAGCTCCAGCGGTAGGTTGTTGAATAAAACATGTTTTAATAAAATACATGTTTTAACTGTAACAATACAGTAACTGTAACAATACCGAATAAACTGTTAACTGTAACAATACCGAATAAAACATGTTTTAACTGTAACAATACAGTAACTGTAACAATACCGAATAAACTGTTAACTGTAACAATACCGAATAAAACATGTTTTAACTGTAACATGTAGATAACAAAGTATGTATTGTGAATCGGGAATGACGTCTTTAACTACAAGAAGATGGATGTTTATGAATGTTTTTAATTTTAGATATACTTTACATAAATGACCAAAAACATTTAAAATGTTTTTGTTATGTTCGATAAGATTCCTACAAAAAACAATGATATCATCAAGATATATAAAACAATTTTCATAATTTAAATAACCTGTCATCTCCACGGTCATTAGCCTTGAGAAGGCACTGGGGCTGGTTGCCCATGATCACAAAAATATTCTCCTACTCGTTTCCAAAATCAGCAATACTTTTTCCTTCTTGTTTAGCAGAAAATAACTGTGCCGTATCTGACTTTTTAATTAACAGATATATTTTGATGTCACCTAGTAAAGCTATTATTCATTTTTGTATCCTTCTTCTTTGTAAACTTTTTAATTCATTTTTGAATGAATATATGTAATGCATTAATTCTTTGTAAACATAAATTCTTTGTTGCATGAATTCTTTGTAAACTTCTTTATTCGTTTGCTTAATCCGCAAGCACTGAAGTATCTGCTATTCCCGAAAAGCCATGGCCATCTCACAACTATCCACTTAGAAATGCGGAGCACGTTCTTTATATGCCAACCCCGAGCTCAGAACTAGTTAAAGGCTCAATGCTCAATACTGTACAATGCCATAAAATGTACAATCATCTGCCTTTGAATGAAAGCGACTTGATGCTTTCATTCTTTCCCGCATTTCGAAAAGCTCTGAAATCATACTTACTGGAGAGAGTCCTATATGCGGGTTAAACGACTTTTTTGTTGATGTTTAATCATGAACAATTTTGAATTTTAAAATTTTGATCATCTCACACACTGGTTAAAAGGTTAGTATTTATTATTTTATAACTCTTAAATTTATATTATTTTTATTATTATTTATTATATCCATTTACAATTTTCCTGTTGTAAAATTTTATTGATACGTCTTTTTTTTGTGTGCTGCAATGTCCATGTAAGTTCTATTTGTAATTATTTCAATGACATAATTTTTTTTTTGAATTGTATGATTTGTATTGTATGATATTTTTTATTATTTGTATATTTTTTGTGCTTTTGTTTGTTTTGTAAATGCTTTGTCGATGAATCTATTTTGCTCTTTGTACAATAAAGCGTTATTTAAACCCTCTACAGAAGCTTAATAATTTAACTTTAGCTTTAGTTTCGCACTATGTTAAAGCCGTGTTTTTAAAATAAATTTAATTAATGTAGAATTACAATCATTAACCATCATAGTTTCGTAAAATTCTATTGCTTCTATTAACTTAATAGCAATCTCTTCCGTGTCGTCCAGAGATTTTCAGCACTTTCGCGTTCAATATTTAAAATTTCGCTATATATTTTATTAATTTTTTCGACAGTTTCTTTGATGTACACAATATCAGTATGAGATATCTCAGAGTTCTCTATTTTCAGTTTTTAGCCTCCTTTATTCTATCTTTAGAAAACTTGTTTTTTCGTCTCTCCATATTTTTAAATAAACAAAATAAAACAAATCCTCAAACATTAAACTATGATTAACAATTAAAACACACAAAAATAAAATACGAGTTAACTTACATGAATTATTGTCCATAAATTTAATTCTAATATCGGATATAGTTTTTCATTTTTAGCACTTCCAACTTTAACTGTACAATTTTCCATTTACCATTTTTAGTGTCCACTAAATATTTTTATTTTTACTTATTTTTTTCTCTTGATTTATTGCCTTGTTTTTATTTTTGTTTGTAACCTAAATAGCTGAAAATAAATTAAACTGTGTCTTCTTGAACTGTGATTTTCTGTGGACTTGTTGAACTCGTGTTTATTAATTTCTCTACGAATCATTTTTCTAAATTTTTTCTGTACCCTTCTGTACGTCCAAACTAAGCTAATTACAACTGCTGCTGCTACCAGAGCGATTAAAAGCTACTCAGATAAACTAAAACCTTCGCTTATCTCGCTTCTTTCCATTGGATGGCTGGTTGATTTCTATTACTGGATTTGTTTTTGCATTGCCCACAATATAATTTGCATTATTCACAATATACTGCGTCTATCGGGATGTTCTTCTATACTTCGAATTTGAATAAAATCCAATCATAGTAAACCATCCTCTTGATATCTTTGGATATTTTCTCATATATCAATAATTTTTGCATATTTATTATAGTGCGAATTTTTTTGCCACAGAATTTTTAAGATATAAAAGATTATATAGATTTATAGATGATAAATAAAAAATAATAATATTTGTATATTCTGGAAAGTTATTCTTTATTCTAATACATTTCATACTGATTTTTCCTTTCACACAGTCTTGAAGATAGTCGTGACTGTTACAATAGCCTTAGAATAGAAGGATTCATATTAGCTTATTCTAATTGCCGTTGCATGCAAAGAAGATGTCAAAAGATAGATTACTATCTTCGATAAGTTCAATTATAAATAACTTAAATGTTACCTGATGGTGTAAATATGCACTAATTGATTGACTGGAGATGAAAATCTGTATTATTTTAAAAATTAAGAAAAATATGTATGTAAGTATTTTATAATAATTGCTGTTTTTGTATTTTACAGATAGCGTACATAATACGTTACGTTCAGATGCAAAAGAAGAAAAACAGGCGACGGTTCAGGAAATATTTTGACAGACGGCATACAGAATATGAAAGATAATAGAATTTACCCCAAAATCAACATAACAGACAAGAACTGTCACTTTCAAGTATTATCTAATTTAATTAATTTTCTTATAACAATATTAATCGTAACAGTCCATTTTTTACACACTTACAAGTAGGAAGTCTATTCGTTCTGTAGCTACGCGGCATCCGTAAGGAGGGAAACGATATTCTTTCGATGGTTCTTGTAAAAAATTAAACGACGCGTCCCATCAATAAAAAATCGACAAATTTGCTAGTAGCCAATGAAATGAGTAGCCGGAGTGTTTTGCGGTGACATACACGTCAACTCCACGTGAACTCTCTCTCTCTATATATATATTGCTGTTTATTTAAATGTTTTTGTCCGCATTCCTTTCATAGACACAGATCCAGTAGACGTAAAGTACATAAGTAAAAAAGTAAGTAAAAAAAAATTATACGTCGACTTGACGAGTACGTCACCGCAAATTGCTCCGCCCACTCATTTTATTGGCTAGTTGCAAATTTGTCGAATTTTTATTGATGGAACGCGTCGTATAATTTTTTACGAAAAACATCGAGAGAATATCGTTTCCCCTCTCACGGATACCACGTAGCTACAGAACGGACAGACGAGAAGTACTGTCCAATTATATCCAATTAATTTTAATCCGTCATCTTTAGGAGGGATAATTTTTTATGTCATCTTACCTTCTAGTAAGGTTCTTCCTCTATTTCTAAACGCTTAGGATCTTGAACGCCATTCTAAAGGTACCTCCATAGTGCACCGGCTTCCGGGTTTCTGGTGGACGGCTTATTTCGCCAGCAGGTCTTATTGATTGAAGCAGGTACTGCCCATTAATAACCGGTTGCAGGTAGCGGGAATAATATTTGGCATCACAGAGTTATCCCGTGGGGATCTATTATGGCTTTTTATTAACTAGTGATAATATTCATATTAAACTGGTACTACTCGTGTTACTGAAATTACTCGGTCTCATTTTGAATTTGGTAAATATCATACGGTATATCCGTAACACACCGGTCACTATCAAAAATTTTACGAATATTTCCGCATGGATTTTCTGCATGAATAATGTCTTGTTGTACTCATTTCCCTTACACAATTTTTAATTAAGGTTTTCAAAAGCTGTAACTGATATCTGCCGGCTCTGAACCCCGTCTGTTCCGTGGATTGGTGAAAGGATAATTTGGTTAAGTCGATCAGTTGTTTAGTAAGTATCTTCCTGGGCAGTTAAGGTAAATCGATCTAAGTTCTTCAAATCTGCTAGATCTCCTTCTGATGGATGAGAACTAGCCCAAATTCAGCCCAAATAGTTATTGAGAATCTATTCTTCTAAAATTCAACAATATTGAAGTGCCAATCCAGAAAAAGAAAACTTTTGACTTTGGATTTGCTAAATTTATCGAGAAAAAAGTGACATAAACTTGTTTAAAAAAGTGTTCTTTGGATCATAAACAAATGATATGGTTGCGTAAAAATTATTTATACTATACAGGGTGGTCTGATTGATCATTAAGAATGATTTATATTATTTTTTTCCTTATTTTTATCTGCAGAATATGTATTTATTGTATATGTATTTCCTAATACAATTCGGACTACCCTATATATAAAAAACCTTGACATCTCCCTCTTGAATTCAGTGGCCAATTTTGTTTTATTTCACTATACATTTTACAATTTTTTGGCCCATCAAATATATTTCCTAAATAAATTAAATGATACTTTATTGGCTAAATTTCTTAATATACAGGGTGTTCCAGAAATAAGTGCAAGTATTTTAACTGGTAGTATAGTTCAACCACAGAAACGCGGTTTTTCCGCGAAATTTTTTTTGAAAATTCGAAATTTTTGGAATTTTTTTTTGGATTTTTTTTTAGTTTTAAATAATTTCTTGATAACATGGCAACATTGGTATTAGATTAAATTTACAAGAAAGAAAATCCAAAAAAGATCCAGTGGTTCTCAAAATTTTAGCAAAAAATCATTTTTGTGGAAATTTTCAAAGTAAAATAACTCCGTTATTTTGGATTTATTTGAAAAACGATAAAGAGAAAATATGTTTCATTTATCGAGATCCACCGCTCCTTAAAATACTTGCACTTATTTCTGGGACACCCTGTATAACAGTGTACTAAATAAAAAGTATCTAATTTAAGCAACAGTACGTACAACCGTAAAAATATGAGTTCCATCTTATGATTTAGATTATTCTAGTAATCTAATCTATGCCTTATATAAGTATATAAAGTAAGTACTACCTACTAAATCGTTTGTTGTGGTTCTTGCAGAGAAACGTCTAGTTTCCAGAGCCGTATATTTTATAAAGTGGTTACTCCCCGGCGGGCTGAAACTGTTGCAGTACTGTTCGTGTTTGGGTTAACTGCTCTTTTGGTTACATTATTTAGAGTACTACGTTAAATTTTAAATAAACATGTCCACTTTAAATACTTTAAATCTTTGTAGGTTAACGATATGAGAAACGAGTCTATATTTATTGCATACCTAAATGAATCGCGTGCTTTATATTATCACGTTGCTTTAGTTTGTGGCAAATATTTTAATGATATTTTATTTGTTTCCTAGTACATTTTTTTACGCTTAAAGGAAAACTTTCTTCTGTTTCATTTCATTTTTTTTCCTAATTTCTATTTTTGGTATAATAATATATTTAGGATGTTAAACGGCATGAAAATTCGAAAAATAGCAACTGGGAATGTTTCATAGACAAAGAATAATTAATAAGTGATAATTTATTACGATCGATTGCAGTAGATTTATTACAATTTTTATTCCATAATGCTATTAAAATATTCATAATTTCTATTATTGTTCGGCCATAGTGTTAAGTGCAACTTCCAGTTTTTGCTCGATGCTGTGAAAGCTTGCGTCAGCATAAAGAAAATGTTTTGAGTAGGCAGGAAGGGGCTGATCGTTGGTATATATATATTGAATAGCATTGGCTCCAAGACGCTCCTTTGGGCAACGCATTCTTTTGAACTCTTCACCTGCTCTTATTATTGTTTAGGGTGGCGTCGATTCTGCGCTTGACCCCGATCATTGACTCAACCACGTTCACCAGGTTATAGTTCTTGATTGTTGCATATAACTTATTTAGAAGGTGTTTATGGATGATTATGTCATATGCAGCGGTTAAATCAACAAGAGCGACTCCGGTGACCAGCCTATTCTCGAATCCCCCATCGATATTCTCTGGTTAGATTTGATGTAACTGATTTGTTTCCTTTCTTTCAATTGGGTCGCCATCAAGTTTTTTTAGTAAATTCCATGCAATCTTACTACTGTGGGTTATATCAGTTTGCTCTACTTTGTCTATCCATCTCTGATGAGAATTACTCAGTTCTATAAATAGAGCCACATTCTAGGGTGTCTTCACTGAAAGGAGTTCTCTCAGAGAGTTCTTCGTATCTAGTTAGCAGTTCTCTAGAATTGTTGGAAAGACCAGGATTATACTGTTGCCTGCATCCCCTTGGTATGGTATTTCTTGACACTAACCTCACTAGTCGAATAAACCTTTCGTAGTTTTATGATATGGGATCCAGATCACTAATAGCTAAATCAAATTTGTTTAAAAAATTCTGCCAACTGGCTATATGAAATTAAACCGACGCGACGTCTAAATGGAATAGTTGGTGATCTAACGGCTGCATATACGTCAATTCCAATTGGTCTATGCTGACTTTTAGGTATGAAAAAGGTATTGTAGATTTTTTTGACACTTTGTCCTTCCAAAATGAGAGGAGTAAAGCATAAATCGGGGTTATTTAAGAATATGGGAGCTTAGTGTTATGAGTAAGGGACAGGTCGCATGATTCTGCCCACTCTTCGACCATATTCCCATTCGTGTCGTATTCTTTATATCCCCAAGCAGGGCTATGACTATTAAAGTCACCCAAGATAAATCTAATCTTCTGAGAATCGAAATACGTTGGTGGCGTAAAGATAAAGGTTTCTGCTGGAGGCTTATAGATGGAGGTAATAGTGTAATTTCCAATTTCCACTGTTGATATTTCGATGTTATTTGTATTTGATGACCCAACTGATGTAATTCCTGTCTCAGGTTTAACAAAAACTGCACTCCCATATTTATTATAGAGCCAGCCGCATTCCAGGGAATTATGTTGTTTTTGCGTGTGGTCCCTGTGTGTCAATTGAATGCACAGAACATCCCACTTGTTAATCCTGCAGAAATCGTATAATAATTCCTGTTTGCTATTCGTAATACCCTCTATGTTTATGATCGCCATCGTTAAAGTCGGTTCTGAAAAGAACTGTTGATCCCTCATGTCTCTAAGATACACTTCGTACACTTCGCTTTGTATACTTCGGTCCGATTGTAGAAGGATTGGTCGTCTACCAGGGGACGCCAACAATAGAATTTTTTGTTTTCAAATTTTGAGACACTGCAGTCGTGAAGGCTCCTTCCATGTCCCCCATTATTTATGAAAAATTGATATTAAAGTTATATACAGGGTGTCCCAGAAATAAGTGCAAGTATTTTAAGGGGTGGAAGAAACATATTTTCTCTTTATCGTCTTTCAAATAAGTCCAAAATAACGGAGTTATTTTACTTTGAAAATTTCCAAGAAAAAATGATTTTTTGCTAAAATTTTGAGAACCACAGGATCTTTTCTGGATTTTCTTTCTTGTAAATTTAATCTAATACTTATGTTACCATATTATCAAGAAATTATGTTTATTTAATTAAAAACTAAAAAAAAAAATCAAATTTTTTTTCAAAAAATTTCGAATTTTTCAATTTTTTTTTTGCGAAAAAAATCGCATAGGCGTGTTTCTGGGGTTGAACTATACTACCAGTTAAAATACTTGCATTTATTTCTGGTACACCCTGTATAAATAAAAAACCGTAAAAAATCATTTTTACAGTTTTTTGCATTTTTCTCCATGTTCCGTCACGAAATTTTGTTAGCAAACCTCAGTTCCGAATTCGGCACCCCAAAAACATAATAATGTAGAAAAAATAGAACTACCCCAAAAATTCATTTCAAAAGGCTTTTTTGAGTATTATATGACTAGAATAAACTTTGGTGGTAAACGTTTACAATACAGTGTAAAAATAAACCAATAAAGTAATGCCGAGAAACACTCGCAAGTTACTTGCAAGTGGACACGACGCTTAAGATATATTTATCCAATCTCATTTATAGCGGTAATAAACGTTAAATTTCTTATATTAATATCGGTAAATTGGAAGCGCCGAGAAAGAACAACACACTATCCCGTTGCGAAAAATTTATGAACAATATAAATGCGATGAAAAGCCTTCGCGCAACATTTTCATAACGCTCGCGTAATATACGGTCTTTTCCTGATATGAAAAAGCTCATTACGACTATTCACGTATTCCTGAAAGTGCAATAACCATAACTCAAAATATCTCCTGGTCGTCGGTGAACGGAGCAGCGGAGAAGGCGATTTTTAACGCCGCGCTGTACGGGATAATTATCAAGGTCAGCAAGGCCACCCGCGATTATTTATAACGATAATTACTGTGGGTAAATAGTCTGAAGCGGGTCTGATGCGCGCGGTAAAAGAAGACGGAATGGAAGAGCGATTTGCCTATTTTAAATTAATTTTTATCGGTCGGGCACGTAGAAATATAGCCGATCTTTCTTGTAATTAACGCTTTGCATACTGATGCTCAACATCTTTACTGGTTTAATGGGTCTTAAATAACGTGTATTACATGGGGTTTCTTTACGTAAGCGTTCTCTACTGTACCTATAAATAGAATTTCAGAATGTTACAATTTCATATTAAGATTTATTATGATTGAGTTTTTCATTTTACTGGGAAGTCTCTTTATTTTCGAATTTGGAGCGTGTTGCCTTAATATAGATACTTCTATTTTATTTCTTTTTTCTTTTATCAATATCTTCTTACGGTTGTAGTGAAATTGTCTCTATGTTATATTTATCTGCTGCTGTCCTCTTACTTCTTCATCCATCTCCATCTCTCTCACTTTCTTATTGTACCGCGACCTTATCTATTGCGTCCCCTTTCTTGAGTTATAACTCATTGTACAGTCTCAGGGATTTGTAGGTCTCAAGGCTCATCAGACAGTCTTAGGGCCTTGACAAAAGACAGTGATCAAGACATTTGATGAGACGGTTTGACCGAGTAAGTTTCTGGTGTTCCCAATTCACCGTTGTTTCTTAGCTTCAATTTACTGAGATGTTTATTGAGGAGGCAGTGTCATGTTAAAAACCCCGTGACAATCCGAAGATTCTTCTTATTTAAATCAAGGAAAATCTTTGATTTTTCTCGGTCGACCTCAGAAATTTCTTCGAGTGTCTTAGACCCTTAGACGATTCCCATTCCAGGTTATGAATGGAGTTCCAGATTGTCGACTTCTGCTTTAAGTTGGTTTTCACTTGGGAAGCGGAATGGTTCTGGTCCTGTTAGTGGGGGGAGTGGCCGCTTCTTTTCTAGCCAGATCGTTTGCTTTTTTATTACTTTCTATCCCTTGGTGGGCTGGAACCCAAAATATCAGGACTTAATTTTCTTCGTCCAATCTTTCAACTTTTTTAGGAATTCTTTGACCAACTTCGAATTGATGCCCAAGTAGCATCTATCTGACTTCGAACTAAATCTGACCTGAAGCGACGTCAGACTTTGTGCAAATTTAGCTCGGGTGCTGGTGATACGACCGGTGACGTCGCTTTCCTATTAAAAGCGACGTCGTTGGACCCGAGTCGGTAAATCGAACGATTTGTCGACGTACAAAATAACAACGTACCATTTTTATTAATTTCCCAACGTCGTTCCCACGTTGGCTTGCACGACGTACATATACTTGAACTAGCTCGACGTCTACCCGTTGTCCGAATAGGATACGTCTCACTGATAATCCCTAATGTAACGTCCAATTATATTTTGCTGTATTTTATGTTCATATTTATAACCTAATTTACGTATCTGTATTTACGTCCGTAAATACAACCATTAGGTAGCATTTCCGGCCTAATGAACATCATGAACATAACCTAATAAAAAGTTTTTGTAAACAAACTTAATTTGTTTTATTATGCCTAAATAAAAACACTAAAAAGGCATTTAGATATTCATCTACATTTTACAGAAAGAGGTCGAGGTTTTTGCAAAATAATAATAGTAGTAGTGATGTCTTGCCTCCACCCACGAATGCTTTTTATCCGGAAGAGATGCTGCATTACACTGGTGCATCTTAATTTCTATTTTTAGCTTAGGAAACCAGCAGACCCCATCCTCCTCCCACATGTGAGGTACTGGTTCCAATTCTTTTAAATTTTGTATATATACTATCTTAAAAAAGTGGCTGCCCATTTTTTTAAGGAGAAAACAAAAACTAAAATATAATTGCACAAATCCACAAATCACTGATACGCAAAATGAGGTTACGCCTATGAAACCGTTGAACCGTCAAACGTCAAACATTTTTTGACAACAAACAATTGACCTATCATAGACCAATAACAGACAACGTCGGGAATCCTTTACCAGGAATACGAAAAAATTATTTGCTCTGTGGCCGACGACGCTTCTACGTATGCCTACGATGATGCTTCTACGTATGCCGGCCGGTCGGAAATTTTACGTGGCGTACGTTGGAATTATATACGTCGGTCGTCCGGTTTGATTACTTCGGTCGTGCGAGACGACTAATGTTGGAGACCCGGTCGGAATTGGTATATTGGTAGTTCATATTAAGTCGGACACAGAAATCCGCCATTCGTAACAAGTATCCGATTGTCAGCCATTTTCAAATCGTTTTTTGTTTTTAAAATTTATATTCACATTCCGATTTCTAGTAGAATAATATTGAAAAGGTTGAGTTTGGGGGGAACCACAGTACAGTTTTATGATTAAACCAGCTAGAAAATAAAAAATATTTTTTGCGAGTTACTTTTTTATAGATATTTTTATTTCATAAATCTACCTAATTTTGAAGGCGCTCGCTGTTTTCCGGAGTATTTTAATCAGATATATCAAAAAAGTGACTTCCGTTGACAAAACTGATGTCTGGATTAATGATTCAGAATTATTATAATATGAAATTAGGTAGGCACTTATATTCGAGGAGTGATTATGAATCCATTTGTAATTAGGTAGTTTGGTTAGGTTTTTATGTATTCTTGGTAGCGAATTTGAAACCAAAAGTAACGTAAGTGCTTAGCGACGAATTTTAAGTAACTGAAATCCAACGTAATATATCGTTGGTAATTGGTAAAATTACATTCCCTATTAGGTCAGATACCGACGTCGAGGCGACCCGAATCTCTATTCCCCGTTTAGGTGCAAATAAGAGTCGTCAGGCGGTCGAACCGACGACGTCGGGTACCAACAACGACGTATACCCGACGTTAGATAACGTCCAAATGCTACTTGGGTGGTTACTGATTCATCGCTCTTAAGGCTGCTTGACTATCGGATGAGATGGCTATTTCTTGTTTTCGATAGTTCCCTATCTAAGATAAGTTGTACATATTTTTCGATAGCGTAGATTTCTGCCTAGAGGATGCTAGGCTCACTCTCTTATAAGAAATTTGCTGTTATGGTTTGCAGTAGTCTTTTTATTTTCAGGTTAGTTTCTTATTGAGAATACTAAAATCAACGTTTTACACACTTATAAGAGTATTCTTTAAAAATTCAAAAAATCAACGTACATAATATAAGAAAATGCAACTTACATTTAATGAAGAAAAGTAGAAGAGCCCGAAATCATAGTATGCGAACAATCCCTTCGGCTGAATTGAAGTAGGTATTTTAGTTAAGGTAACAGAGTGAAGTATATGAAATCCAAACAAACAGACCAAAAACCGATTTAAGGGAAAAAACCGATTAATAAAGAAGTCCTTTATATGGCGAACAAAATCTGCACTTATGGTCCTTCCGTGAAATCCTACCATGGGACAAAATAACAATATAGTATGTGGCATACATGAAGGAAAAAGTATGCGGTAATCCACTAAAACTTCCGCAGTTATTGGAATTTAAACATATTTTTATTAATTTCAGTGTCATTTTTACTACACTGAACCAAAAGTCGACATAAATATAATGAAAAAGTTCATTATTATAATGAATTAAATCATTAATTTTGAGCCGATGAACGATTTCAGTGGCACAATGAAAAGGAATTCATTAACTCTATGAACTTTAAGTTCATTAAATCAATGAACAGTGTTCATTAATTTGAAGAACACATTCATTGGTACAATGAACAGATTTCATTAATATAATGTACCTAAATCCTTATATTAATGAACCGTATCATTAATACGATGAAATAATTTCATTGTATTAATGAACCGTTATCATTAATACAATGAAATAATTTCATAACCTATTTAGTTATACATTTAAGAGTCGACACTATTAGTAACTCTTGTTACACCGTATAATCGATAATGAAGATCGCTGTCATTGATATGAAATGTCATTGATAGTCATTTCCCAGCCAACTACCTCAAATAATTCTACTATAAATAGGTTTCCATTTGAACAAGCCCTTAGCTACAAAGGTAACAAAATTACTAATAGTGCCGACTTACTTACGAGCACAGTAAATTTTTCCATTAGGGATTATTAATAAAAAACATGTACAATAAGTCTATGCCGTTGCGAGTTGTTGAGGGCTGAGCCGTTTAATATTTTTCTTCTTTTTTATACATTTCCCTCACTATTTCTTTCTTGTTCATAATTTGTATTTGCTATTGCATATATTCCATCTAATTGACATGAAATATTTTATTGAAAGTTTTTATTATTATGTCTTCTGAAGGTGTTTACTAATTACCATCGCCTTATAAAATCAACTAACCATATTGTTTAATATTTTTTTCCATTACGTTATATTTAAATCGTTAATATATGCAAAATTTAAGCCATATCAATAAATTCCGACAATAAAACGCATTGAATATAATATATTTCATTTACTGTTAGAAAAATTACCGCAATTTAATCAGTAGTCAGCTATGAGTTACACTCACAGGTTCTGTAGACGATTTAAAAGAAGTTATAAACAATAAAGGCGTAAATCGCAGCTTTCTTTGTTTTTATACAGGGTGTTCCATTTTCATGTTTTTTATGGAGTTTCTCACTTATGAGTAGAGATACAAAGATGCGGTTTTCACTTCGCTTTGCTACTTTGTAACGTTTTCTTGGCACAATAATGGCAAACGGCAGCTTTTCGTCTAGGTGAGCAGTCGAAGGTTTGTTTTTCTTTTAATCAGATGTTATAATTAACTAGTGAAAACTAATAAACTAAAAGTGTTGTGTGGGCGCTGTCGCATTCGTTCAGAAATAATAGACCTATTTATCTCAAACTTAGATTTATTTATAATTGTAAAAATTGTTAGACAAAGACAATAATTGATGGGATGAAGTTAAGTTTTCAAAATGAATTAAAACTTAGAATAATATCTAAACAAAATTTTAAGGTATGACATAAAAATAGTATCACTTGTTTTGTTGTTTTGTTGTAAAAATAATTGACATGTTCATATTAAATTACGCAAAATAAAATTAAATAAGTATCTCAAACTAACGCAGTTTATGAACCTTGTTGTATGCACACATAAGTTTGTTAATTAATTGAAAGTCAATGAAATAAATATGACACCAATAATACTTGACAAGATATTGACAATATATAAAAACAATATATAAAAAATATGTATATTTAAGGCATATAGATTATAAAAATAAATTGCTAGTAAGAAACAGAAATTTAAGCCAAATTTTTGAGATGGAGCTATACAAAATCCACATAAGTCGATGCCTTTCGTTCACAGCTTTGAACTACGCAAGCGTGAGAAGTGCTTCGCGAATATAAGTAGTTTTATAAGTTTCTATCTACCACGTAAATCAATTTAGCGTCTGAATATTCGCGCCTTTACTTATAAATTTAAATTTAATCTCTGAAATGGGACACCCTGTATTAATCCCACCAAATAGGATGTATTGGGTATTTACGATAACGGGTTTTGTAGTCTGAGCGACCCTGAATCTGTCTCATCAACTAGACAAGGTTAAAAAATATCCCATAATCTTAAATGTCATAATTTCAATATTTATTGATTACTCATTCTAGGATTAACGGTGCATTTTCTATGAATTTTACTGTATTACCTGGAAATACGATATATCTGTTCAATTATGTATTTTTTATATTAGATAGAGAACTTAGACTTAGACTTGTATTACCTGGAAATACGATATATCTGTTTAATTATGTATTTTTTATATTAGATAAAGAACTTAGACTTAGACTTAGACTTAGACACAAAAGATACCCACTATGATTGCTTTATATAATAAAAGCACTGTCCACTACATTACTATTTTTCTAAACGCAAAATTTGCTTAAATTAATATGGGTATACAATAAGAACATAAGGCCACCAACCACATATTCTGCCATAAAATACGAGAAAGAAAGCACATGTGTACTAAATAAAATATCACAGAATGTGTTCTATTAAAGCTAGGCAATAAGCTGACCAGTAACAATTTGATTTTGTGCTAAAATAGTCCAGTCTAGCATCTATAATCTAGAATTTACTGCTGATTGCCCCTATTATAAGCTTACCCTATATAAGCTTACCAATATAAATTATAAGTTTATTAGATACGTCAAAGATAAAATAGTTTTTGAAGTATATAAGTAGTATATGTTGTAATATCAGAGATAACAGAGTATAATATCTTAATTTGTTTTGCTTCTTGTTGAACCGTTTCGCTTCTTGAGAGCAAAACGGTTCTGGTCCTGTTAGTGGAGCGTTCGCTCCTTTTCTAGCTACATCGTTTGCTTTTTCATTGCCTTCTATCCCTTGGTGCGCCAACAGATGCTGTCTTGGTTATAGCTGGGCTGATTCCGCTGCATTTAGCAGCTGAGGAAAAGCGAGAGTTATATGTCAAAGCAGAGATTAACGATGAGGTGAGAAACCGTCAACGACGAGGTACCTATCAAAAATGGCAAGAGGAGTGGGATACATCCGACAAGGGAAGGTGGACTAAAAAGTTAATACACAACGTGGAGGACTGGACAAGTAGGAAACACGGAGACGTGGACTATTACATTACGCAGTTTCTTTCAGGGCATGGAGTCTTCATGGACTTCTTGCACAGAATAAAGAAAATACCAAATGGCAACTGCATGTACTGCGAAGAAATCGACGATGCCGAGCACACGTTGTTCTGTTGTCCGAGATGGGAAAACGGAAGGTCTGCCTTATTGTCAGATGTAGGAATGTTAACTTCGGGCACCTTTTTATGAAAATGACCAAAACTAGCGAAATATGGGGAAAGGTAGTGGCATTTATGAAAGAAATAATAATAGAGAAAGGAAAAGATGAAAAGGCAAGAAATGTGGAAGTATCCTAAAAATAAATAGAATAGAATATAGATAAAAAATAACATAGATAAGATATAAACCCCAAGATCACGTACGAACCCGAAGTAATGCCATGCGGCGGTTCCGGGTAAGCGGAGAGGAGGAGCTGAATCCTCGGAGGTGGACTTTTTTAGTGGGTAACAATTCGACTCCGACACTGTTTGGAGTTCGTCTCTATGATCGTCTCTCTCGAGATGGTAATGGGAACGAACACCACTCGTCTATAAAAGGTTTTTACCACTCCCTCAAAAAAAAAAAATTCCCTTGGTGCGCGGCAACCTACAGTAGGATTACTTTATTTTCTTTGCCTAATTTGTTCAGTTTCTTAGCCATTCTTTGACTAACTTTGGTTACTGCTTTGGTTACTTTGGTTGAATTGCTGGTTACTGAGTTGATCGCTTTTAGTGCTGCTTGACTATCGGATAAGATACACGATACTGACTCCGCACCGTCATATAGTCGTTCCTTTTGTTGCATAAACGACAAACCGAATGAAACTGCTGTTATTTTTTTGAACTTTTTAATTTCTGAGGATCTGTGATCCTGTGAGGATCTGTGATCCTTTCTGATGATCTGTGATCTTGAGGATCTGTGATATCTGTGATCCTGTCCATCTGAGAACACGTATCATAATCCGGTTCCTGTTGGCTGACCACACCACAATCCATAGGTAATCAGAAAGTGTATGATGCTAGATATTTTTATTTTTTTATTGCATATTAAATATGTTTTATCTTTACACAAGCCCTTCAGACATGGTATATTCAAATGGCTCTCTTGCGTAATAAAATCTCCAAATATACAGGGTGTCCCAGAAATAATTGCAAATATTTTAAGAGGTGATAGATCTCGATAAAAGAAACATATTTTCTCTGTATCGTTTTTCAAATAAGTCCAAAATATCGGAGTTATTTTAGTTTGAAATTTTCCAAAAAAAAAATGATTTTTTGCTAAAATTTGGAAAACCACTGGATCTTTTCTGGATTTTCTTTCTTGTAAATTTAATCTAATATCTATATTGCCATATTATCAAGAAATTATGTCTTTTAACTAAAAAATAAAAATATTTCCAAAAAATTTTTCAAAAAATTTCGAATTTTCAATTTTTTTTTGCGAAAAAAACCTCATAGGCGTGTTTCTGGCGTTGAACTATACTACCAGTTAAAATATTTGCACTTATTTCTGGGACACCCTGTATAATATATTTAAGAATATGTTATGGTGATGCTAATAGAGAGGTTTTACATCTTGTTGGTATGTATAGATAAAATATAATATGTATAGATAAAATAAAATATGAATAGATAAAACAAATACCCCCAGTAGTACTCTCTACCCTAATGGAAAGTACCCTGTCAGGGCTGTTACAAAACTTTACACAATCTCAATAAGAGTACAACATTTCAAGAAAAACAGTTTAACAATGTTCTTAAAAATAAACAAACTATACTATATTTTTATTTGCCCTTTCGAGGGCTGTAACTTCTACAGGAAGCATTTCACGGCATATGTTCATAGGAACTTTTTGTTTTATTTTTATCTGTAAAATCAGCCACCGAAGTTAGATACACAATTTTTGGCACCCTCTATAATATTCAGAATAGTTGATGTTTTAGCTAAAAATAATGAGGTTGATTTTATTTCGCATACAACTTACGACAATTTACAACGCACACAGTACAAACTATTACCAATTAACTAAAACTGAAACTATTACCACAGATTATACAGATTATAATCTTTGTTTTTTCTTTATTGTTTTTCGTGGTTCCAATTTTCGGAATCGGGCACTAGTTAGGTGACTAGTTTGCGCACATAGCACGCCCACTTATGGCCTCTAAAATTGTGCACAGCGCCTGACCGGCACAGTTATTAGAGAGATATCGGAAAACCGAATAGCGTCATCCAGTATTTACGCGTACCTTATCATGGTTACGATATGCGCGAGTCAATTTTTAACGCAACACCCGCTAATAACGTTACCGCCTGACGTAATTTGCGGATCAATTACACCAAGCGCTCTTTCAAAATAACCTCTGATAACGTTTAAAAATTGCTTAAATGGGCATGTGCGGGTATTTGACAACGGGAGCCGGCCGGCGAGATCTTTTATTTTAGCTTATGTGTGAATTGTTTTAAATTATTGCTTTAGTTTTATTAGGTAATTTGATATTTAAGTAACTGGGATTAGTTTTAATTAAATAAATATGGCCCATAATATGGATTCCACCTCTTCCAATACTAAAGAACCTATAAAGAGTCTTAGGTTTACAGCAGATAACGACTTAGCCTTCTAAGAGAATTTGTTGCTTGTTGCCCTAAACCCACTGGCAGACGTTGAACAATAAAGCACTGGAAATAAGCACTTTAGCCCTTTAGTTTTAAAATACCTAGTAAACAACAAGTTTTAAATTCAAAGTTAGGTTAAGTTTAAATAGCGGACGCGACGCGATCAGAATTCTTTCCGATCCGATAACTATAAATGAAGAGAGTTAATACCACCTCGCGTAAAGGAAATAACACCTGGCCGTATTAACGTCCATGCACGCTATTCGGTTTAGCGATATCTCTCTATTACGCTATTTGTTGTTATTTTACGCGAGTTTATTTTTGGAAATTTGACTCGTTTGCACATCGTCATAAAAAACAATGTTCGTACCACGAATTAGGGACAAGATTTTTATCTGTATACTTATAGGATACCTAATCTGTGCTATTACCAACTAATATTTATTAAACCTGTTTTTTTTAATATCACTAAATTAGTCAACTTTACATTTCATTAGATTTAGTTATTGGCTTATCTCAGCGTTTTATTTTCATAATTCCTAAGAATGTAGTATCAATCTCAGGATCAATCTTCTAAATCTCATATCTCAGTTTTCAACTTAGAAGTTTTCCAAAACTGAGTGCTGCCCAAAAAATATTGTTAAGACAGTTATATCTACCGGGTGGTACATCGTCGCGTCGTTGGAGACATAGGAAATCCCATGCCAATTTTGACCTTTCCAAATATTGGCTCCCCTATTAATTTTACAGCTTTACAGCACGTCGTAAAGAGGTGTTCTTAAAGGCCTGCGTATGCTGAATACACGTGCCAAATTTGAACAATTTTCGACAAGCCGATTTTAAGTAATTTATGAAAAACTACACCTATTTTTAAAATAAAAACCAGTCAATGTCAACATACGTTTAGTTGTCAACTTATTATTAAATCATTATCAAATGTAATTTGATGTGCTGTTTGCACTACTACAGTTATAGTACCTACGCTTAGTGTTCTCGAAATGTATTTTTGTAATTTTAAACTGGTTCGAATGAGGCAAATGCATAACGCTTAGAAAATACAATTTGACATTGACAAAATTATAGGATGACAACTTAAGGTACGTTGGCATTTACCTGGTTTTGCATTTTT
Source organism: Sitophilus oryzae (assembly GCF_002938485.1). Classification (NCBI taxonomy): domain Eukaryota; kingdom Metazoa; phylum Arthropoda; class Insecta; order Coleoptera; family Curculionidae; genus Sitophilus; species Sitophilus oryzae. The sequence continues at coordinate 390,599 of NW_022147167.1, forward strand.
ACCTGTACACTTTTAATTTTAAAATAGATGCAGTTTTTCTTAAACTACTTAAAATCGGCTTTTCCAAAATTAAAATAGAATACGCAGACCTTTAAACCTAAAAAAACCTTGTTGTAAACCTATTTACAACTTTGCTGTAAAACTAATAGGGGAATCAATATTTGAACAGTTCAAAATTACGTGGGATTTCCTATGTTTCCAACGACGATGCACCACCCGGTATATATTATATTTTTTATATTTTTTTATAACTTCTAATATCCCATTCGTTTTAACTAGTAGTGGGAAATATCGAATGAATACTATCGAAACATTCGATAGTTGCAATTCATTCGAATAATTCGATAGCTAGTAAGAAAACATTCGTCGAAAACTATTCGAATAAAAATTATCGAATAGATGCGTCATCTGCCTTGAAATATTGTATTCTAGTAATTCGGCAGCAAAAACCATTCGTTTATAAAATTCATTCATTTATCAAATTCATTTATTCGTCAGGATCGATTTTAATCATTTTAATGAAATATAAACTGGATTTTAGTTGTCGTCCGGCGACGTAGGTTTCTTTCCTAGAAACCAGACAGCGGTCGGTGGCAATGCTAGGAAAAAGCCGGCATCTTTGATTTTTTGCGGAGTCAAATAAAGATAAGGACACATTATTTTTTTTATTGAGGTGCTAGTATTTACACAGAAAATACATTATGAAGGGCGCTGTTGCCATATATTCGTATTAGTTGGTATTAGCAAAGAATATTATTCTTTAGCATCAGTTAGTTAGGGATAGTATGTCTATATGTTTTGCATTTTTTTTATTAATATTCTGTTGTTACACTGCAAAAATACTTTTTATTTTGGATGTAGGAAAATTATTTTTAATGTTTTTAAGCAAAGACTGGTTTAATAAATAATAATAACAGTAATAATTTGTTATACCTATTAACAACAAATTTTAAAATCATTTAATAATATAAAATTTTTTTAAGTAGTAGCAAAATATAAACAACAAATAGAAGTCAAAAGTATTTATATTAGATCCTATTTAAAAATAATATAGTCTCTAAATGTGGCAACGTTGGTTTATTAAATAATAATAATTACAGAACTAATTTGTTATATTAACAACAAATTTTAAAATCATGAAATATAAACATTTATTAATTTTCTAAGCATGCAGTGTAATGGAAGGAAAATATATAAATAAAAAATTAGAAATCAAAATTATTTATATTACTTTTTATTACTTTATATTACTATTTAAAAATAATATTTACTTTTACTGGCATTTACTTTAAAAAATAAATGAAATATTTCTTCGCAAAAAACTACATGTAAGATAATTAGCATAAGCCGAAGCATAAGCAAAATACAAACATTGTTAACTTTTTTTTAAATTGGCACGTGTAAAACTTTCAATTTAATTTTCTCACCCCAAAATTTGAGTTTGATAACCATTTACTTAACCACATTACTTAAAAATGATTATTAAGTTCAACTAATTCATATTATTAAAACATCTAAAATACAAATATTTTTAAAATTAATTGTAAGTTCATCTCATCTCTCTTAAAAATTGCTACTTCTCAAAATTTCCCATTAAAAAAATGCAATCTAATCTAACCATAATATACCATATAAAATTAAATAATTGAAAGATCGGGCTTTCTGTAGCCCGATCTTTCAATTATTTAATTTCAATCACACAAATTTTCGGAAAAATTTTGACCACTTCGCACACAATCGTCAGTTAAAAAAAACTACTATTTTAGTATTTTAAATATTTTAATAAACGCAAAAATAGCACAGTATTTACAAGGCGAAGTTATAAAAAAAATTTCGCCCCCCCAACTAATAATGCACTGACACACACAAAAATCAAACGAATACTAAATTTCATTTATCAAAAGCATTCGATAGTCGTGGCGCAACGATAACCATTTAGTCGCACGGCGAGGTTGTCACATATGCTTTCGTATACAAATGAATGAATGATTTTATTTGAATAAAACCATTCGATAGTTGAAATCATTCATTCAGTAACCATTCGATAGTCTAATTCATTCGATAGTTCCCATCGCTAGTTTTAACGCCAATCATAAATTTAAAATTTTATCATTTAGTTCACTTCAGATTTATCTTTTACATAGGATAGCTCGTCTAAAATTTACCAACATCTATTTCTAAAAATATATTCACTGCGCTTTTATTTCATCGTTAGCAACGTTGTATTTTATTATATTTCATTAAATTAATTAAATTCGTTATAAAATTCTCATAACCAACGCAGCATGAAGAAATTATTAATATTTAAAGTCTTTCTATGTCCATATTCTCACATTAAGCTCGAGCACGAAATCACGTCGCAATTAAAATATCGGATAAAATGTGTCCTATTAAAGCCAAGTAATAAACCGGTAACAGTCCCATTTTGTTCTAATACCGTCCGGCGCAGCTTCTATAATCTATATTTTACTGCCATTCGTGGCATTTAACAGATATTTTTACGCCATCATAAACCAGTTCAATAAGGATGTTACTTTCTGGAAATAACAAGAACTATAGACAGATACTAAAATGTAATTATTAACGAGTATTGTAACAGCTGGAACACGTTTGCGTTATCACGTCTTGTTTGGTTTTACTTCTGAGCTGGTTGGTAAGACAGATGCGATTCTCGTTTACGCACTTAATACCTGCATGATTCAAATCAATTTTCTTCAATTTCAATTTAGATTTTAGTGATTTGATGCAACATGTCGATAGAATATGATAACTTGTACTGTTTTCTTGCTTATACGTACAGAAATTCATACCTATCAAAAATAATACGTATTTTCTAACAAGAACCTTCATTTTATAGTTAGAGGCAACTAGGTACTTTTAAAAACTGAACCCTTAAAAATTTATAAAATAATAATACATTTTAAGAAAAACTGTATGACAAGAGTCACAAAACCTCTGAAAACTGTTATTATTTGATAGTTAATCTATACTAATATATAAAATCCTTAAGTGACTGACTTACTGATTAATCACGATCCTGCTCAAATCACTCAACGTAAGAAGCTCAATTTTGGTATACAGGTTGATTCTAGGGTATAGAGGTTCGATAAGAAGGGATTTTTCGAAATTCCAGTTCCAAGAGGGTGAAACCACCCCTCAAATATTACAATATTTTTTTATTTAAAAAACGGTCAAGTTTCCGAAAAAACGCTTTAACACGTATATTTTATTTTGTTTTTTACATATTTTAAGATTTTTTAAAAATGTTTACAGGGTGTTTCGAAAAATCTGGTCATTGATTAATCACGATTCTGCTTAAACTGCTTGACGTTTAAAGCTGATTTTTGGCAAACGGATTGACTGTGGGGTGTAGAGGTTCGATTAGGGGGGGTTTCTCGAATCTCAAATTACAAGAGGGCGAAAATGCCCCTCAAATATTAAAATATTTGTTATTTAAAAAAACGGTGAGTCTTTCGGGAAAACGCTTGGACAAGCATAATTTATTTGGTTTTTTTACATGTTTTGAAATTTTTAAAAAAATCATACATGGTGTTCCAAAAAGTTGGGTAATTTCTTAACCACGATTCTGCTTAAACTGCTTGACATAAAAAGCTTATTTTTGAGATAAAACTACCTCTCAAATATTACCAAGTTATATAATAATATCGCCATATTGTTTTTTCTCGTGCTGACATAAATGTGAGAAAATTTTATCCAGTTTGTATGTTAATGGAAATTCTTGCTTTGCTTTATCATCACCATTACAAATGATTAATTCGACGCGAACGAAGTCGCTGGTACACGCTAGTGATTCTATAAAATAATTATTGAGGTTAAACCCTACGGTTAAAAACGGTTAATGGAACGGCCCACATAGTTTACTTTAAACCAGAAATAATATCACTCAAAATGATGAAATTGAAAATGAGCATAATAGTATGTTTTTTTACATTATTATTTTTGTAGATACGGTAGAACTTCTCTAATTCGGACTAATAGAAGTTGTCAAAGGACTGTACCGTTGTTCTAATACCGTCCGGCGCAGCTTCTATAATCTATATTTTACTGCAATTCGTGGAATTTAACAGATATTTTTACGCCATCATAAACCAGTTCAATAAGGATGTTACTTTTTGGAAATAACAAGAACTATAGACAGATACTAAGATGTAATTATTAACGAGTATATTGTAACATTGTTAATCTAAGATTGTAACAGCTGGAACACGTTTGCGTTATCACGTCTTGTTTAGCTTTGCTTCTAAGCTGGTTGGTAAGACAGATAGCTGCGATGCTCGTTAACGTATTTAATACCTGCATGATTAAAATCAATTTTCTTCAATTTCAATTTAGATTTTAGTGATTTAATGAAATATGCCGATAGAATATGGTAACTTATTATTTTATTTATTAAATGAATGTATGATGAATATAATTATTAAATGATATATGGCCGATAGAATATGGCATCTTATTAATTATTTTCTTTCTTCCTATACATATACATTTATATTTATCCTATACTGCCCATACTGCCCGGAAATTCGTATCTATCAAAAATAATACGTTTTTTAACAAGCATCTGCATTTTCATTATAGTCAGAGTTAAATTCACATTGTACTTTTGAAACCTGGACTCAAATTAGAGGTGTGTAGTTTGTGAACGAACTAGTTCCAATGAACTATTCCGACCCCGGAACGAAAGGAACTAGTTCCCGGTTTATTAAAAGACTAATTCCTCAGGACCTATTCTGCTGACCGAGACTGTGATCGAGATATAATGCAGCCATATATTGCCGGTCCCGGACCGAAAGAACCGAGAAGAACTAGAGGAACTAATTAAGACTAGTTCACAAAAAAAAAATGATTTTATATACAGAGCTTAACCACAACAAATTGTCGTGGGTACTGTTTTTAATTTTTAGTTAGTTCTTATGGGAATGTTTCACTTTAGGTCCCTCAAACTAAGAAATATCTTATAAAAAAAGTAGATATTCTGACTTTTTAGAGAAAAGACACAAAAATCTTGAAGGAAAAAATACAATTTTTCGTAAAATAAGAGAGAAAACTATGCCTTTGTATTTATCATTTAGCTTCACCTACATGTATCAACAATTGATTTGTAGTAGTTTTTTAAACTCTGATTTCAGATTCTTTTTTAATTTTTTGTTTTTATCTGCAATATGACTTACCTACCTATATGTTTTTAATATACGCAATTATACGTCTCGTTATATTTCGTACATTATTAAAAGTATATATGTATAATCATTCAGTCCACACATGCCGGCATCGCCGAGCTATGATAGCAACAACATAGAGACAAGCGCTCGTTCTCGTCACCAATATATTTTATTTATGTTATATAAAGCTAATCTATAAATTAGGAAATGCTTTAAAACGATCATCATAAAATAAATCAGGAACTTTCTAATTTATTGTTTCAACTTATAATGTCGATTTTAAACAAATCTATTGACACCTAAATTTATTGTAGGGGAATAAATATATTATAATTTTTAGTTTATAAATTAATTAATTTTGAATACTTTCCAAATATCTGCATGTTTTTTATTTATAAATATTAATGCAATATTTTTTAATAGATTTTAGAGTTTGTTTTAAAATATGACCTAACCATTTATGTTATCATATTTATCATTACTTTGAATGTGTTTTTTTTTTCACAATAAGGGGCCGTCCTCTGCCGGAAACACTGCGACCTGTGAGGCCTATTGTGTTTGTCCCCTTTCTATATCTGCACCCATTGTCCTATCCCTGTGCCCTGCACTAACTTATGCAGGTTCTTGATAGGATGGGAGCATAGTTCCTCTTATCTTAAGGTATTTCTTCTTAGGTCACCTTTTAGTCTTCTTTCTGAGGTTGGCGACCCAACTGGCTATAACGACGCTAATTCTCGTGTTTTGCCTTCTCCCCACAGATCTCCTGCTCTACATTTCATCTTCAATAACAAGTCTAAGCATCTCGTATAGTTCGACCTTCATCATGTGACCGATGGTTCAGTTGCTTAACCGTTGATAGGAGCTCGTTATCTTTGCCTATCCGCCAGTACTCCTCTTCAATTGTTACATTTTTGCCCAGCCCCATACATGCAGCGACGATACCAATAAATATTACGGCGTTAAGGCGGTTATCCAATCTCTAATTGAGTGTCTAACTCTCGGATCCGTTTTATAAATACTGGAATCATGTAGGAACGCGCAATGCAGCATTTGTATGCGCAATTTTAGGGTTAGATCCCAGCTGGAGAAAAGAAGCGAAAGTACGTCTGGACTATTCGATCTTCGACAAAATCTCTGCTTTAGGAGCGTGAGTGTCGTAAACGAAGACTCCTAGATATTTTGCGGACGATACGTGTTTCTACCACCTCGTTGTTAAATCTAAAATCTAAGAATGCCCTTTCCGGTGTTGTGGAAAATACAGTAGTGTTAGATTTACCGACCTTCATGTGCAATTCGTACTGCATGAACGATAAAGTCCATCACGTTCTGAAATTGTAGTATGTGTACAGAGAGTTAATAAGGACGCCATTGATATAATACCCTCCTAAGCGCTCTCTAGTGCTTCGTAAAATACCGTTTCGGAGTAGATGTTGAAAAGAAGTTAGGATAAGACACAACCCTGCCTGACACTTTTCCAAATCTCTATTTCATTAGATGGTCTGCCTTTCACCCTGATCTTTGCAGTCTGGAAGCAGTCTTCTGGATGAGAATGCACAGGTTTTCCACATCCATACCGGTGGATATGACAATCTTGATAAGTTTATGGTGCGACACACAGTCAAAAGCCTTTCTATAGCCAATAAAGAAAGCATATATATGCCAAATGCAATTTCTCAGATATCTAATACTCAAATGTGGATAAAACGATGAAAAATGTCAATATTACGCTAATTTCATAACCTATTTTTGAGTTATGTCAGCCTATTTTTGTATGGATATGTCATTATTCTTATTATACGAGTGAAATGTTGAAGACGCTTCTCATCATTTTTGATGTTTTGAACAATATAGCTGCCAAGTAGTACCTAAATTGCCAATTACTTATTGATAATTTATTAATTAATTATAAATTTATAGAAGAAAAAGTAGTTTTCTCTAAAAAGAAAGGAACGTTTGTGCGTGACAGTTCGACAAGCAAAACGATCCATTAATGTAGCCGTTTTCGAATCGCTTAGCGCAGTCAGTAAATACTCTAAGCGCGTCAGATGAGAATAACCAAATCGATAGTTAAGTGCGCTCTAAGCGAAAATTAACGTCATATACGCCCTTAGTAGAATTCGGGCCCAGGCATTCTGTTTACTTCTGTCATAACGTAACGTAACGTGGGTTTCCAATGTTCCATAGGTATTTCATACATGTCTTTATATAAAATAAAGTTTCTTATATGCAACACACTGTGTTGTATTTATAAGAATAGCGCCAAATAGTATTTACATTGTTCTTATGTGCACTTTCCAATCTAAACTTGTTTCATTTATCTATGAATCCTACCCCGATCCCCTCCCACAACAGGGAATCGTTGTGTGTTGTGTGAGCCCGCACCTCACAATTTCTTAGGTACTAATTTTCTACACTCGTATAACACACTACACACCATATAGAAATATACTTGCATAAACTACAAATAATAATAATTTAAATATGTAAAGTAGTGAAACTATTTCAAAATATCTTTTATTCGCCCTGTAGAAACAAAACAGTTTATTAAAATTAACTTATTAAAAAGTTAATCGTCACAGATTTATTTTTTCAACGAAATTTATAGGCTTGTATCAAACTAAAGATTTTTACCGAATTGTATGTTTCCGATTTAGATTGGAGCTAAAGTATCTATTTATATGCAAGATTAAGCCCATTAGTTAGTATTAAGTGACTATTATCTGGCCGTTTAGTATAGATACAGACTTATTCTCTATGAATTTTTAACGAGGTTTAAAGTGGGATGCCGCTACCTACGCAGCGATCAACTCCAATTGTCAATATAAATATGTATGGGATTATGTTAGATATATACTTTATTATTTTCAGATTATATTTTGATTTTACAGTAAAGTGTAAAATTACATGCATTATTTGCAAAACGAGTATCTAGAAATGGAAACGGATATGTGTTTTATCGTTTAATAAATAACGGAGTAAAAGTAATATATGATAAAAAGGAAAACAGGTGCTAATACAGAGTGGTCAAATAATATCCGGAATCGGGATAGAAAAACGAGAGAACTTATTTTACCACATTAGGAACTATAAATGTAAAAATATTAATTAGTAATTGTCATCTATTTTATATTTTGATTGTTCATTTGAGCGGTTAATTTCATATTTAATACACCCTCCAGTCAATTAAGAAAAAAGATTGATAGAGAGTTATATTATACTTACCCTTGTGCTCTAAATCAGGGTAGAAGAATGTAGTGCTCTCTGGTATTGTCTAGAATATGATAAAAATCTCAAAAAGAAGGTGAATTTTTCTAGAACAATTTATGGGTTTACAATCAAAGAGAATAACAGTGAAGAGTCGAATTATAACAGAAACCCAAGTATTCGATTTTAGGTATACAGGGTGCATCTCAAAAGTGGCTTACCCCTATAACTATTGATAGACGTTAGTTAGTATATGACATAAATCAGGATTGATACACACACACTTGGTATTTCGAGTCAAATTGTCGTTATGAATCGCATGTTGCAATTTCAAATAAATCATATTTGAAAATGTCAAAAGTTGACACATGATATGTCAATCTATTCAGAGTGTCATTTTCTATCGAATAATTAAAAAAATACCGAGGGTGTCATTTAAAAATCAAAAGTTGCAGTCATTTCCGGTGAAACAGGAAGTGATAAAAAAAAATTAATATGTCAATTAATCCTAATTTATGTCATATACTAATATACCAAATCTCGATTTTTTTCGGAAAAAATAACAAAGTTATAGGGGTGAGCCACTTTGAGACATCCCAGTATAGGTATGAAATGTCATCGATCGTCATTTAAGGTAATTTATCGCCGATTTTTTTGGATTATAATATATTTGATGATTTTATTCAAAAAAAGATAAATACTTCAAAACTAAAAAGAACTTCAGACTTTTATTGTTTTCATTTATTTTACTTATAGAGACGAGCGCTCGTTTCGTCGCCGATCGAGTCGCCGAACTCCGACTTCCCCATCCACACACATAGGAAATCGGCGAAGCCCCGTTCGGAGATCGCCAAATGCCGCCATGTGCGGTTGCGGCATAACGCTTAAAAATACTATTATTATTTTATGTTAATATATATTAATATAATTTTTTATCCTTTTCCAGTATAATTTTAATTGTATGTATAACAAAAAAACTAACAAACGTATTAAACAAACGAGTAAACATGGATAATGATAAATGTGAGAAAATATTAGATATAAAAAAATGTATGTAACTAGTATAAGAAAAAAAAAATAACAATAATTGTATAAAAGTTATCGGACTTACGGTTAGATTTATCTAATGCGACTAGACAAATAAAACTACGTAATTGTAGGTGTAAATTATTGAAAACAAATCAGAACAATGCTACTATATTGATCGAACTAGTATATATTTCAAATAACTTGCACACATAAATTCTAGTCTTACTTGCTATCTTTACGTAACCATATAATCTATTAAAGTTGTAGTGTACATTATCAGAAATCTATTATTTGTTAGACGAGATTAAATTGAAAAAAAAATATTACTATAATAAATAATTAGCTTTGAATATACATATTATACCAGTGGTTCTCTAAAATAATGAAATGTCTGAAATTTAAATATATGTTTTATTTTTAAGGTAAGGTATACCAGGTGATCTAAGTGACAGGTGATCTAAGAGACAGGTGATCTAAGATCGACACGATGTATATATGAAGACTTTTAGTGTTATTTAAACACAGCAGTACTCAGCTATCCAACTTCGCGTGTTTTGGACAATCCGCGTGTTAGCTACTGCCTACTGCGTCTACTCGCTGCAAATGCGAGTAGTCAGAATCCTAATTTTAATATTTTTTATTACACCTAGGTAGGATTGCTTAATGATCTCAATAATATCATGAACTGGCAGGCTAGTTTCACAGCCTATTTATAACCAGCCTGCCAACTTACGATTACTTGCAAATTTGCCTACTTACCTAGATATTTGCTTATTTTATGTTATGTAACAAATTGCGTTTTAAGCTCCATCGAAGCTTTATTTAAAAAAACTAGCGAGATTGATGTAAATGCATGTGCAGTCACATATGCACATGAAGTGCACGTGCATGTGCACGAGAATAGGGGCAGTAGGTGTCATGCGGATATGTAAAAACCATCTGGTTTTCTTCGATTTCGAAATAATACCCGTTGACAGTTTTTTTCTATTTATTTTTCAGTTTTTGTATTAAATTCAAAGGTAAATTGTATGTCTACAGTGTGGTTAGTTGTTTTTTTTAATAAGATGCCGGAAACACTGCGACCTGTGAGGTCCTTGATAGGATGGGAGCATAGTTCGTCCGGTTCTAGCCTTGCTTTCCCAAATAAAAAGTGTCGCTTGCGATCCAGAGCCTCGCAGTGACATATGCTCCGCCGTTTTAGGATCTTTATCGCAGAGTCTGCAGCAAAGACTTCCTTGATACAGATTGAGTTATTTCAATTAACAATCCTCAGGTAGCACTTGACAGTCATATGTCCTTTCAAGAGACCTGCTATTATCCGCACTTTATTCCTGCTAGTTTTGGTATTAGGTTCTTGGATAAAGCTAGCTAGTTTATCGACTTTTTTGTTGCCTTGGATGCCGCTGTGGCCCGGCACCCAGAATAATTTAATTCTGTTCCTTCCTGCCAGAACTCCCACTTCACTCAAGCTCTATTTTGCAGCTAAAGGATTGGTAACTGTGCTAAGCTGAACATTACAACTGTACCACGCTACAAACCAGGTACTATGTCAATACGGGTAGTTGTATAATGAAGAGGCAAAACGTTTCCTAACGACGGTACCTACCTAGAGAGCATAATATATACAGTAAGGGGTGAAAGAATGAAGTCTAGTATTACAGAGCACGTCGTGTGGTTCAAATAGCACAATATAAAGAGATTGGAACTCCCGGTTGCCCACAACGGACATTACTGAAAAAAGGTTAGAAGCTGTTATTAAACATACCAATTCTAGCAACTTCAGCGGACAACCTCAACCTCACCGATCCGATTTAATTCTTACTACTCTTTTTTACGACTAATTCGTTCAAATTTTATAGATCCTTGCTGACCATGATTCATCAGTGATCCGATTCAATCCTTACGATTTATTTCTACGACTCAATTGAACAAATCGTATTTTAAGCGGTGAATCGAATCTCGATTCATTTTTAATACTCATTCAAATGAACGATTCGTTTAATCTTTGTCCACTTCTACTAGGTATCTATATCTGGAAATTCACACCATAAGGGGGCCTAACATAAAATTCGGAATGTCTGTTGTTTTTTTGTAAATTCCAACCATAAAAAAATTATAATGAATTCGAATTTTATACTGATTACGAGACAACAGGACTAGTAAAACAAACAAAAAACCAATATTGGGAAATTTTCTCTAAACGAACTCAAAGAAAAGATATTAACGAGTTAGTTCAATCAACATAGCAAGGGAATCCTGGGTTGATTATTTGTCAGAACTATACAAATCAGAAGAAGTCGAGATTGAACTAAATACACCCGAAATAATGACGAACGACAACGTACAGATTGAGGCAGTCGATATAATTACATCTCTTCGAAAGCGAAAGAATAGGAAGAGCCCAGGGCAAGATGACATCCCAAACGAATTACTTAAAGTGGCGGTCAATGTCTCATACAGCAGCTAACATCCCTGATTCAAAAAATCCTTACCAACACAGGATACCCGACGAATGGCGAACCAGCACCACTATCTTGATGTTTCAAAGAGGAGAGAAAGAACTGCCCTCAAACTATAGAGGCATAAATCTTCTAAGCACCACACTAAAACTTACAACAAAAGTGATAACAACCAAAATTAACGACTTAACATGCTTAGCAGGTGAACAGCAGAGGCACAGGCGCGGTTTTTGTCATAAGGCAGATAACAGAAAAATCAATCGAATATAACAAACCAGCGTATACGTGTTTTATTGATTTAGAAAAAGCGTTCGGCCGTGTGCAGCTAAGAGACATTGTACAACTTCTTTACAATAGGCAAATCTCCCAAAACCTCGTTAAAACCATAGAAAACATATATGAAGCGAACCAAATTCAAGCCAAGATTAACGGGGTCCTTACCGAACCAATAAATGTAGGCCGTGCTATCCGACAAAGTGACACCCTGAGCCCTCTTCTTTTCAAAATCATTATGGACGAAATAATAGGAAATGTACGTCTACTGAAGGGATACAGTATGGGCGACCAAGAAATTACTATTCCGTGCTATGTCGACGACGCCGTATTGGTAGCTGGAAATGAGGACGATCTACAGCGTTTATTAGGTACATCGATTTAACTGCACTGCCAAATCACTTAATATGATAATATCGACCCAGAAAACTAAATACATTACGACATCAAAAGTTCTACTACTCGACCTGATACAGCGAAAACGAAAGAACTACTAGAGACAACCGAAATGAGAGTACTACGCAGAATAGCTGGAAAGACGCTTCTGGACAGGAAGAGAAATGAAAGCATAAGAAAAGCATGCAAGGTGAAAAATGTAAATGAGTGGGTACTCAGCAGAAACGAAGAATGGAACGAGCATATCAGCAGAATGGACAACAGAAGGATAGTGAGAGTTGCACGCGACAAATCACCACTAGGTCACAGAAGCTTAGGACGTCCACGAAAACAATGGAGCGACAACTTGTCAGTCCGGTGACCGGTAGAGACAACGAAACCAAACAGGCGATTCGCCTAGTATGAAGAGGGAAGAAGGAGAAATTTCGTCATTGTACGCATATTATTCCTTCGCTATTGTCATTCCGGCTTCATATAAATAACACTTTCTGGATATTAGATAAGAGACAATAACTGCCAAATAATAAATAAAGAACAACCATACCATATATTACTAACGTAAACAAAAAAAAATCCTTTACGTCTATAAACATGTCTTGACTTAGGTTTCCCAATATGATTTGCGAACATTATAAATTGTTTTAATATAAGTCGACGTCACGACCCTCGGAATTTCCTGGTCCACCTCTCGTTCACGACCACAGATTCTCGATCAAATTTAGTGCCGGCTTTATTAGATTTCGACCACGATTTATCGCTTTACACTTTATTAGGATGGTCGTGAGTTGCAACTCGGCCAAACGAAAACGTTGTTTTATCTCTCTAGATCGTAAGAAGGCTATATGGGTTGCGTTTGTTTTATTAAATCATCACTGCGGACAGGTTAACAATAAAATTGATTATGAGATTTTATCGAATTTGCTAATTTGACATTTTTCTAATAAAGACGTTTTTTGTTCGTATTTTGCATTCATGAACGTTATTAGAAGTTCATGGTTGCAATGGAATTAATGAAGGATATTATAAGAAAAAAAAATAGAAAAGTTTAATTTTTATTTTTTATCTTTATTAGCATTTTTTTCTATGTCTATGCTATTTACAAATAGCATAGGTATCATCTCACAGTCCGCCCATACACCTACTACATCCCAAGACTCTGGTTATGATTATGTTATGTTGTGTGTTATGTGTTATCGATCTTCACACCGCTTCAACATAAACACCTGCGTTCAAATAATAAACTTAAGAGAAGTTTTCATTGCTTTTGAAAATCATGTGTTTGAGGACAGGATATGATCAGATTTTCTGTCCGCTAGTTGTGCTAGCTCTTTAGCGTTAACCATAGTGCACCACCATGAGACGAGCAAGCTTAAAAAAAGATTCCGCTCTGCTGACATAAGGTTCAGACATAAAAATCTCCTCATAGCTGAAAACCAGCTCAACAAAGATCTTAATGCTTATGCGACTTATTTGAAAAATGGATACTTAAACCAAGCGTAACTAAAAGTGAGACATCATGCTTCTACTTAAATAACAAAACGGCGAACACAGAAATTAATCGAATTAACTGCAGCCCGGTTGAAGTACCTACAACAAATACCCGAAGTACCTGGGTGTAACTCTAGACCGCACACTCTCTTTCAAAAAACATCTAACGTTGTAACTGCCAAACTGAAAGCTAGAAATACCTTGATTTCCAGGTTGAGCGGCACCACTTGGAGAACTTCAGCTGAAACTCTTCGTTGCTCCGTTCTGGGCCTTGTTTACTCGACGGCTGAATATTGTGCACCGGTCTGGCAAATAGCCTCCATACAAAACTGGTGGATATACAATTAAACAACTGTCTAAGAAAAATCAGTGGTACCATCAAAACCAAACCCACCTTCTGGCGTACCTATTCTCTGCAATATATCACTAGCTCATCTCCGTCGATCAAGTGGTCTATATAGGGAGTTCCAAAAATTCAAGACAATTCCCAGATCCAAATCCATGAAGATATTTCTCAACTTGGACATAGGCTACAGTTCCATCAGCTTGGATATAGGTACAAATCCACTAGCGCACACTGCCAACAGTTTCGATTTAGCGCACGCATGGAATTAGGATTGGAAAACTAGAGTACCTGTGGATATCTATAACATGCTCCGCAGCAGGTCCCTAAGGTAGTTCCTGGCTTTGCACTACCAAAAAACATGGTGCCGCCTATATCGTCCGTACCGAGTGAAGCGTATGCGCATACTCCCTGCACAAATGGGGAAAATCCGAAAACAACGCTTGTGATTGTGGAGAGCCACAAACGATCCACCACGTCTACGATTGTGGCAACAGGCAAAACAACTGCACGGCCGCAGACTTCATGGGGCCATCCTATCGACTGTTGATTGGTTTGAGAACATAGATATTAAGATTTAATATTAGTTTTATCATTAGGATTAAGATTTTAATTGTTCGTGTCATGTGTTGCCATACGCTAATTTCGGCCTTTCCTCGGTAATAGCGGCGATAATAAGACGTTTCTTCGAGGGGTTTATATTACTATAATACATGCTAGTCAAAAATAAAACGAAGTAACTGTTGCGTTCTTTAAAATGAGTGACTTTGAAGAAGAATTTTTTATCTTCACATTCCGTAATATGGTTAATAATGATTAATAATAGAAATAATGGTTTTAATATCTAAAATATCTTGCTTAAAAAAGAAATTTACATAGACTGTGCACATTTACAATACATTTCAAAGTAAAGTTGGATAATCTCATAATTTAAATAATCATTTAAGAATTCGATACGGGTGTATCAAACCGGAAGCCTTTGATTGTATCTTATTCTTATACAAGATATCTAAAGCAGTTGAAAAAATCTGGTGCTCTTGAAAGATTTTCTACTGTATCGTTGATAAAGGTAAAGAAATTTAACCATATTTGCTGCTCTTATCAATGACCTACAAAAAACTACTCGCAGCCTCAACATAAACACGTGAATGCATATAAAATGCATTTTATTTCGATGCTTCGCTGGTATATATTTTATTTTCTAGTTTATCACACAGTAAGTCCAACAAAACACGGCTTTACTCCTTCAAACCATCCCTTGATGAAGCCTGAAGGCAGTTACATCAGTGTACACTAGTGTAGGTGTGGTTGTGTGAGTGTGTGAGTGTGTGAGTGTGCGTGTCTGCACTGGTGTACACTGGTGTATACGGTTACGAGTTGTTGAGGGCTGAGCCGTTTAATCTTTTTCTTCTTTTTTATACATTTCCCTCACTATTTCTTTCTTGTTTATATACTTTATATAGTATATGATAAACATAAAAACTGTATTAACCGGGAGCTTTATATCAAAAAACATCTTTGTATTTATAAATTTCAGCCGAAATATCATAAACAAACTTCCAATCAAATCTAAAGAGCAAAAATGAAAATGGCGCCCGACCTTGCCAGAGACCTCGGGAACTGACACACAGACAAAAGAAGAGGACGCCGACGTGCATAAAAATGTTCCGTAATTGATTGAAGATTTTTGTCTAGAACAGTCTAGAAGGCCATGCTTTCTGCCTGGGTAAGGCCGCGCCAGAACTGTTTCCAATTTTCCGGTATACTGTCACCCATCTGGTTCATAGTGCCTAGTTTTGTCCAGTTGGCAACAATGCTATCGTTTTGCTGCTTCTGTAGACGCCGTGTCAACATCGGCTATCGAAGCTCTCTAAATAACTTCACTTTTATTTTCCGTCATTTGGTGCCATCATCATGACACTTATTTTGGCGCCCAACGTGGTTCGCTAAACCATGGCCACCTACGCCCAGGCCTACATATGTGTTGGACCGATTTGGTCAATCCTGAGGGCGAACTAGGCTTCGCACATACCAAAACTTTAGCCATTTTGCGCATTAAAATCTGGCTTGCTGAGTTAATATGCCGATTAGATTTGCTTGATTAAATCGTCTCGTTAATGGGACAAAAATCCTCCAAGATCAAGACTTAGGGAGTCTTGGTCTTGGTCTTGGTCTTGCATTTGCTCATCACTAGATTAGATATACTCTATTGTTTAGTGTAGAGAGTAAACTTTGAAGTCAAGGGTTTGAATAAATCCCTTGGGTATATTATTATAAATATACAAATTCCAATTTGAAATTTAATAACTTTGCTTTTGTTAATATACATTTCGAAATGAACTCAGTTAAGCTTTATTTTTTTTCAAAAATGCGAATTGTCTACAGTCTCCCGCACCTTAAACTTGCTCAAAACATAATTCACGTTTGTCTTCTCTTATTGCCATTTCATGGAAACGAAAGACGAAGAGAGAAAAACTCTATCGCCGACACGAAGAATCCAATCTCGAACGATATTAAAGTCGTGCGCGATGAAATATAACAATAAATTAAAGCTAGAAAGCGACAAAATATCGGAAATACTTCGATAATAATTCGAATAACTTATCACGAAGCGAGAGGAATATTTTTAAATTACCGCAATAAAGCATTAAATTTTAAAATATGTTGATTGCGTTAGAGATATCGCTTTATCTTGCGCTGCTGAGCTATGTTATACACGTCCCGATTTCAGCTCCGCTAAGGCGCATTGAAAATGTAGAAGAATTTTGTGTTTTAAATGTCCCGAGATGATTGTGTTGGTGATTTATTTCGTTTTACTCGTTCAAAACGCACAATGGAAGAATATCGGCATAAATCAAACGGCGAACCATAATATTAGGATACAAGGTTTAATAAAATAGACGAAATAAATATAAATCAAGTCTGCTGGTCAGGTTGGTATTGAGTAATTTCAAAACTTGCATAAAATAATATGCTTTCAGATAGAGATTCATTCAGATATTAGTAACACAAAGCGTTAAAAACTAATGATTATTTGTATATTTCGTTCAATTGAGACCTATGAAATATTAGATACTACACTCAGATGCAAAAAAACGCAACGGAGATTTTTTTAGTTTTAGCCCTTTTTCATAAATTTTTTGGGGAAACTGGATATAAATCTATCAAGTTTTACTCATAAACTCAGTTTTTTTTATAAAATTTAGTATTTGGCGACAGGGTTAATTGAAGGGTTGTTTTTTACCCTAACTTTAAAACACCCTGTGCAATAATCTCGTGAGTAACTTTTCCTAAAACATTATTTTTCGATAAGATCCATGTCTCATGAAATTATTTTTTTTGACTCATGTCGACACATGACTTGGTTAATTTTTAAGAGCGAAATGAACTTGCCACCAAAAATTTGCAATTTTTTCAACTATCATTACTTTCTGATGTTATTTTTTAATATCACGAGGTGGCTTTGGTGACTATTGTCGTAATTTCATATCGATGCTGTTTAGAACTCTATATTAAAATTTAAAAAAACGTTAAAAAGTAAATATACAGTCTTGATTTTAATAAAAATATTAGTAACACTAACAGAACTTCGGAGAGTTGAAACATTTTTCTAGTAGAACTTTTTTCGTAGAATACAGTGGCGTAGACTATTCTATGAAAAACATCGGAAATATGGACTAAACTTATGTTTTAGAATAGAACACCTTCTATGTTTATAAATCATATGATCTGGCTTCCCATTAGCTTCTCAAAATATGTGCCACACTATATTTATTTTCACTATTTACTACAATATTTAAACATTTTCACTAGTAATACCACTAGAGATCAAATTAAATCCGGAATTTTTTTCTCGCTCATGAATATTTTGAAAATTATATATATATAATATATATAATTTTCAAAATAATTTTAGAAAATTATATATATTATATATATAATTTTCAAAATATTCATGAGCGAGAAAAAAATTCCGGATTGTGTGGTATTCGGTAAGAAAATTCCACACCAAATTGTGTTTGAAAATCAAATAATTAAAACGTATTTTTCGATTTTTGGTCGATTTCATTATTTAGTTACTATGGCAACTAAGTGACACCCAAACCTAAAAACCAAAGAATATACCTAGGTAGAAAAAGAATGGACTCTGCCATACTGAAAAATAATCCTAGAGAAGTGGCGCCATCTATTGAGCAGGGCTTGTTTTAAATGGATCCAAGCGCGGGCTTTTTAAATGAGCGTATTTATTGAATTTTACTCTAAAATATATATAATTAAATTTGATTATTAAATCTTATTTTGTACACAAATTCAACAATACTAATAACAAGTATCGTTGTGATGTGTAAAAAATAAGATTTAACAGTATAATTAATACAATTATTAAATAAAATTAAAGCCAAACATGTGTAAATATTATTTATTATTTCAATTTTTTATTTATAAGTCAAATATTTAAACATCTTTTATTATAATAAAACAAGACCAACGTAATACGCCCAAAGTTTTGTAAATGGAGTAAATATAAATAGGTACTTAAATGATGGCAAAAATAAAAGACTTACATTATATTTTCAGGGCCACAAACAAAAGGAATGGTCTAATTAAAACACATAACAAATTATTGTTTGAAAAACGTTTTGATAATCAATATTTTTTGAGAATTTGACAATAGTATGACAATGGCTGTTAGAAACTATGGAAACTACAAAAAAAATTCTGATTTGACGCCATCTGACAATAACTAGTAGCAACTTCTTAACCTAAAAATTAATTGCACTACCACCTAGCGCCTGAGGCTGGAACTATTTTATTTGATATTTCCGTGGGAACGGTGGAACCGCTTTTGCTGTTTCACTTTCCCGCACTTGTGTCTAGCCCTAGCAGGCAACTATTAAGCCCGACCAATCACGTTAGAGTTTTTGACAAACCCAAATGAATTAACACCCTTCAAATAACCACGCTAACCAACCTGATTGGTCAAGCTAAAAAGTTGACGGCTAGGGCTAGACACTTCTCTTTCCCGCCCCTGCTAAAAACTATTTCAGTTTTGAAGCTGTCAAGCGGCACGACCTAAAAAAAATGTTTCGCTTCGGTCAAGAAAGCAAAGAAAATATTCGCCAGGAGATTAAGCAGTTGACACCCGCGAATACTAGGAAATCGAAGTCAAGCGTATGGAAGCAGTTTACAAACTTTTGCGCAAAAAAATCGTATGATTTCGACAGAGTGAATATACCTGTGTGAATAACTGGCGCTTATTCTTAAAGACTATGGGTTGAAATTGAATTTTGCATCTAAACTACTCAAAATTCAAAGTGCTAAATAGAAAAAAGGTGAATAAAATAATGTTTAAAAAAATTATATATATTTCATTAGACATAGACATTTAATTCAGTCCATTCCAAGTCCTACATTTTCGCCATTAAGAAGAAAGAAGGTGTCCAAAGAATATAGAAAACATCTCAGCTTTGTAATTGAAATGTATCAAAATTATCATGTAAACAAATAAAAACCAGACTCTCAAAAAGATATTCTGTCATTATAAATGTCAAAAAATTTCCAGTGTAATTCGCTGTGGGGTGCCTACAAGGAAAAAATTTTTACTAAAATTTATCCGTTGCCATGGTGATTTGTTAAAATAATACGTTTTGATTGGTTAAAAATTACAGGTGTGGAATTTTCATTAAAAGATCATATTAATTATTAAATTTTGGAAGCTATAGTACCGGAAGAACTTAAAAAAAAATAAAAATAAAATATTAATATGTGTGAATATTTTAGTAATACTATTTTCGAGTGTTATATATTTTTGGGAAGCTCATAGCTACCAGAATTATATAATTTATAAATATACAGTGTATTCTATTCGAGGAAACATAACTTTAAATCATATCTTCAAAGCTATTTTTTCGTAGAGCACCAAACAACGTCACTGTGTTCTACGTAAAAGGTTTACAAGGAACAATTTTTACCTTCTAGATACCTTTCACAATAACAGAGATACTGGAGGTGTCCCAAATGGCAAGATTTTCAAAAAACCCTGTAGCTCAGAAAGTACCACCGAGCGTAACAGTTAAATTTCCTCCACTAGAGTAGTAGGAACAAAGAACTTGAAGGAATTGGACCGTTGTCTCTGTTCATACTATCTTTACATTTATTAATTCTGATGCTTTCATATGCATCCTAATTGTCTGTAATATGAGACTTGTTTAATTAATTTTAAATTATTAAGATCTATACAATGTTCTTTATCAACAATATGTTCGGCAACGCAAGATTTATCCGGCCTACCATATCTTATCTGAGCTTCTTTGTTCCTACTACTCTAGTGGCGGAAATTTAACTCTTACGCTCGGTGGGCTCTGACTCGGTTGGCTAGATCTTGCCACGCCCACTCGGTGCCCACTGGGCGAGTATATAAACGCTCAACTTGTAGATTGTATTTTAGTTTATAATCATCTGCTAATGATGCTAACATGGTTAGCGAAACGCGCGTCCAGTGGAAAAGTAAAAGTGTTTTGGTGTATTGTGGTGATTTAGTGTTTTTAAGTAGTCTTGGACAAATAATAATAAATCACCACAATACACCAAAACACTTTTACTTATACACTGGACGCGCGTTTCGCTAACCATGTTAGCATCATCAGCAGATGATCATAAACTAAGTAGGAGTTTATAATCATTTTTTTTTAGTTTTAAGTTTATAATCATTTTTTTTTAGTTTTAAGTTTATAATCATCTGCTGATGATGCTAACATGGTTAGCGAAACGCGCGTCCAGTGGAAAAGTAAAAGTGTTTTGGTGTATTGTGGCGATTTAGTGTTTTTAAGTAGTCTTGGACAAATATATTTGATCGTCTATTGCTTTTCATGTCTTGTCCTGGCCGGTTAAAAGATGCCCAAATCGTATTTTTAATCATAACTCAAATTTTTTAAATGGAACGAGGATGGCTCATTAGCATATTTGGAAAAGTCAAATTGTCAAGAAAAAAAATTGTCAAAGAGTCAAATTGTCGTTAAATTTATGATCATGGTCACTAAATTGAAATTTAAAATGCTATTTTTTATAATTCAAAAGGGTTAACATATGGTTCAGAATGTCATTTTCATCAATTCAATCAAATTGAGTAAAAAAGTACCGAGAGTGTCATTTAAAAATCAAAATGCTATGAAAATTTTGTTTACAGCATCTTCCGTTTGATAGAAAAGTGGGACATGTTTGTGCAATCCGCATCCTCCTATCTGCAATAATAATGGAGATACCGTATGATTTCAACCAAAATGGACAACCATTGGATCAACCCTGTACACGCAAAGCGGGCGTTGATGATATAAAGTCGACCAAAGCTTTTTTATTGTTTCTACAATCATTTTTTTTCTGAGAAACACAGAGCGTCATTGAGGTAGCCTGATACTTTATACAGTAGATACTTTATACTTTCCACCAGAAAATCAAAACTGCATAATATTCTCACCCGAAAGTAGTTAAAAAATTTGCCGTTATCCTTGCCAAAATTGCCGATGACGAATATTTCTTCCTAATATTGTTATCAACCATATATCTTATTAGTTATAAAATACTACATTAATGTTTTTACTCTTCTTAGGAACAAAGGCAAAATTATAATTAATTATTAAGCTGTAGTTTAAACGTAGAGTTAAAGGATTAAATTTGGTGTTTATAAACATTATAGACAGTTTTAATATACCTAGCTTTTATATAATCCGATACTTAATATATCCCTTAGCATTAATGAGAGCTATAAAATTGCAAAGGAATTTTCATTCTTAGATGTCTCAAGATGATTGTGTTAGTGATTTATATGATTTTGTCGTTTGAGACGCATAATGGCAACGCACATTTGCTTTATTATTAACATAAATCCTTTGAAAAAGGATAATCGTAACAGTCAAGGTCTAGTAAAATTATCTGAGACTGGTGTATCTGTATTGAACATTGAACAGTCGATTACTGTTTATTATTGCTTGTAATTATGTATTGATTTAATAATTATATAGTTCATTTCAATAATTATGTCTACCGTCAATTTAGCTCTATACAAGCCGTAGAACAAACCGTTTCTTTTTTAAATAAAATAACACATTTTCTTAAATTAGGAATTCTTAAATTAGATTTTAAACCCTTACTGGTACCTTAATATAAAAAACGCTTTAAATTCCGTATGTTAAAAAAATCGCCCAGATGGCTGTAAAAGGACGACCAATGACAATTTCCATATCATCATCATCATTTTCAGCTTATTCAGCCATTTCCAATTATAGTGTAGCATTCCTCACATACCCTCTTTGTAGTTGGGCCCATTGTTTTCTATTGATGGCTATGGAGGTCAAAGTCATCCCTGCTAATTTTCTAATATCATGGTTCGGTCTTCCTCTAGGTCTCTTAATTCCTCGCATTCAATTCTGCCCCATGGACAGGAATTGTTGAACAATTAGGGAGCATGAAGATCAGTAAATACCTCATCGTTATGA
Source organism: Sitophilus oryzae (assembly GCF_002938485.1). Classification (NCBI taxonomy): domain Eukaryota; kingdom Metazoa; phylum Arthropoda; class Insecta; order Coleoptera; family Curculionidae; genus Sitophilus; species Sitophilus oryzae. The sequence goes on from NW_022147167.1 coordinate 413,466, forward strand.
TTAAGTCTTTCTTGTCAAAAAGATATGTAATTGCAGAAAACGGCAAAAAACACAAGATGACGTGCGTGGTACCGCAGGGATCCATTCTAGGACCGACCTTGTGGAACATCTTCTATGACCAGATCCTGAGGGTCGATATTGGACCAGGTAATCTACTGATTGTTTATGCGGATGATCTGGCTGTCCTGATCACCGCTCCGACCATCACTATCTTCGAAGAAAAGATACAAACAGTTGCCCTAACTATAACCAATAAGTTGGATAGAATGGACATACATCTGGCACCAGAAAAATCAGAACTAGTCGTTCTGGTAGGACATCGCAAGACGACGAACTTAAATATCCAATTGGGAAATTGCCACATCAGACCTCAAAAGGCAATAAAATATATGGGCATTTGGCTAGATTCGGGGATGCGCTTGACTGCACATGTCCTTAAAATCAGGGACAGGACGGTTGATACCATCAAACAGCTGACCAGAATCACTCCCAATATTAGAGGCCCCAGTGACGGAAAGAGGAGAATGCTTGCTTCGGTTGTGCATTCGATGATCCTGTACGCCTCGCCCATTTGGAGCAGGGCAACAGACTATAAATACTATGAAAAAGTCCTCGAGAAAATTAACAGAATGCTAGCCCTACGCGTAGTGTCGGCGTATCGTACAGTTTCCACAGAAGCTGTTCTCGCTCTAGCAAAAATCCCCCCAATTATCCTACAAATCGAGGAAAGAAATTTAATATACAGGCACGGCTCAGGGTATCGATCAGAAATAGATAATACTGGACAAATGGCAGAACAGATGGGAGGCATACCAGGGTCGAATTAAGATATTTATCCCGGACGTGAGGGTTTGGATAAACAACACGTGGACGAAAACGGACTACTACATCACCCAGGCGATGACGGGCACGGTGCTTTTGGAGAGTACCTGTTTAGAATAACTAAGGCGGAATCCACAAAATGCTGGTATTGTGAAGCATCAGACACGGCCAATCACACATTATTCGAGTGTAGTAGGCATTTGGAGACTAGAGCATCGGCGGAACAAATATGCAAGGTTAAAATAACAAGGGAAAATGTCGGCGAGCTTATGATGGAAAATAGAGAGGACTGTGAAGCAATCAACAGGATGATGAGAGCAATCATGCTTAAAAAACAGGAAGATGAAACGATAAAAATTTGGCAGACACAGACATAAGTGGCGAAACAATCTCCAGTCTTGAAGTAATGGTTCCGAGATTGGAGAGGTAACTCTACAGATGGGTGTGACTCGGGTGAGTGAGTATGACTCGGGTGAGTGGGGTGACAGTGGGTATGACTCGGGTGAGAGGTGACCCCCACACTCTGGCTGTAAATGGCGTTTCCTATCTATAAAAAAAATGGTTATTCCGAACATTGCTTGTATCATTCGGTCCATTGGGCGTTGTGCGGCCTGGAGTTTCCTGATGGAGTTTTCTTTGACGTCTGTTTTAAATGTCCAGGTTTCGCATGCATAGGTCATGACTGGTACTACACATTGGTCAAATGTCGTCCTTTTTAGATAAAGTGGCATTATAGATATGAATATGATCGAGTTTCTTCCATAAGTACTCCATGCTAACTTAATTCTTCTGCTGATTTCTGGTAGTAGAGATCCCGAGCTGTGTATTAGTTATCGCAAATATATATATTCTTCTATTATTTCCAGTGTTGTGTTATTCATTGGAATGTGTTTCCAAATAATGACTTTCCATATAATTGTACATATAAAATTGCAGCCATCCTTATTACTAATTTTAGTTCACTTGTGGGCTAGTTTATTGGCGCTGCTTTTTTCAAAATCGTATGGTATAATATTGACAATGCTCTTGTATTTATAGAGTCAACGTTCTTATAAAATTTACCACAATATACATAAACACTTTAGTTTAAACTCTAGATGCATCTCTAGCTTCATCAGAAATGCATGATTTAGCTGATTAAAAGAATAATCTATTAAAGTAAAGTAAAGATTTCAGTCAACGTCTCCTTATTGCTGCCAGGGCTAATCTAGACGGGGCCTACTTTGTTTACGCGGAATCCGAACCGCGGTCCTCGGCCATATTATGGTCAATTGCCTACCGACTTGGCAAGTGTCTAAATCGACCCTTACTCACGAGATATCTGATCACACCCGGCCTCGAACCGGCGTGAATGAGCAGTGTGTGTCAATAGATTTTACACTTTTGCCTTTTTTTTGGACAACAGCACGATACAGAGTTTCGAACCGGTCACCCGTCCATCCACAAGTATCGCCTTACGTCGCTTAACTTCGGTGTTCTAATGGGAACCGGTGCGCGGTGTTTCGACGTAGCTGGGCCTTTGCCCAATAATCTATTTAAAAAATATTGAATCTCAGTTAATATCATTATATCAGCTAGCTGAAACCTGAAGAATTATGTCCATTATAATTGACATGTGACTGACAATGACATCTTCCAGTATAATTATTTTTTTTTTAAATTTACTTCAAATCATAATTTGAGGCATAATTTTTTGTATACAAAAGACTAACATTATTTTTTCTTTTTTGGCTTGCACCAAATTCGAGCTGCAAAATTAAAAACAAACGCTTTTTGCAAGTCTATCAAAAAGTTTTTATATCCCTTATTTTCGAAGTAAACATATCCACTAATACAAAGGATAAAGAAATAAATAAATAAAAATCAAATAATTTTAAACTTCTAGTGTTTGTATTGCAATATTTATGTCAGATATATCGGTTAATATGTTGTAAGCCACATGAAATAAAAAATAACTGTTGCTGTTCCAGGGTCTTTATCATAGAATCTGCAACAAATTTTTTTTTATACAGGTTGGGCTTTGCTCTTGACAGCCATATGCCCTCTCAAGAGACTTGTTCCTCATATATACGTAATTTAATTCACTTTGGATCTCATATCTTACTATCACACGCGTGTAGGCTTCTTCCGTGCCCCCCCCCCTTGTTCCGTAATTTGCTACTGTGGTTTTAGAATTAGGTCAATGAATAAAGTCCTTGCTATGCCTCTGTCACTGTCTATTTCTTCAATGGATGGAATTCTGAACATATATACCTGGGCATACGAGGCTTTGGGCCTTAAGATGAACATCCATAAACCTGAAAACATGTGCATTCCTCCGGAAGATCACAACGATGCTATAACAATCGGAGAGGAACTATTAGAATATGTAGCCGAATTCAATTACCTCGGCAGTTTGATATAGGAAAGGACCAATATCTACTCATAAATTCAGCACAGGATTAGCAGCTCCTCAAGAGCATTCTGGAAATTAAAAGACATGGTTTTCTACAATCATGACTTAAGAACCAAAACAAAACTTTCAGTTTAACGAGCGATAATAATCCCCACCATGTTATATAGAAGTAAAACCTGGGTGCCGTACCGCCGACACATGAACGCATTAAACAAGTTGCAACAGAGACACCTTAGACAACTGTTAAGAATCAAATAGTACCACCATGTCTCAAACGTATCGGTCCTTGAAAAAGCAAGTTGCGAGAGCGTTGAAATCATGATTGCTAAATCTTGCTAAAGATGGGCTGGTCACGTATACAGTATGCAAGAAAACCGTCTACCAAAATCTCTTCTTTACGGTGAGTTTTTAGACGGTAAGAGGAAACCGGGTGTACAACTCAAAAGATACTGGGATATTTTCCATGAAAACCTAAAGGGTAGAAGCATGCAGAAACAGTGGGACGAAGTAGCGCACAATAGAACGCAATGGAGAAGAATTGTAAACTCAATTAAATTGTTGTTTCTTCAACAAAATTGTTGTTTTTTTCGGTAAAATACTTAAAATCCATCCTCTAAGAATAAAACAACAAATTTTTTCCAAAAAAAAAGTTAAATTTTGAAAATATGTGGTGTTACATATATGTAACGCTAGGATAACATGGGAGCAAAAAAATGAAAAACTAAAACATGCTAATTCTTTGTCAAAATTCTGAATTTAGACTTAAAATCTAATTTTTTTTTATGAAAGTTAATGTTACAATCTATGCAAAGTCCAACATCACATCTGACACACATTGTTCTGACGCTAGAATCGCATTTCTCATTTGCACAACGCCTCCTTTTTTATTTGGGATGTATGTCATCATGTGATTGAAACCATTACACCGTATATCATTGCTCACCCTACTTCTTGAACTGCTTGATAGAGATGATGAGGGTATGCCTGCACCCCTAGTTGGTGTTCCATATTTTGAGAGGTAAGTAATTACACTTTCTCTACGAAAATCAAGTTGCGAAACAGAATTACCTTTTCCTCTATTGTAAAGATAAAATCATCATCATCCAGATCTATCATCCAGGTGTATAAGCACCACCACCACTTTTTGAACGAATGGAAATTCGATGCCTGGCAACGTTTTAGCCCATCAAGTCAGCACCACACATTGAGCTGTTGCATTTTCCAAAAACACTTTTTTTGTTTTTTGTTTCGCAGCAAAATTTCTACCGGAACACGAAGCTGTCGTCCCGTAAGTCTATCTAGATCACCGATGTCCTCCTCGTCTCCAGAATCCTCATCTGTCAAGGCACTGACATTGGGGGGCTCTGTGTAAATTGCAGATACATTTAAGTCATCATCGGCATACGCCATTTCAATGGCTTCTTGCAGAGAAAATCCTCGCCTGGAAAAAATTATTCTAGTAGCAAATAAAATTTATGTAATAATAATAATAATATCTTATCTTATCTTATAATAGCTAAAATCATAATAAGCAGGCGAAACACAGTAAAAATAAACCCGCGACATTTCATAACAATCATGCTCCTATATTATCCTAGCGTTACATATATGTAACACTGCAGTTATTCATCGAATAAAAAAAATAATCAAACCATTTGTAAAACTCACAGGTCGTATCAAAAATTCAACTATTTAATTATATTATTTATGATTTTCAGCCACTATTTGTAAGAAAATATAAATACAGTAATACTTACTCGAAAGTGGGATCCATTTTTCACAATTTTTTAAAACACCAGGCAACAAACTGACCTCTCAAACGAACAAAATACTCTCATATCGTCAACTGTTGATGAAAAACGTTTTTCTAAGCTGTTTAAAGAGCATAGCTGACGCTCTCTATGAGGTTATCACAAAACTTCACTTCAATTAATAAAATAGATTTTGCTAATTTTGCGTTACTTATATGTAACACTAGGTGATTAAGGGTTAACAGCGACAACCAAAAAGTAAAGAGATAATGAGATTTTTGAATGTCCGGAGTATGAAAAAGAGATAAGATCACGTCTCGGGCTTTTCAGTCACAGAAAAGCTCATGAAAGAAAACGCCTTGCGTAACCATCGTCTGGTGCGTGTCAAATACTCGTCAGCGAGTAATGGCAGTAGTAGTAGTAGTAGTGGATGGTCTGTTTCTCTATTACCTAGATTTTTAATGCCTTATGGTCTATACATCTGTGTATTACCAGTTCTGATTCTGGACCAAGAAATATTTCGGACATGGTTTGGTTTGTCAATAATTAAATCAAATAATGAAAAATTGTATGTTTTGATAACTACATATTGCACGCAAGTGTCAAATTTATTCGATAACCATTAATAACCATTAAATGACGTTATGTGCAACTATTAAGTTACCATCGGCTATATCATGAATTGCAAATAAATTTTAAATATACTAATAAATATACATGTACTACATTACTTCCGTAGTACGAGAATTTCGAGTTCATACTGAAATTTTACTCATAATATATGTCACTACTACTAGCTTATCGTTTTCACTAACATATATATGCGTCTGTCAGACCAAGACTGCATTATTCCTGCCATTTAAATTCCTTCTTGCAGTTCAAATTCCTTTCTAGTATCTTGTCGTTTTCATTAACTTAATGTTTTTGGATTCGAGACGAACCCAACCGCTCGGAAATCGTGTAAATATATCCTCCGTTACAAACGTTTTATAGCAACAGAGCTATCTTCTAATGCTATTCGCCGGTAAGATACCGCCGGTAAATTTTAGACATAAATACGTACCAATCGGCAACAAGACAGTACCGTGACGGGTTAATATGAGAAATAGAAATAAAAAAGACACCTTATGGGGAGCCGGTAGTCGAACAGAGTGTTTTTGAATATGTCAATAGCCTGCTTGGGTAATATTAGAATAATACTATACCGGGTGCGTCTCAAAAGTGGCTCACCCCTATAACTTCTTTATTTCCTTAGATAAAAAAAAAGAGATTTGGTATGTTAGTATATGACATAAATTAGAATTGATTGACGTATTCAATTGTTTTTAGTCACTTTCTGTTTCACCGGAAATGACTACAACCTTTGATTTTTAAATGACACCCCCGGTATATTTTTACTTTATTCGATAGAAAATGACACTCTGAGTAGAATGACATATCATATGTCCACTTTTGACATTTTAGCTAAAAAAAATCGTATTTTAAATTTCAATCTAGAGTGCCATGGATCTGTTAAAACGTTATTTTTTAATCAAGGAGCCTTGAAAAAATAGATTTAAGCGTCTAATTATTTTCGTGTCTTGTCCTGGCCGGTTATAAGATGCCCAAATCGTATTTTTAATGATACCTCAATTTTTTCAAATGGAATAAGCGTGGCTCATTAGCATATTTGGAAAAAGCATTTTTTTACGAATAATTTGGTAGGTACCATACACTTGGTATTTCGAGTCAAATTCTCATTATGAACCGCATGTTACAATTTCAAATAAATCATATACTCTCAATCTCTATTCAGAGTATCATTTTCTATCGAATAATGTAAAAACATACAGAGTGTGTCATTTAAAAATCAAAAGTTGTAGCCATTTCCGGTGAAACAGGAAGTGACCAAAAACATTTAAATACGTCAATCAACCCTAATTTATGTTATATACTAACACACGAAATCTCGTTTTTTTATCTGAAAAAATAAAAAAGTTATAGGGGGTGAACCACTTTTGAGACGCACCCAGTACAATATACCGGGTTGGAAATATAGGATATCCCCATGCACATTTTAATCTATCGAAATATTGTACTCAATTAAAATACTCTGTTACACAATATAAATACTCGTTTGCACAAAAATTTTACAAAAGTCATAAATAGTTTTTGATAACTTTTTTTACGCGCGATTGAAGTAAAAATTCAAGGCTGCGACACACGAGCTAGCGTCACGACACGCGAGTGGTAACAAAAAGTGCTAACGTGGTAAACGTCAAAAGTTGATGTCCGATCGCGACCAAATTTGGTGGGTAGGATATATGTCTGCCGTCGGCAGTTAAAAGGCGGCAAGTGATTATTTTCAATTCTAAGATTTTTGCATTTTTAGACTAATGTGACCATACTCTAAATATACAAAATATTTTTTTTAAAAAAATTCTTTCTAAGACTTTTGAAATCTCAAAAAAGCGGCAAGTCTGCCGTCGGCAGTTAAAACGCTGCAAGTGACAAAACCATAGTTTTGAAAAAAACGGCAAAAACTTTTCGATGTTGTCCTTCACTAATAAAAATATGTACGTTCGATTTTAGAGTTCAACACTAACTGGATATACTGTATTTAGTTATGTATAGGTATTTTTAGACAACAGAACAAGTTTTGTTTAAAAAAATGTTTTTGTTGGTTAATTCTTTCTTGTTTCGTTTTCTGTATTGAATACAGTAAGAAGTTGAAGTTAAAAGGCGGCAAGCCAGAAAAAACTGTTCAAATGTGCCATTACAAAAAATTGTAATTACTATTTCTATTATGAATATGATCATTTACATTATAAAACCTTTTTATTGATATATAAAGTGTGCGGCATCTTTTATCTTCGGAGATATCAACAGTCAGGTAGCCGAGAAACGCGTTTTCTCGTTAAAACCTAAACGCCATTTAACGATTTCTAATAAATCATTTTTTTTCCTTCTGATACATTGTCACTATACCCCATTATTTAACATTTTTATAACGGTTAGAATAAATAAATCTGTTCCCAAGGTCGATTTGTGAGAATATTCGAAATTCTTCAGCTTTTTTCTCGCTGCTGTTTTTTTACAGGTGATTTTTTATACTATTAATCAAAAAAGCGCCATTCAGTAATCTATAAAAAACGTATTTAATTATATAAAGTATATAATATGTACTGAGTATGGGGATAAATGTGTGAAACTAAATAAACACTGGTAATCTCAGAGTCTTAATAGAAGTACATTCTAATTTCAGTTTATATTTTCGATAAATTGATGATCGTATTAAATCTTTGCAGTATAAAACGAGTAGCAATATAACCATTAAAAACGCAATAAATGGATTTTTTTATTACGAAGTAAATAAAAAAAAGTTTATGGAATGAATTCAAATTTTTCACTTAAAAAAAAAAAGTTAACGTGATACTACGTTTACATATGCAAAAATATATTTCATGTTTGATGAATATACAGGAATATTTAATTTTTTAATGCTTTTTAGAAAATTTCAAAAAGATATATTTTTTTAATAAATTTACATAAAATGAAGTAAATGCAACAATCCATAATATACACTCACCGGCATCAAAAACGGGCACCTTAAAATTTTCATGTATTTTAAAACTTTATTTATTGTATTCTAGTAGATCGATCTTGATGATTTTTAAGATATGTCAGCTATATTATTTGACTTTTTAGTATCTCTTTCTAAATTAAAAATGAAAGTTGCCATCTGTCAATTATACGAGGGAAAACAAATGTTGATATTTTGATGAAAGTTTGCAACACTCTGTGGAGTACGTTAACACAACAAGTAATGTAAAAATCACGTGTATCTAAGTGTATCTTTTCTCGATAATTTGTTTCTTAATTCATCATCAATAGCGTAAAATTTTACATTAAAACTATGCCTTTGCTTTTGGCCCCAGTCAACAGATCTATAAAATAGTGTTTATGATTTATGTAATATCGCTCTCTTGTTGTTGGACAGTTGTTACTCTAGCAGATACAGGTTTTAAGTTCAACAGTTTATTTAATATTTTATAAGTGTGTTGATAAGGACCCAGAAGCAAAGACATGCTTTCAATTCTAAAATTGCTGTAAATCGTTACTGTCTTATTGAAAAGCTAATATCTCCAATAAAAATAAAGCTATTGCGATGAATAAAAAAAAACATCGAGAAAAGACATACCAAGATGAAGTGTTGGCTAATGGGGTCCCGGCTTAACTCTGGTTTATACTAGATGCGTCTCAAAAGTGGCTCGCCCCTATAACTTTTTTATTTTCTCCGATAAAAAACGAGATTTGATATGTTAGTATACGACACCGACACAGATTGACGAATTCAATTGTTTTTGGTCACTTCCTGTTTACCGGAAATGACTACAACTTTTGATATTTTAATGGCACCCTCAATATATTTATATTTTATTCGATAGAAAATGACACTCTGAATAGAATGTTGTAGTTTATTTGAAATTGTAACATGCGGTTCATAACGACAACTTGACTCGAAATACCAAGTCTGTGGTACCAAATAATTTGTAAAAAATTGCGTTTTCCAAATATGCTAATGAGCCACCCTCGTTGCATTGAATGAAAAAATTGAGATATGATTAAAAATATAATTTTGGCTTCTTTTAACTGGCTAGGATAAGAAAGGAAAAACATTAAACGATCAAAACTGATTTTTCAACGCAGCTTCATTAAAAATTAGTGTTTTAGCACAGACATGCCACTCTAGATTGAAATTTGAAAAACGATTTTTTTAAAGCGAAAATGTCAAAAGTTAACATATGATATGTCATTCTATTCAGAGTGTCAATTTCTATCTAATAAACTAAAAAAATATCGAGGGTGCCATTTTTAAAAATCAAAAGCTGGAGTCATTTCCGGTAAAACAGGAAGTGATCAAAAACAATTGAATTCGTCAATCAATCCTAATTATTTCTGTCGTATACTGACATACCAAATCTCGTTTTTTATCTGAAAAAAAAATAAAAAAGTTATAGGAGTGAGCCACTTTTGAGACGTATCAGGTATAAACAAGAGTTATGCTTTTAGTATACAGAGTTTGTCATAAAGTCATACAGGGGATGAAAAAATAAAGAACGGTTTTTAATATTTTCAGATTTTTTAATTAGGTACGTAATAACTTATACAGATCCGAGGTGAAACGCGAACTAAGTCGCGGGAATAGCTAGTAATCTGATAAATTCCCCACAGTCCCAACACTTGATAATAAAAAAATGTCTAGAAAACATAATGAAAATTAGTATGAAGCCCTAGATAACTAATTAAAAATAAATTGATGGACAGAGTAATGTAGTTTGAAGTGTTTGTTTTTAAGGTTATATATCGTAAAATGGGGTGAATAGAAACAGTTTCGTAGGCTATTAGCGATATACCGGTTGATAAAAATGTAGTATTATTTTCCCGAATATTTTAAAACATGGCTCTTTGTTTGTTCTTTGCGTATACATATAATTTGATTTTTGAAAAATATGCATATAAATATTAAATAAAAATAACATTTGTGTTTCTATTCACCTGCTATTCGGGAGAATAGAAACACACATTGATGTTAAGGTTTTTATCTATTCTATTTCCAACAAGGTGATTTGAAACAGTAAATTATTACATATTTAAGTAGGTTTCACAATAATTAACAATACATATAATATAACAACTTACATGTACCAGCTTATGGATTACTTTAAAAATAAATATTTTATTTATAAAGTTTTCGCGCCATACAAAATAGGTGATAAATCGATCTCACATTTATTGATCAGCTGATTAACAGAAATAGTGCTGCCACAGATAAAAATATAGTTTTTACATTTTATTGTGTATTACCAATGATGATATTTTTAATCGTGATTTGGTTTTTTTCAGAAATTTTGTTTCTATTCACCACTATGTTTCTATTCCCCCCATTTTACGGTATTATGAGATTGTGGCATTTTTCATTGCTTTGTTACCAATAGCTTTAGAGTACAAAGTTTTTACACAACAGCATTTCTATAAATAGCACTGTTTTCTTGACAGCAAATTAAATATTTTAACACGAAGATAATATATAATTGAATATAATCGTTGGCTGAGAAAAGAAAACACATAACTTTCACTTCACACTTTTTACCTACCGAGTCTATCAGTTTAATACTGCTATTTTTTAAATATAATTACACTCTATTCTGTATCTACTTTTCCCACGGGTATTTCTTATCATAACATTCCTTGTAAGATACTCTAAGCAACATTTGTATCTATTTTTTATTGGTTTTATATCTGACCTTTTATATACTTTTTCTCTATACACTTATATTTATTATTCGATGCTTACCCTTTTCTTAAGCTCTGTATACGTTTCTCTTGTAATAATCAATTTAAAGATCATTATCTCGATTATTTAATTATGTGTTAATTAGTTGTAAAATAATAAATTAAACTAATTGTTTATTTACATTTTACTGTTTGTGTTATTGTAGTCTACACCGATGTGGAGACCTTAAGAGAACATTATCTGTTTTATGATTGTAGAGGCATAACCACTGTTAATGAATCGGAGAAAAAAAAATGTCTAGCTTCTCAGCAAATTTATCGATTGATTTATGTCCTCGTTATTATAGCTAATATCTTTTTAATTAAGATTGTCTCTAATATTAATTTATTAGGAAATTTATTCCAATAGAAAAGCCAAGGACCAAATATATGGGGTTCATTGTTTTATTAAAATCTTATTAAAATCAAGTAATAAAATATAAATTGGTTATTAATAGTAGTGGGAACTATCGAATGAATACTATCGAAATATTCGATAGTTGCAATTCATTCGAATAATTCGATATCTAGTAAGAAAACATTCGTTGAAAACTATTCGAATAAAAAGTATCGAATAGATGCGTCATTTGCCTTGAAATATTGTATTCTAGTAATTCGGCAGCAAAAACCATTCATTTATAAAATTCATTTATTCGTCAGTATCGATTATAATAAAATATTAACTGGATTTTAGTTGTCGTCCGGCAATGCTATGAAAGAAGCCGACATCTTTGATTTTTTGCGAGTGAGATTTTTTTTGAGTCAGATAAAGATAAGGACACATTATTTTTTTTTAGTATTTACACAGAAAAATACATTATGAATGGCGCTGTTGTCATATATTGGTATTAGTTGATATTAGCAAGGAATATTATTTTTTGGCTTTAGTTAGTTAGGGTTAGGGATAGTATGTCTATATATTTTGCATTTTTTTATTAATCTGTTGTTGCACTGCAACAATACCTGTTATTTTCGACGTAGGAAAATCATTTTTAATGTTTTTAAGCTTTTTTGATGTTTTTTGTTTCTCCGATGATACGCAAAATGTTTTTAAGCAAAGACTGGTTTAATAAATAATAATAACAATAATAATTTGTTATACCTATTAACAACAAAATTTAAAATCATTTAATATAAACATTTTTTTAAGTAGTAGCAAAATATAATCAACAAATTAGATGTCAAAATTATTTATATTAGATCCTATTTAAAAATAATATAGTGTCTAAATTTTTTGGCAACGTTGGTTTATTAAATAATCATAGTTACAGAACTAATTTGTTATATTAACAACAAATTTTAAAATTATGAAATATAAACATTTATTAATTTTCTAAGCATGCAGTGTAATGGAAGGAAAATAGAAATAAAAAATTAGAAATCAAAACTATTTATATTAGGTACTTGATATTACTATTTAAAAATAATATTTACTTTTACTGGCATTTACTTTAAAAAATAAATGAAATATATCTTCGCAAAAAACTACATGTAAGAGAATTAGCATAAACGAAATACAAACATCGTTAACTTTTTTTAAATTGGCACGTGTAAAACTTTTAACAATTTAATTTTCTCACCCCATAGTTTGAGTTGGATAACCATTTACTTAACCACATTACTTAAATATGATTATTAAGTTCAACTAATTCATATTATTAAAACATCTAAAATAAAAATATGTATTTTTAAAATTAATTGTAAGTTCATCTCATCTCTCTTAAAAATTGCTACTTCTCAAAATTTCCCATTAAAAAATAGACCATATACCATATAAAATTAAATAATTGAAAGATCGAGCTACGGAAAATCACACAAATTTTCGGAAAAATTTGACCACCTGCACACGCACACAATCGTCAATTAAAAAAACTACTATTTTAGTCTTTTAAATATTTTAATAAATGCAAAAATAGCACAGTATTTATAAGGCAAAGTTATAAAAATTTGGAAGAACTAATAATGCACTGACGCATACAAAAATCAAACGAATACTAAATTTCATTTATCAAAAGCATGATAGTCGTGGCTCAACGATAACCATTTAGTCGCACGGCGAGGTGTTACATATGCTTTAGTATACAAATGAATGAATGATTTTATTCGAATAAAACCATTCGATAATAGAAATCGTTCATTTAGTGACCGTTCGATAGTCTAATTCATTCGATAGTTCCCATCGCTAGTTTTTAATAGTCATAAAATTTTGTTTTTTAACCCCAATCCAGTAATTACAATATAATAAACTTAAAAACTGTAAAAATTAAATAAACCGGCGTCACCAACAGTATTCTAGCATTTTTACTTTCTCCAGGACTGAATAACTCAACTCATGTCAACTGTAATGTCAAATGTCAACCGATATTTTCTTTCAATTCTTATTTCTTTATTTTTTTATATCTGTTTTCCAACCCATATTTTATAGTAACTATATTAATAATATCACTTTGATAGTTTATTACAAACGAATAACCTCCTTTTCATCGTAACAAGTTACTAGACATGGAAGACATGACAGTTACACGTTGTCAAACTTAATTAAAGATCTGTCAAATCTTTAGCTAGTATGTGAAAACATCAAAGTATTTCTCTGACATGCCGTAATTAAGAAAACGTTGGGTGGTCCAGATTAGAAAAAAAAGTGTGCATACAGATGTCTTATAAAAAACATGGTAAAATATACACGTATATGTGTTAAATTGGAACATTAAAATGCTAAAGAGTATGGAAAATGTTTCCGTAATGTTCCTTATATACAGGGTGTCCAAATATTCCGTGGACATAGAACTACTACGTATTTTTGGAATGAAAATAAGTCCATAATAAATAAATATAATATAAATAAAATAAGTAATGCATTGGACATAATTTACCTCTATAAAAAAGTGCTTCGTATGTCCACTGGAGGGCATCATACTTCACACCTCTTTTCAGATATTTTCAGAACCATTATTCCATTACCAAATTTTATACTTAAATTTATTAGTCGCTAATAGATATTTAGAAATCCAATAACTTTTGTATTTAACTTTTTGCGGTACCTCCTATATTTTACCTAATAATCGACCGTTATATAGGGTTGCTGTTAGGTATGGAACCTAACAGCAACCCTATATATTTTATTTCACGTATAGAAAATTAGAGATTATTATATTTAGTTCATTTATTATTACTTTTTGAGTGAAACAAAGAAAGAATTTCTAGAATAATTGAAACATATTTGTTGATACAGCTGTAATTTACGCTTTTGAAGACCTGTTTGCTGATGATGATGCGTACAATTTTTCTTAGATAGGCACTCTCGAAAACAGGAAATATCCTTATCCTACTTGACTATCAGCACTAAAAGCGATCAACTAAGTAACCATCAATTCAAAGTTGGTTAAAGAATACCTAAAGAAGCTGAACAAATTAAGCAAAGAAAATAAAGTCGTCCTACTCTGGGTGGCCGCTCACCAAAGGATAGAAGGCAATGAAAAAGCAAACGATCAAGCTAGAAGCGAACACTTCACCAACTAGATCAGAACTGTTCTGCTTTTCAAGCAGAAACCAACTTAAAACGGAACTGAAGAACCTGGAAGACTCCAGCCGCAACCTGGAATAGGAATCCTCCAACGGTCTAAGAGCCTGGAAATAGTTTCTCAGAACTTATGACCAAAAAAAGTGAATAATTTTCCTTGATTTGTCGATCTTCGAATTGTCACGGGTTTTCTGACAGGCCACTTTCTCCTCAACGAACACGTCAGTAGGTTGAAGCTGAGAAATAACGTCGAACGCAGATTCTGTGGGGAAAATGGGGAAACACCAGAACACCTTATCACTGAGTGCGCGAAACGACAATCGCTTGTGCCATCAACTTTGGTACGGCTGATTTGGTCAGTGATGGAGAGCTGACCTGCGACTGTATAATGAGCTATAATTATAACTGAAAAAAGGGGAAACCACAATAGATTTGAGAGGTCGCTGTGATTGACCCCCCCTCCTAAACACTCATTCAACTGCGCGAGCGCAAATATTTATGGGATCAGCGAGAACTGAATTATCACCAACGTAATTTAAACAGATCCATTGTCCATGGCATGTTGAAGTTCGTCAAATTCATTTCTATTTTTAATATTCCCCTTGTTCTTCTTTTGCAAATGATTTTATTTGGTTTCCTCTATTCTAGTATATTTTCTAAAAAATACCTTTTTACGACGGTGGTAAGAAGGTATTGGACACTATAACTATTCCTGCAACTGCTGCTTGCAATTTTTATCGCTGTCACTGTGTGATCTCAAAGCATGTATAAGCAAGATTGCAAAGTCGGACGGTTCTGGGCGTTTTCATAATTCCCGCGTATCCGCATCCACTGTGGGGGAAGCCTAATACCAGGTGTTTCTCAAAAGTGGCTCACCTCTATAACTTTTTCTAAACACTTCCTGTTTTACCGGAAATGACTACAACTTTTGATTTTTAAAAAATGATACCCTCAGTATTTTTTTATTTTATTCGATAGAAAATGACACTGAATAAAATGACATATCACATGTCAACTTTTGATATTTTGGTTTAAAAAAATCGTATTTTAAATTTCAATCTAAGAGTGGCTGTGCAAAACAGAATTTTTAATCATTTATTAAATTAATTAATTATTAATTTAATAATTTTTGTCTTCGCCGGTTAAAAGATGCCCAAATTGTATTTTTAAAGATATCTCTATAATTTTTTCAAATTGAACGAGAGTGGCTCATTAGCATATTTGGGAAAATCATTTTTTTACGAATAATGTGGTGCCACATATTTGGTATTTCGAGTCGAGAATACATTGTTGTTATGAACCGTATTGCAATTTCAAATAAACCATATGCGAAAATGTCAAAAATTGACATAATAATAATAAATTTTATTTCTAAATTACAATATAAATTGTGATAGAAAAGTCAAACAAAGACAATAAACCTTTTACGTACGCATCATATGTGAAAACGAAAAAATACTGACACAAACAAAGAAAATACAGAGTGTGTCATTTAAAAATCAAAAGTTATAGTAATTTCCGGTAAAACAGGATGTTAACGAAAATATTTGAATACGTCAATCAATACTGATTTTGTGTCATATATTAACGTATCAAATCTCGTCTTTTTTTAAGTTATAGACGTGAGAAACACTCGGTATATCAGTAAGTCAACTAGAATAAGGAAAATGCTGATTCAACTAGTTTTTGCTATTTTAAACTTTGTTAGATTATTGAAATTATTTATCTAGGTTTTTTTCATATTTTGATGAAAAAATGTACACCCTGTATTTTTTGAAATTTGTGGTATTATATTCAATTAAAATATTCGATAGAAAATGACACTCTGAATAAAATGACATATCACATGTCAACTTTTGACATTTTGGTTTAAAAAAATCGCATTTTAAATTTAAATCTAAGAGTGGTTGTGTTAAATACACTAATTTGTAATCAAGTCTTGTCCTGACCGGTTAAAAGAAAGATGCCCAAATCGTTATTTTTCAAATCCATATTTTTAAAGATATCTTGAGGGTGGCTCATTAGCATATTTGGGAAAAGCATTCTTTTACGAATAATTTGGTGTCACACACTTGGTATTTCGAGTCGAGATACGTTTTTGTTATGTCGAGAATGGCATGTTGCAATTTCAAATAAATCATATGCTAAAATGTCAAAAGTTGAGATATGATACGTCATTCTATTCAGTGTCATTTTTAACAAATATAGTAAAAAAATACCGAGGGTGTCATTTAAAGATCAAAAGTTATAGTAATTTCCGGTAAAGCAGGAAGTTAGCGAAAAGATTTGAATACGTAAATCAATACTGATTTGTGTCATATACTGAAACGTCCCAAATCTCGTTTTTTTTATCTGAAAAATTAAGAATGTTATAGGGATGGGCCACTTTTCAGAAACACTTGGTATATCAATAAATCCACTAGAATAAAGAAAACGATTCAGCTATTTTAAAGCTAAAACGGATTCAGCTATTTTAAATTTTGTTGGATTTGGAGATTATGTTCATTATTTATCTAGGTTATTTTCATTTTCTGGGAAAAGAATATACACCCTGTATTTTTAAAAATTTTGATATTAGATTCAATTAAAACTAGCCTGTTAAACTTTCCCGTTGACCAGCAACATTTAAACGAATTGTTTTGACACATTTTAATTAATAAAATGTTGGTGGTCGTTGTCAGATTAAAAAACTAACGAGCTATTGTGAAAGTCGGTCTAGTTAAAGACGTTCTTGACGATACTATAAACAAATTAGCCTCAACGGGATCGTACGGGTTATAATTAACCGTGGATTAACCTGTCAGGACGGCGGAGATTTTTGATCAAGTGGTTGAGGTTGATCCTTTCCTGAAATCCATGGCTGGTCTGTTTTTATGCGTCGTCGGCTAGAAGTTAATGAGCGTGCACGAATTACTACCGTTTTTTAATAGAATAGATCTGTAAGAAAAATAAGCTCCCTCGAACGTGTACTTTAAACGCCTGATTTAGTTCCTTAAAGTAATATTTAGTGACTTAAGAGAAAGTTTCTTTTTAATTGTTCTCTTTATTTTTTTATTTTGTTCATTTAGTGAACTATTTTTAACTGATTTTTTTAATCGAACAATAAAAATTATAGGTTGAAAAAAGTACTGGGTATTTCTCGATATATAAAAATATATACAGAAGATACATAAAGCATATACAGAAACTTTAGTACTAATTGTCAATTTGAAATTTAATTGCATGTACCTAATGTCATTTTAACTGAACATCAATAGTTTATAATAGATGAATCTGCTAAAAACTAATGTTTTCTTGAAGTTGTATTTAGATATTTTAAATATATTTTTCCTTTGATCTTTGTGGTGTTTTTTGTTCTGACAACGGAAGCATATCGTCGTCGCCTTCCACACAAAGTTTCGTAACTAACAAACATTTTAAAAATGAGATACGCCGCCTATAAGCTTTCCGCCTTAAGACTTTCCGCATATCCCCACAAAGTGTCGTTACTGTAGTACTGTCGTAGTACTGTAACAGCAATCGGTTGCGGAACAGATTGCGGAAACTACCGGGGAATTTCACTACTGGCTATCGGAGGAAAAGTTCTTGCAAAAACTATGTCAAACCACCTATAGAAAAAATCCTCCCAGAATCGCAAACGGGCTTTCACACCAACTGCTATACCGTTGATTCTATATTTTCCGTCAGCCAACTACAGGAAAAAGTAAAGGAGCAGCAGAGTAAACTTTTTGTTGCATTCATCGACCTAACAAAAGCCTTCGACTCTGTAACCAGAGATGCACTATATGAGCAATTATGCAAAAGTTCGGAGTAACCAACAAATTTCTTACAGTGTGTAAAAGCCTCCATAGTAACAACAAGTCTAGAGTGTCACATCGTGGATCACTCTGAGCAATCCCTTCCTAACAAATAGAGGAGTTAGGCAGGGATATGTCTTAGCGTCTCTTCTATTCAACCTATTTATGGCAGCGTTCTCTATTATAGTGGACAATAAACTGCAGGAAAGAAGAATGGGCATTTGATTAGGTTTGGTTTGGTTAACGGCGTTCTGTTCTAGACCTGTTCGGTGTTGAGATTAGAACACCGGTATTAGGTGTCGATGACCACCGGTGTTTCAGTCGGAGTGTCTATCTCAACACCGGTGTTTATCGCGATACCGGTGTTGGCACTGGCGGCGAAATGAACACCGGTGTCGAGATCAACAACGGTGTCGATGTCAACACCGGTGTCGATGTCGATGGTGCTTTTTATTTTTTTTTCTAATTTAATATTTTAGTTTATTTCACAGGTACGAATTTTTGTTTCTTTATGTTTTGTTTTGTTTTAGATTAAACAATGTTTTATTTTAGAGTTGTTGTTTATCTGACCCTTCCACCTTATTTTAGTGGTTATTAAAAAAATAAATTTTAGTGATCTGGCAAAAAAAGACATTTAAATTTGAAAGCTTTATATTAAAGTAAGTGCGGTTTAATAAACGATAAAAATAAACATCGATACGACATTATTATTATCAGGTTTATTTTGAATTTAGTAATTAACAGTATTTCTTCTTTAAACCGTTTACCAAAACAGATGAACACCGGTGTCCAGACCAAGACCGGTGCCGAGATGAACACCTGTCTAGAGATAACCATCGGTATTGTAGATGAACACCGGTATCGAAATGAACATAGGTATCGGTGTCAACACCGGTGTCGGTGACGACACAGGAACACCGGATAGCCTAACTTTGGCCACCGGTGTCAGCCCAACAATGGTGTTAAAACGGTGTTGGGCTAGTCTGTTCACCATAAAAAGACTAAGGGAAAAAAAACGTATAAACTTCATCATAGAACTTTAATAAGCTGATTACTGCGCTCTAGTTGCAAAAACGTTACAGCAATTACAAGAAATGCTGAACACACTTTATTGTTAACCCAGATTAACAATAAAAAACAAACAACCAAGCACGGCGCGTCTCGATTTATTTCAGGAAACGTGGGAACTAATTTTTATAATACGGACTTATATTAAAATTTACTTCTGAAAGTATTTCCAGAAATATTTCGACGATAGTGTAAAGGCTGTTTTACAATATACTTTTCTCGACTTTTCTGACTATTAAAACTAAAAATTTACATTGAACATTTTTTCAGTAATATCGAAAAACATTACAAAGATTTTTGTTTTTTCGCTCGACTACAACATTTGCAGGTTTTAGTACAACAAAAGTTATTTACCTAGCTTATTATATGAAAAAGAAAATATAAATAATGTTTATTTAGGTGCCCGGTGGCGTAGAGGTACAGGCTCTTGTCTACCAATCTGAAGGTAGTGGGTTCGAATCCCACACCCGGCATTTCATCAGCCGACTATTTTTATTAAAATAAAAATTGTTTGGGTACCTAGGTCGACTCAGCCTTAAATGAGTACTTGGGATTCACAATCCTGAGGTAATAATAGGCGGTTGAAGCGTAGTGCTAGCCACATTACCTTCCTTTTATACCGAACGGCTCTAGTAAGGCAAGCTGTACCTTACTACTCCCAAGGCGTTAAACGCTATAGTCTGTCCAACGAGAAGATCCTTGACAGTGATAGATTAGATGTGTCTGTCATTTTAATTTCAAAGTAGTGTATTTTATTTTACAAAGAAATAAGTTGGTACAACTGGAACTAAAATTTGACTGACAAGTGATTACTTCAACTTCAAAATATTGTGAAAAAAACTGAAAAAATGTAATCGAGTTATTTTATTTAATAAAAAAACTTATGTTGTAATACAAAACAAACAAGAACAAGACCACATACCAAAAAAATATGAAAAAGAACTATTTCTTACTTTCAAGCTTTATAAAACTTCCCGCATTTATGATTATATTTATCAATATAACTTATGTACAAACACAAATTTGTAATATTCGACAGGAATAAATAAAACAACATAAACAAAACAAACTATTTTATTAATAATAACACTTACCAAATTTTATACCTTAAAGGTTGATTAATTAACTTTAATCTTATTTTTTTTTAAACCAGTACCTTTTGACATTTTTCTGCAGTACTAAAATCCATTATTTACCTATCGTGTCGATATTTTACAGCTACTCCAGTTTTTAGTACCTATGTGTTTAGAATGGTCCTTATACCATATTCGAGATGCACTTATCAACGACGAGATGGTATCAGGTATACGAACTTTATTGATGGTAACTTTATTGGTGTATAAGACTTTCTGCTTCGAGTATTAACCATAAACAGTATTAACCATAACAGCGAGTATTAACCATAAACTGTGCTCTGGGTCTTCAGTTAATTTTCACTCGATTTTTCCTCCACTTGACTTCAAAAGACACAAAACACACGTAATAACACGAATCAAAATGCATCATCTTCCAAAACTCAGGGTATTTGTCAAAAGTTGACACAAAATTATAACCTATAATTTGGCAAGACTTTGACAATAGTCAAAAATCTAAAGGCGAGTTCATACGCATCGGCGTCCGTTTGTCGTTCATCGTTCTGTCAAACCAATAAAATTGAAATACGATCTGTCATTTTTTAAATAAACCAATAAAACTGGTTAAAAACAACAAGAGACGACGTATGACGGATTTATATTTAAACCCATCCATAGCTAACTTAAAAATAATTAGAAACTTTTTTTAGTAAAATAAATAGATTGGTATGGGACGTCATCTGCTTTTCTTCTGTCGACGTCTGTCGAAATCTTACCTGAGAAAAAAAAACAGAGTATATACACGGGTGCTATTATATTATTATTATTATTGTTTGCCTTTTGAATTTTAAAGAACTGTCTTTAAATCTTGAACTTTTGCCATGTTTTCATGTTTTGCTTAAAAAATATTTTTATTTTCTTTTATTAATATTTGTATACAAATCAAAAACACATTTTGTTTAACAATATACACAATTTAAAAAGTAAAGCTATACACAAAATGCGCTAGAAGCAGACGCCTATGAAGAAGATTTATGAAGCTATCAGATAGATTGTACTGATAAATGTTTTACCAAGCCAGATACTGCTAGAACTCACGCTGCTTCCAATCCGAATCTAATTGAATACAAAACTGACAGTGGTGGAGCGGTTAAAAATGACTCGTCAGTGGCATTTCTCGCGTGGCGTGCGCGGAAAATGCAGATATCGTTCGAGAAAAATATCAAATGGACAGCTTAGGTACGTTTCGAGATTAGAGATACAAGAGGAAATAGATTTCTATCAGTGCCAACTGTCTTACAAACGTGCTTATTGATTTATGTTCAGCGAACGCCTGTATAAAATTTAGTTGAACTTGTTCAACTAAATACGTACATAAAATCCTTTTTTCGAACTGCTGCTGCTGTAGTAATTTTGTACATTTAAAAATATTATGGGTCGTTTCTTCTAAATCAATTAGAGATATGGTATAATCCTGGTGTTGCGTTATTTGCTTTATTATTCCTAATAAGTGGAGCTCTATTTTAGTTATAAGCATATAATAAAAAAATGGGAATCAAAAAAAGTTTTAAAGAACAAAATTAAAGACTATTTTTGCAAACCTCAGATTTGTCATTCTTTGTTTTAAATCATTTGTTTTTGTAGGATATCCTCCTATTTTTTCTCAAGAAATATACATACGTATCATCCAAAATAATATTAACGAAGTTTGATTAGTCATGATTCCTAAAATAAAGAAAATTATTATTTTTAATGCAATTGCTATGCAAATGAAATAAAACAATATCAACCCGATTAATTCCAGTCTACAATAATTGGTTTGTCGACTAGCGGTAGTCAATTACCGGTAGCGGCTAGAGAGTCTAGACACCTAACTTTTATTGCCATAAGAATATTTCGAGAATTTCCATATTTTCCTTCCGTTATAAGCTTAAAGCTACCTAAAATTCAAAATTTGAAGTTTTTGAAACTTCTAGAAGTACCTTAGAATTTTGATAATTTGTAGAAATAAGGAAATTTGGCAAGCCATAATTTATAAACCACGAGATATAATTACTAGACATATTTATAATACAGCTAGCTACAGTATGTTCTCCTGATTGGTAAAAATTACTATTCTTGCTTTATCCACAAGGAAGTTACAGGGGGTTAAAAGTGCCGTGAAGTGCTTCGAGAAAAATATTGTACGGCTGTTCTCAACTTGGCGGGGGCCTCTAGGTAGCATCTAAATGAAAATAAAAGAGGATTTTTACTCCAATTAAATATATATGAATAAATATATTTTCCAGGCACATGTACAAGTTAGCACAGTTTTAATTTTTTAAATTTTATTGTTACGAACATTACGTATACAGGGTGTCCCAGGCTAAGCGTGCATTAGAAGTTTCTCGATAACTACAAGATCTAGATAGGAGTTCTTTTACACATCATTGTTTCACAATGAGACCTATCAATTAAAAATATGTTCAATATGGCGGCACTTCCGGAAATAATGGAAGTTGACAGCAACTTTCTTATTTTAAATGGATACCCCCATTTTCTATTACAAACTTAAATTCTCTGTAAAATTTTATAAATTTTGTTATAAATACGCTATACCTAAATTTAACTGTTTTTGAAAAAAAATTTCGTTTGTAGAAAACTGTTTTCTTTTAAATTTATCGCCCTCTGTTATGTAGTAGTGAAACTACCGCATCAAAATATCTGATTTGGAGACAGGCTTTTAAAGCCTGTCTCCTTTTGAGACCTACGATTTTATACATGTAACGAGGCTTCTGTTGCGTAGCTAGATATTCTGTGATAGAAGACATATAGCTATCTATTTCAAAAATTAAATTGTTTGAATGTCATATAATATTGGCCGTAGCTGTCAAGGAATCGAGAGATTAAAAAATTATCATAAATATTTTTTTTCAAATAGATAGAAACCTGTTTTTTTATTTCACTAGAAAAGGTTTTTCAATTCAACCCAACCCAACCTAAAATATATCGTTTTGAGTAATTTAAGATTTAGTTTTAAAGCGTATATTTTTCTTGAAATTTTTACCCTCCTTTGACATTAAGTGTCCAATCAGACAATTTATTTCCTTCTGTCAGAAAACTAATCATTTGAATTTCGTCTATTATTAGTTCTGCTTAAAACTTTGTAAAGTGTATTTATTAAAATATATCTCATATTTTAATGATATCTAGTGGCAATATGACATGACCAGATATAGTTTTACATCGCTTGATGTTTAAAGTCATAAGCTACTGGTTAAAAACCAGGAAAAATATACGCCTTAAAACTAAATCTTAAATAACTTCAAAACTATTTATTTTAGGTATGGGAACATGTATAATCAAAAAGCAACGAATTAATAAACCTTTTTACTAAAAAATAAAAAAAGTAGGTTGCCATTTGGAAAAAAAAATATTTATGATAATTTTTTAATCTCTCGATTCCATGACTATATAAGGCCAATATTATATGACAAAACATTCAAACAATTTAAATTTTGAAATAGAGAGCCACATGTCTTCTCTTTATGTCACAGTGGCCGTGGTTATCACTATAAATTTGACGTTTAGTAAATACAAGTTTTTTTTCCTCGAAAAATTTTAAATATTTTTTTTCTCAAAAACGGCTAATGTTAGATGTACGGTGTTTGATATCAAAATTCATAAAATTTTACAGAGAATTTAAGTATGTGTTAAAAATGGGGGTATTCATTTAAAATAAGAAAGTTGCTGTCAACTTCCGGTATTTCCGGGTGTCACCATATTGAAAATATTTTTGATTGATAGATCTCTTTGTGAAACAATGACATGCAAAAACTCTCAATCTAGATATTGTACTTCCACACCAAACCAAATAACCTGCACATACGCTCTGCAGCACTACCTTTTCTACAGGTTAGGAGCCGCCACTGGAAGATCATCAAGCCAAGCAGCACAAATTTTCTGTGTTATATCTAAGCAATATTAACTCAAACTCAAAAATAATCTAGTCATTTAGTCAATATACTTTCAATATTGACAATAAGTACAAATATACAGTCCCCAGGGTGTCCCAGAAATAAGTGCAAGTATTTTAACTGGTAGCGTAGTTCAACCCCAGAAACACGCCTATGAAGTTTTTTCGCGAAAAAAAATTTAAAAATTCGAAATTTTTTAAAATTTTTTGGAATTTTTTTTAGTTTTTAGTTAAAAAACATAATTTCTTGATAATATGGCAACATATATATTAGATTAAGTTTACAAGAAAGAAAATCCAGAAAAGATCCAGTGGTTCTCAAAATTTTAGCAAAAAATAATTTTTTTGGAAATTTTGAAACTAAAATATCTCCGTTATTTTGGACTTATTTGAAAAACGATAAAGAGAAAATGTGTTTCTTTTATCGAGATCTACCACTCCTTAAAATACTTGCACTTATTTCTGGGACACCTTGTATAAGGAAGGTTGCCGGTGTTGATATAGGGCACATAGCACTATATCACGAGTTTAATATGTAGTATTTGATTTACTTGAACTTACAAAATACACTGAATAAGAAATAACAATATATCTTAATGCAGCACAGAAAAATATTCCCACATGATACGGTTAATAAATACATAACCGAAAGTACTTACGTCAATTTTCCACGTCAGTCATTATACCCGATTAATTACAGGGCGCTGTGAAAAATTGAGGGCTTTTATTAAAAATCGTCATCTTAAATTAAGGGGAAAAATCGCTTAATGGCCGCACGTCGTATGATTTACGACAGACGAGCTTTTTCGGAAAAAAGCCAATTATTAAATTTGGAATGTTTCCGGGATGATCTCGATCAGGCCACTGATTTATTCTTGGATCGTAATTCACTGGTCGATTCTAGAGATGTCTGTTTATAAAAAAAAATATCGATATATTTTACCGCTTTTATATCTTTCAATGATACAGCCAGAAAGTAACAATGTAGTTTTTTGTATTGTTCAAGTTGTTGTTCTCTAAGAATGTGAATGCCAGTTTGCGCAGTTTAACCTGTATTACAGCCTGTAGCACACACACGCAATTTTATATTACAGTTTTACCTATAATTACCACTTCGGCACACATCTTTTCTAAGTGAAAATGGCCTCCCGAATACCTCCCGTTCCCATCCTCCTCTGACAACAGTTCTTTCTCCGAAGGTACACACCCTTCCACGGTTAAAGTTTGGCCCTCCGTGCCGCTCTTCACAGTCGAGGAGCTTGTCTCCGGCTGATGAATCCGTGAGGTGGAGGCTGGAGTCTCCATTTTCTCCACCTCTTTAACTTGGTCTCTCCTTAGATCTGATACCTGTGTTGTCCCGTATCTATAGAGGATATGCCCCTCTTTCTCTATTGCCTCCTTGGATTTGAGGTCAATTCCTATTGTGAGGACCTGACCATGACCCTTCTTCCTCGAGTTGATGTCCTTACATTGAAGTTCTGACCTTGGATAAGGCTCAGCAGGTAGGTGTTGTCTTTCCCCTTGCTCCTCGGCAGAAAGACCGTTATGGCCGCCCCTTTAGGGATGTTTTCTCCCTTCACTGCAACCAGTTCCGGCTATTTGTAGATCGTTGTGTTGCGATCCGATCGCCACTACTTCGTCCAGTATAGCCTCTTCTAGAGACGTTTGCTGGTCGGTGGTCAGAGCAACCTCTGGAAAATCCTTTGGCAGCACCGCCATTTTCACTTGTCCAGCAATAGCGGCAAAGCTGGAAACTTCTTTAGAACTACCGAAATTGATTTTTTCGAAAAAGTAGCACAGTATAATGCGCATTGCGCATCATGCATGAACCAAAGAAATTTTTTGAGCGACGTCTCGCCTTTCATTGGATGGGATGCGAGTGTCTTAAAGTTGCTAAACTGATTAGTTTTGATGCTTATGCTGGTGGGTGTTCCGCATCCACTATTTTTCCCTCGTGGGTGCTTGAGCACTGGAGCACCCACACAGTCGGCGCGCTTGATAATGGATCCACTCACACTTTTTTGAGCCAACCTGTAGAAGTAGTTTGCTGCAGTTTCCTGAAATACTTCTTATTGCAATGCAAACTTTAGGTTTGCATTTAAACAAAATTAAACGCGTTTTTTTCGGAATTTTAGTTCCCAATATTACTTTCAAAAAATTTCGATAATTTTTAAATCGATATCTTTTTGACATCTCTAAGCGGCCCGTTTTGGAAAGTTCGCATTGCCCGGGTTAAGATGGTTATCAGGACAAAACCAGCACTTTAAGGTAGCATTTAGCATATTTTAAGGCATTTTTAATTCATATTTTATGCAAAAAATTGTTTTGGTTAATTGATTGAGTTTTGTAATTTCGCTTCGGAAAAATTAATTCATCACTTGATAAACAAAAAATATACAACGCACAAGTCCGTCTTTGAGTGTTTATTACTGTAATTATCCATCAAATTTTTTAAAAATTATACCAAATTTATATACAGCCGGAGCAGTATATTAAGGAAATTTAATTGGCACTCTAGTGATCATATAGACTTTTAGAACACAGAGTTTTTTACCCATAAAATATTCAACTATTTAATTTATTTAACCCTAAACCTTAAAAAGTACCTAATAAGTATAAACCTTTAAAAGTACCTAATAAGAAAGAAATATGTAGAATGTTTAGAAGGGGGTTAATCAAGGCGACCTTACAGATCTATTGCGTGTTCCCCTTTCTAGAGTGGTAACTAGTTATATATAAATGATCATATATTCTCAGGGCTTCAACAAAAAGCAGTATCTGAGACGGCTTCACAGAGCCAAGCTCTCCATCTCCGACATCAGCCATACTAAAGTTTATGGCACGAATGGTTTTCGTCTCGGCGCACTCGGCGATGAGGTGTTCTGGTGTTTCCCTATTTTCCCCACATAATATGCATTTGCCGCTGTTTCAATGTTATTACAACCCGAAGCTTATTCTTACTTAAATCAAGGAAAATCTTTAATTGTAAGTTGGAGGATTCCCATTCCAGGTGACGGATGGAGTCTTCCAGGTTCTTGAGTTCCGCTTTAAGGTGGTTTCCACTTTTGAAGCAGAACGGTTCTTGTTTAGTTAGTGGAGTGTTCGCTCCTTTTTTAGCTAGATCGTTTGCTTTTTTATTGTTTTTTATCCCTTGGTGTGTTGGCACTCAGAGTGTGGCACCCACTAATTTGTTCAGCTTCTCTAAGCATTCTTTGACCAACTTTGAATTGATGATTACTAAGTTGATCGCTTTTAATGCTGCTTGACTATCGGATAAGATGGCTATTTCTCGTTAAGTCGCTCGATAAATAGGGGTCGACAAGAAAAGAATTCTTGTCTTGATGACAACTTCTTGTCTTGTTGAAAAAAAAATCAAGAAATTTAAAAATATCTTGCCTTGCCATTTTCTTGACGCTCTATATCTTGTCTTGACCCAAGAAATTTCAAGATCTTGATATTTCTTGGTTAACTAGTGATTCCCAGGCGAAATTCTTATTGTGGTGCGTTGTTGTACGCTCTAGCCCTTTCTATTGTGAGACTAGCGCGGCTGCGGCCAATGCGAGTGAGAATAACAAAAGTGAAAGCATTGTTGGTTATGATAGCGACAGCAAAGGGAAAAAGTAGCAGCATTCTCGAAATTGAGGTGGACACCAGTAAGTACTAAAAGTGATGAATTGGCCAAATTTATATATATATATATATATATATATATATATATCTCTAAATATTATACCTCTAAAAGCCTAGAAGGCTCATAGCTTCATTGGTTATCTTTCTATATTTGTTTCTGTCTTTCGCCTTTATTCTCCACCCGTCCACTCTTATCCTTCTCAAGTCGTCTTCGACATCATTTTTTCATCTGGTTCTCGGTCTACCCCTCGTTCGCTTTACACCTATTTCACGTTTCATTATCATACTAGGAATTCTTGCTTCAGCCATTCTTTCAATGTGTCCCGGCCAGCCATCTCAGTCTTAGTACTCTTTCTACTCCCATTATATTCGGTGCTCGATATAGTAAATTCTTCATTTGTTCTTCTGTATTTTCTTCTAAAAATCTTCCTCAGTATTTTTCTTTCCCAAATCTCTAGCTTCGAACTTTCCATTGCATTGAATGTCCACGTTTCAGATGCATACAGCACTATTGGTCGTATCATTATTTGGTACATTCTGATTTTTAAACACGAAAAACTCCAAATACTGAAACACAAAAACAAAACTAATTCGATATAATGTATTTTTATTTTGGATTTCCAACATAATAGGCAAACGTTTTCCTCTTCTTCATAGGTAAATCTTCTACAATCAGAGCAGCGGCGTGCGGTGACAATTATAGGCGGGGAAGCGAATCGGCAAAAAAACCTATTTTGAGACATTACGGACATTTTCTTAAAAAACTTACCTTTGAAAATTCCCAGGCCAATTCCATTGTTCGATTAAAATTCTATCAAAAATTGTTAAAACACATAAAGTTATAATAGTTAAAATACGATATTTTAAATTAATTTTCCGAAGCACTTGACGCGCGATAGGCACCTATTTGTATTTAAGGTCTATTCGGCATTAGCCATTGCAAATTTGTCTATAACATCAACATAAAATTTTGGGTTTTCCGTTAATTGTTAGGCCTACCAGACTAAATAATGTCACTTTTTTCTTGGAAGTTCCGACTAGAAAATCCCTTTTTTAATAACACACATACAATACAAACACAGTCTAAATTATCGTCCACACTAGCAGAAGCAGAAGATTGTCCTTCTTGACCCTCCATTATAAAGGAAACAGTAAACACTAAGTTACATCCGAAAAAAATATTACTGTCAGGCGATAAAATATCTATACTAATATATGTGTTATCTATGCCAATATATAAAATCCATAAGTGACTGACATACTGATTATTGACGATCCTGCTCAAACCACTCAACGTAAGAAGCTCAATTTTGGCATACATTTTGATTCTAGGCTGTACAGGTTCGATAAGAAGGGATTTTTCGAAATTCCAGTTCCAAGAGGGTGACCACCCCTCAAATATTACAATATTTTTTATTTAAAAAACGGTCAAGTTTCCGAAAAAAAAACCTTAAACACGTATTTTTTATTTTGTTTTTTTACATATTTTAAGATTTTTTAAAAATGTATACAGGGTGTTTCGAAAAATCTGGTCATTGATTAATCACGATCCTGCTTAAAGCGCTTGACGTAAAAAGCTGATTTTTGGAAAACAGATTGACTTTATAGTGTAGAGATTCGATAAGAAGGGATTTTTCGAAACTCAAATTCTAAAGGGGTGAAACTATCCCTCAAATATTAAAATATTTTTTATTCAAAAACCGGTGAGTTTTTCGGAAAAATTCTTAAACCCGTATATTTTATTTTGTTGTTTTACATATTTTAAGATTTTTTATAAATTTATACAGGGTGTTTCATAAAATATGACCATTGAGTAATCACGATTCTGCTTAAACTGCTTGACGTTTAAAGCTGATTTTTGGTAAACGGATTGACTGTGGGGTGTAGAGGTTCGATAAGGAGGGGTTTCTCGAATCTCAAATTCTAAGAGGCTGAAAACGCCCCTCAAATATTACTATTTTTTTTTGTTATTTAAAAAACGGTTAGTCTTTCGGGAAAACGCTTGGACAAGCATAATTTATTTGTTTTTTATATATCTTGAAATTTTTAAAAAATCATACAGGGTGCTCCAAAAAGTTGGGTAATTTCTTAACTATGATTCTGCTTAAACTGCTTGACGTAAAAAGCTTAATTTTGGTAAACGGATATTTCGAAAGTCAAATTCCGACGAGAAGAAACTACCCCTCAAATATTACCAAGTTATATAATAATATCGCCATATTGTTTTTTCATGCTGACATAAATGTGAGAAAATGTTATCGTTTGTATGTTAAAATTCTTGCTTTGTATTCTTTTGTATGGATATTCTTGCTTTGCTTTATCATCACCATTACAAATGATTAATTCGACGCGAACGAAGTCGCTGGTACACGCTAGTATCAATATAAAATCGCAAGCGAACCCGTCCCGATAAATTAAAAGCCGCGGAAGGCGGCCGAATGATTGCTGCCGTGGCTAGCAACTATGCGCGATTTTCCGACTTAAATTTGTCGTTTGCGTTCGAGGTCAATAACACCTACTTGAAGGGGGGATAGGCGACCGGCAGCGATTTCCAGGCGCGCATCCATGCAGTAAAAGCCTAATTAAATTTACTACCTTTATGTAAGGTTTCAAATAAATAATTTTAACAAATTAAATTAATTTTTTGTTATTAAATAACAGTATTATTAACGTTTAACTATTTATTTTTTTTATCTTTAAAAAGTTTAGGGAAGCGGTGCTTCCCCCTCTTCCACGGACCGCACGCCGCTTAATCAGAGGCAGTACAAAAATTTCAGGAAGTTTCCAAATCTAGTTATTTTGATAGATCTGAGAATGTGATATATGTTATATGATAGATCTACAGAATCCAATACCAGAAACAGCACCGTGTCTTAGAAAAGAAGATAATAACAAATACGATTTAGATATTACTGAATGAAAACTCAAAAATGTGTTCAATCAAAAAAAAATGTGTATATAAAACAAAAACTATTCACAAATAATTGCATTTAAGCGTTTTCATTATGACGTCAAGGTATTTCAAGATTTCTTGATTTCTTGACAAGAAATCTTGGCATTGACATAAGATTTCTCTCAGTCTTGTCTTAAAATCTAAAATTACTTCTTATCTTGATCAAAACAAGATCAAGACAAGATCTTGAAATTTTTAAGAACTTGGCGGCCTCTATCGATAAAAAAAAAACATATACTATCTCGTACATGGCACAATACCGCCTTATAGCTGTAATAAAATAAGCTAATCACTGGGTCTCAGTAGGAAGAAGTTATACGTAAGTAAGAAAATCGCACAATCAACCATGAGGGTTAAGATCATTTAACCCTATAAACGGACGATTCCTGGTCATTCCAAAAAAAGTTTAAGTACGGTATCCCTACGCGTAAGTGCGAACGTACGTTGTCGTTATCGGCCGTAGTCATCTGCCACGGTGCAATTAATATTGGAAAATTTATAACCGTGCCGATCCGAGTACACGCCGTGTGAGAGAACCTATCTGTTATAATAATGGGCTTCTTTAGCTACCTTACGGCTACTCACCAGCGATATTAATCGCGGTACCATCGCAGCGGTAACGCGTCGATTCGATAACATCGTAGGCTTTGCGTGAGGAACACCTAGTAGACTGGAAGGCTAAAAATAGTTCTCCGTACTGCACACAACAATACCATTTGAAATATACCAGGAATTTAAAATTGTAGTTTTACAGTGTCCTCAAAAAGTTTTAAGGTGAAGGTACAGGGTCCGGCAATAGTGCGTCGGGCATCTGTAGCTCCTAGAATAAAAAACTTGAAAATTTTGTTTAAGTGGAAACCTAAAGTATGTAAAAAGTATTTTAACTTCTATAGGGTGGCTCAAAAAGTGTTAGTGGATCTGGATGATTTTTTTTTAAATGGAACACCCTGTTAATTTTTGCAAATATATTTCGATAATTTCAGAGAAATTAAAAAATAATATTTTTAAAATATATATTTTTCAGCTTTTCTTAAAAAAAATATTAAAAATACAAGAACTATTCTGAAATCAAAACTATATTAGGTATTTACTTTAGATGGTCTGTTCTTACTTTGCTATAAATATGGTAATCGTAAATCATACAGGATGTACAATATTCTACGCCAAACTTCCTAAAATATAATATATTTTTTCTTTGTTTTTTTTAAATGGAACACCCTGTATATTTTTTTTATTAGATCGATAGTTAAAAAATGAACATTTTTTGTATTTAAAGTATTTCAAAATTTTAATAGTTTTGCAGATACTTTCGAGGCGTTTGTTTTATAGCAGAGTATCTCCAATACAAACAGAGATAATGTCGTGATTAAAAAAACAAAATGCTCACAAAAGATACACTACCAGGGGCGGATACAGGAATTTATTTTAGGGGGGGGGCAAAATAAAAAGTAATGTAGAATATACTTTTTAGGGCGTCATTTTTAACCCAAAAGTCTAAGATTTAACCCAATTTAGGGACTTTAGGGGGGGGGGCCGGGCCCCATGGGCCCCCCCTCTGTTTCCGCCACTGTACACTACATTGTGATTTGATTTAGCAATAGCCACTATAGCTGATGCACCCTACAGAGTGTTACAAAATTCGGGCAAAAACTTCGTCTTATTGTTGTGCCCTGTATATGCTCAAAATAAATTTGGAATAAAAATTTCTCACGTACCTAGCATCCGTTAAGAAGGAATTAATTTACAACTTAAAAAAAAATCATCAAAATCTAATGAGTGGTTCGCGAGAAATCCAACTTTAAAATTGGGATTAGTTTTTAGTGGCCGGTTTTATTTGCCGGTGAGTTTATATGTTTCTTTTATCGAGATCTACCAGCCCTCAAAATATTTGCACTTATTTAAGACTCACACTGTATATTTTAAAGTCGGTGGCCAAAAAAAACATACTTACATATATATTATAGTATGTATTTTTGGCTAACCGCGTGGGTTTAGAAATATATCAATTTTTTACTAAAAATCCGTATAAATTTCTAAAAAATACACAAAATATATACGAAGTATATTTTTCAACTAGAAATATTTTATACTTTCTTCTAAACTAAGCGTAAAAAATGCACAATATTGCAAGGTATATAGAGGATGAGTATAAGAGGTGTTGCACTAATTTTACCTTTTTTACTATTTAGTCAAATAAATCATTGATTATTTTTTTTGATAAATTAAATATATATCGTATTTATTTATTTTCCAAGTGAGAAAATCATCAGGCAGTTAATTAAAAATTTGTTAGTTTTATTTCACTATATTGCAATCCCAAAACCATGCCACACTATGACACTATCATCTATTTAAAACCAATAAAATATCGAATACCTATAAAGGTATTTTACTACACGCAACGATTTGATCAGCATGCAAAATCGCACAGTTCAGATCTTAAGACCAAATCGATAGCGATCTATTCACACTACACGCGTTTAGATTTTCGGAAGTAATTACCCAAGTGCATCAAAATTACCGATAGTTTGTCATGAAAGCATGTTATCTTAAAACTGCATGAGTTTATATTCATATTTGACCATAAGAATAATGGCTCTTCCAAAATATGAATATAAAGGAATGCTGTTTTTTTATTGACAACATGCTTAAATGAAAAATTATCAGGTTAATTTTGATGCTCGAGTGTAATTCGGTAGAATATTTCCCGAATAAAAAACATGAAAATACAAGTGAAAATACATAGATTTTAAAAAACATTTATTTCAATATATTAATTTTTTTTTTAAATGAAGCAAGAAAAAGAAACAGAACTTATAATATTAGAAATTAAAAATTACATGAAGAATTGCATTGAAAAACACAGTTATAAAAATGATTATGTTTAGATTCCGTTGCGGTACTTGAAGATGCTGAATTTAAAGATGCCGAATTTTTTTTTGAATTGAAATTAAAAGAACCTATAGCAGGTACAAAAACATTAGTATTATTATTAGAACATGTAGCAGTTTCATTATCTCTCATTTTTTCTACCAAATTTGCATGATGTTCATCATTGAGTTGAAGGTAAGGTTGTTGACTTCAGGTTTGCGTGCCCGGTTATTTTGACCATTGTGTTCTCCTCAACCCTCTTTTTTCTTAGTGTCGACACAGCTGCCTAGCGAATGATTAGTAATTTTTACTTTCTCCGTAGCCAAACCTGATTTTTTCGCTTCGATAGACACCCATTGAGCAATCGTATTTTTCCCAACAGGAAGGTTCTTTAACCATTTTCCAGGAAGGATTTACAGTTAAAAACAATTTTGGAACATTAATTAATATTCTTTTTTCCATAAATTTTTTGAATAGCCTTGCTGGACATATATCCGGTTTCCTATTTATGACCAGCGATTGACTATATTCGGCGAAACTTACCCGCTTCGTATGGGATTTTTGTACATGAGTGAAATATTCTAGGAAATAATTTTGTCAGTCTATAGTCTAATACAGTTCCCGCCAATCTGTGGTTCATGCAGTTAAAAATATTCAGCATGTCGAAAGAATGCAGATCTCATCTCTTCGACTGGATCGTTCAAATGTCTCAGATATTGTTGCGTGTAGGGCCCTTTATATGTATATTGTAACCTATGAATTATACCAATGAGTTATAGATCACGTCAGAATGAATAAACTGTATATTCATCACATTCGATATTTAGAAAAAATAAGTATACATAACACCGAATAACAATTTCAGCTATCAACACATAAATTGCAAACTGTCCCACAACTATTTTATCATATTTATGTCTGTGTAAGAATGCTGAGGTAATTAAAGCAAAAAATTTCTCGAAATATGTGCTAGAACGTTTATGTTTATTCCCTTCCATTCCGAGATCTTTGCAACCGTTTAATCAACCTTGTTAATTACTGGGTGATACTAATTATCCCATTAATAACAATTTATTTATTGCATGTTCCACCTCCATTACCCAAGATCCCTTTGATCAAAAGTTTATTAAAAATTACACTAGACAGATAGCGGTAATTTATGAACAGATTAATATGAAACGACCTTGTTAAAGCCAGACCGAACAAAAAAAAACATTTTTATATTACTACTTATTACTTATTTTTTTATGAACTTAAACCGTGTAATTCATTTTATAATTTTGAAAATTAGTTCATTTTATATGGTTCTTTTATTGTCATCGGCGGGGATTGCAAATTTACCGACTTTTCAATTTACCGTTAATCGGTAATATAAAACATGGAATTACCGGATTAGGAACATGACAAAAACTAAAAAAGAAATTACATCCCATCAAAAAGTCTTGCAACGCAATTCTTTCACTACAAAAAGTTGTGAGGCCTTATGTCAAACCAAGTCAGTTTATTCCACCTAGTTTTTATGGAAGCACGTATTCAACAGAGATATCAATATTAGACATCTCTGTTTCCGCGATAATAGTTATTTTTTATACAAGACGATAAAATGGTATTTTATCGTCGACCGAAAAGAAAATTCACGAGCGATGAAATCGCGAGTGAATTAATTTCGCTTATATGAACAAGCGAGAAATGCATTTTTAAAAATGAAGAACGTCTTCCAGAACCCCAGATTGGACCTAGAGGTGAGAACTAGGCTCGATAAGTGTTATGTTTGGTCAATCCTATTATACGGAGCAGAAACATGGACACTGAAAGTTCAAGAGATGAATCGCCTCGAATCGTTCGCAACATGGACATATCGAAGAATGCTTAAAATTCCATGGACAGCCCATATCACAAATACCGAAGTCTACAACAGAATAGGCAGAGAGAGAGAATTGCTCAATATAATAAAAACAAGAAAAACATCATACTTAGGGCATATATTGAGAAATGAAAAATACCACGTCTTATGAAAGTTAAGGGTAAGATTGAAGGAAAGAGAGGTCTCGGCAGGAAGAAACTATCTTGGTTGAGAAACATCAGAAACTGGACTCACCTAACTTTTGAAGAACTTATAAGGAAAGCCGAGAATCGTGAAGATTTTGCCAATGCGATCGCCAACCTCCACGAAAGAGACGGCACGTAAAGAAGAAGAAGATATAAAGCTGTCTCTTTAGTTGTCAGTTTTGAGTCAATATTTTTTAATTCCCTTTTGTGTCGATTGCTGATTGAATTGGAGCCAGAAATGGCCCAAAATGAAATAAGTAAATTACCAACAGATATTCAGGCTGAGGCGACAAACGCCATATCCAAACTACTTCCATTTAAATCCCGAATAACTTATGAAAAGGAAAACACTAATTTTCAAAAATGGAAGCAATTAAAAAACGTGGGAGAAGAAATAAAGTTTTTAACCTATCCTCGCTGTTAAAGTATTATTTAATCTACCATTGCAGTTAAAGTACTATTTTATCTACTATTTTTGATAGATATAAGGCAATTTTAACAGCTATTTTGCTATGAAAAAATGATAATGATTTGGCAATTGCACCGCACCACAACTATAAAAGTAATTTCGATTACTAAGTAAATCTAAACTATGACTATAAACATCTTTCTCGGGTATGGATAAAGTATTTTAATTAGTTGAATATATCATACCGTCAATTGTCAAGTCATCATCATTATTAGAGAAATAGAGATGTCTAATATGGTTACTAACAATTT
This sequence comes from Sitophilus oryzae, assembly GCF_002938485.1. Lineage (NCBI taxonomy): Eukaryota > Metazoa > Arthropoda > Insecta > Coleoptera > Curculionidae > Sitophilus > Sitophilus oryzae. Next base: position 450,385 of record NW_022147167.1, read on the forward strand.
ATAACAAAATTGTTGTATAGGTGCTTCCATAGAAACTAAATAAAATAAACTTTATAATGGAAAATTGCGTTGCAAGACTGGGCATATTTTTACATTCTATGTTTTTGATGGGATTAATTTAACTCAGCCAGATATTTGTGATACTTTTATCTTATTATTATACAATTACAATTATTTAAGTGTGAAATTATGTCACGAATTTCAGCCAAAATACCTGAGAAAAATGTAATTGTGTCCGAATTACGAATCGTCCATTTTAATTCCTGCAGCTTCGTAAGATGTTCGCCGCCTTACCAATGTTTAAACTCAGAGTTGTGTTTTTGTAATCTACTTTTTCAGCACATTATCCTTTCGCTTTTCGAGTGTTACTGTCTTTGATGGTTCCGCCAACGTAACAAAAAATTACCTTTCTCGACCATCCAAGCGCTCATTTATGTTTTGAAGCTTCTGGAGAGTAAAGTTTCGGATAGAGGACATAATTTAGTATATGTGAAAGGCTATGAGCGGAAATGTCGGGAGATAAAGCGCAAAGTTATGACCGTTCCTTCCTATTCGATTGCAAGGCGAAAAGGTCTCACAATTTTTTTTCTGGATCGGTTTTCTTCTCTTGTTTATTTTAGTATCGAATACCGGCGTATAGTTAAGAAACGGCCGTCATGAAGCTAAAAAACAATTAAGAATTTTTATTTTATAATTATTGACAATCAACTTATCAACCAAAAGTAAAAATTAACCTTTATTACTTCATCCCTGAGGCATTATCACAAGTTATCGGCTTATAACACTTTTGGTTTAATTCCATTTTTATCCTAAATTTGTTTGCAATAATCTACCTTCAAATTACTAAAAATTTATAATACGGCCCAGAGAAAGCTACAATTAAAATACCAGCAAAAATATGATTTTGTCATTGTCAAATTCAAGGTCACATTTTTTTACAAGAATTTACATGGTTTGAAAAGGGTGCTTATCGAGGTGCTTATTTTTTTTTCTGAATTGGAATGATCATCTACAAAAGGACTAAAATATAGTTATATAGTTGTTTTATATATATATATTATAGTTGAACTGACTAGTATTCGCGGTGTGTCACTTGATGCTGTTCATTACTCGATTACCCACAGGGCCTGCGCATAATTAATAATTCAATAATTTAACAAATAAAAGAAAAAATTGTAACTAAAGGAACTTTATTAAACTATACCAATTAATAAAATGTTTACATAATCCCTCGTTTACAGCCAAACGATACCCCAAATGATTGTGAAATTCACGACTCATGATACAAATTTGTTAAGGAAAGAATCTTTAGCATCCCACGGAGGTGTCGTTTTCAATCCATCTAAATTTCTGTATTTAATGTGCCCATAAAGACGGTTTCTGGAGTGTTCTCCATAGGAAGAAGTCGTTCGGCAAAAGATCCCGTGGTCTTTTCCTACTGTATCCCTAATAAACGGAAGTCAATTGTTAGGTTAGGTTCTTTTCTTCAACATGATGAATATTCAAGTCATTGTTGTTTTCTTCCTGTTCAATTACTTTCGTCTTCACACTTCCATGTACTTGTTTTCGGTATAGACTTTCCGGAGACTACGCTGCGAACATATCTAACACATCCATAATTATTTTATACAAAATTACTCTCTTTAGTACCTTCAAATTTTTGTAAACAAAATATAACATCGAATTTGACAATGACATAATCACCATTTTTGCTGGTATTTTAATAATTGTAGTTTTCTCTGGGCCGTATTATAAATTTTACTAATTTGAAAGTAGATTTTTGCAAATAACTTTTAAACGATTCTTCCAAATGAAACGAAATTCTATACAAAATAAAAATAAGCAAAATAAAACACTAAATCACCACAATACACCAAAACTAGTTTTGTATTGTGGTGATTTAGTGTTTTATTTTGCTGTGTAACACCAAAGGTTCCAACCCCCAACTGTAATAATTAAAAAAAATAATAAATAGAAATAAAATAATAATATTTTATTAAGTAGCATAGTTTAATAAAGTTTCTTTAGTTACAAATATTTCTTTTATTTGTTAAATTATTGTGGAAGTATGTGGTATGAGTGAGGCCTCCAAATGATCAAGTAATGAACAGCGATCAAGTCATAGTCCGTGAACACTATTCTCAGTTCAACTAATTCTTTTGTATATGAATAATTCCAATTCAGAAAAAATAACCACCCTTTCCAAACCACATAAATTCTTGTAAACAAAAAAAATGTGACATCGAATTTGACAATGACAAAATCATATTTTTGCTGGTATTTTAATTATAGCTTTCTCTGGGCCGTATTATAAATTTTTAGTAATTTTGAAGGTAGACTTTTGCAAATAATGTTTAGATGCCTATTCCAAAATGAAACGAAATTCTAGACGAAAGACGAAACAAAAAAGTCTAATACAACTTATGCATAAAATTATCAGGAGAGGTAACATTTGATCCTTTCAAAATTTACATGTAAAAGTTCCTATGGCCCGTGTTCCGATGCACCACACGGTATAAAACGAATAATCCAATAAAATTGTCATTTGAAAAAAAAAAATTACTGGCAAACTGATTTTATCAGAGTTTGTCAGCGACTGTCTTCTGAGTGTAAAATAAACAAAATCGGAAATTTTCCCCTTGCGGTTTTTGAGCAATAATTGAGGGTGTTTTTTTAAACTGTACTGCAACGAAATAATTAGACGCAAATTGTACATAAGAACATTCTCTATAAGTTCGCCTAATAAATTTTTTTATAAGTTTATTATTTCCGGACTTTTTCGGCCGTTTCATGAGCCCTTTGGGGTGGTTTTCAAAAAGTTTGTTTTATAACAAATTGACCTGTATGAAAGTTGTTCATAACAAATGGACAAGCAACTTTTCCCTCATGATTTTTTTGTAGCTTCATTATTTTTGGAGATCCAGTTCATGAACAAATTGGGGTAGTTTCATAATTTTTGTTTAGTTCTACAAATTTAGCAACTTAAAGGTGTTCATATTAAAATTACATGCAAACTTCCCTATGATATGTATTTTTATTTCCCCAAAACGAAACATGGAATTCATCAAGAGAATGAATATTATAATTTTGTTTTTATTTGTATCGTCTTCTTTTGTGTGATGGACCTGGCGTTGGCTCCTCAGATTTATTGTTGGTTTCTTCGTTGCTTTGTATGAAGTAAAAAAAAGCTACCACCACTTGTTCATGCTTTGGGCGCTATCTCCATAAATAGTCAAGTTACAAAAAAAGTTCATAAGGCAAAGGTATATGAACTCTTACTTTGAACGAGTTTCCTAGGGTGAATTTGCTGAAAAAAGAGTAACATTGAAAACTACCCTAATTTGTTCATGAACTGGACGCTATCTCCAAAAATAATCAAGCTACAAAAAAAAATTCGTGAGGAAAAGTTGCTTGTCCATTCATTATGAACAACTTTCATACGGGTCAATTTGCTGTAAAACAAACTTTTTGAAAACCACCCCGAAGGGTTCATGAAACGGTCGCTATAAATTTATAAAAAAATCATTAGGTGAACTTAGAGAGAATGTTCTTATGTACAATTTGCGTCTAATTATTTTGTTGTAGTACAGTTTAAAAAAAACACCCCTATTGCTCAAAAACCGCAAGGGGAAAATTTCCGATTTTCTTAATTTTACACTCAGATATGACAGTCGCTGAAAATTTCTGAAAAAATCAGCTTGCCCGTATTTTTTTTCACTCTCTATACGGCGATACAATTTTACTGGATTAGAAGTATATAAGGGAAAAACCGAGGGAAAAATATAAATTAATAAGTAGATTTTGATTCAGTGTTAAAAGCTATTTTATAAAGCTACGATAAAGGCGTTCTGAACACTTTTCAATCATATCGGCTCGTTCCGTAACTGGAAGTTATGTAATCGTTTCAATTTTCTTTTGTCAAATTGCACCTCTTACTTCTGACACCATCGCCGCTTACCATCTTCTCGGCTTCACTCATAAATATACCTCGGAATTCTGCTTTTACCGGACCACTACGTTTATCATTCGGTATCTTATTTATTGTTACTACGTCCAACCGTTGACTCTGTCATTTATCACTAAATGTACGTTGTGCTTTAGACGCTCTATGGTGCAAAAATTGCACAGGTGCATCGACTTAGAAGGAACCTAGATGATTCTGATAGAACAAAAATATATATGTGATATAGTATTTTGCAATTTTATAAATTTTTGCAGTTTTTTAGATCGTTTTTTATCATTTTAAACTTTGATGAAAATATGTCAAAAACCCTCTGCATATCAATTTTGATTTGTATAACGCACCAAAGAATTTCTAAGTCGTGATAAATTTAGACATCATCATCATCATTTTCCGCTTATTCGACCATTTCCAATTATGATGTAGCCTACATACTCTATACTTAGGCTCATTGTTGTATATTGTTGGCTATGAGAGCCCAATTTATCCCTGCTAATTTCCTAATATCATGGTCCCATCTCAGGTTTAGTTTTCCTCTAAGTCTCTTAATTCCTCGTGGGTACCATGCTGTAATTTTTGTTGTCCATCCGTTATTAGTTCTTCTTGCAAGGTGTCCTACCCATTGCCATTTGAGGAATTTGACTCTGTGGATGTAAAAATATTGTACTCCATCTATTATCTAGATCTTTTATAGTATCCACTCTATTCTTTTACCGTCTCTCTTGGTAAATCCTAGCATATTTCGTTCAATAGAATGTTGTGCGACCTGCAGTTTCCCTATGATGTCCGTTTTAAGTGTCAAGGTTTCGCATGTATAGGTCATGGCTGGTAGTACACATTGTACGAATGTTTTCTTCTTTAGATAGAGTGACATTCTAGATTTGAATATGATTGAGTTTCTTCCATAATGTTTCTTCTCTATGCTAACTAATTCAACTTGTGAAGTTCCCCCGTTTTGAGAACGCTCACGGACGCCGAGTTGCCTTGGTTCGCTTCCTCGGGCGCCACCCCCAAAGTTTAAAGTGTTTGAGAGACCACTAGTGCCAGTACGGGTAGCTTTTATACAGTGGAGTTACCAGGGAGTGATGAGATGAAAAGAAAATAAAACACACAATTAACTATAACGTAACACTAGGTTTTTATTTAACAAATTAATTATGTACAAAAGTAATCAAGGAAAGTTTACGTTCCCGTATTCTAACTATAAATAAATAAAATAAATGTTTAGTACCCCGTAAAGCAAAATTTATAATAACAGCCGTGCAGTTCTGATCGATTATTTCCCAATACGTAACTCTCTGACTGATTCTATCACGCGAACTCAAGACGCGTTCCCGAAGTGACGTTCTATTAGACACGACGACGCGAGTTCCAGATCGGCGTCGGATTTAGCGGCGTCCCATTGGACATAGACACGTAAGTACCCGATTAAATTAAATTAATTAAGTTAGCAAATTTAGACATTATTTATCATGGCATATGGTTTTGTTTCATCTGATATAACGCAGCAATAACCAGGATAGAGCTGGTATCCAGCTTATTGCTTATCGCAGCAGTGATATGTAAATAAATAAAAACTATTACTTTAAAATACTTCAAAATAAAACAAGCAATTGAAAATAGGTTATGAAAAACTTGCAGTACCCGAATAAGAAAGCAACTGTGATTTTTTTTATTTTTTAATGCATTAAAAAAGAAAAAAATGTGTTAATGCTAGAAAAGATATTGAAAATTCAAGTCAAATATATTTTCACATTTTAAAATAATTTGTTATAAGAGCCTTGGTAGAAACGTAAAGTAAAGAAGTCTTAAAAAATTGTTGGTGGGTTTTTGTCCTAAATTGTTTTTTCCTTGTTTATTTTATATTATAAATTTTACATACATTTCAACTAGTACAATAACTACATAGATACTGCGATATTCACGCAAAATGCTACGATGAAGGTACGTACCAAAAAAGAAAATATTATAAAACATCTATTGCATTGTTATATACATACTTATATGTTTTTTTTTAATTTTCATTATTGTTTATTATGTTTATTTTTAAATTCGATGTATATTTTTAAATTATAATTAATAACTATATCCATAGAAAACAAAATTAACAGCTTTATTTTATATTGTGACATACGATTTTTTTATTTTTGTAATTTTTTTATGTATTCTCGATATTATTTTAGATAATAAATAATTTTTAAGGAAGCCTTAAATGCAAGGCGAAACTTCAAACAAGATGTACTAATTTATTTCAATATCAGAAGAAAACCTCAAATACCAAAAAATGAAACACTTATTATATGTATGGATGCATATTATAATATTTTATATTCTGCTTGTCCTGGAAACCCAAGTCTAACTAGTCTGCAATATACTAAAATGGTCTAAAGATCCCGTGGATCCTTATTCCCCAAGTTTCCCCAACACAATAACTTATGTTAAGATAAAAAAATTAAGCTTTTAACAAAAGATAATGTTCGTTAATTAGTTGCATCTTCTTAACTAATCTATAATAACAATTAATAGAAAAGGATATAATATAGATTTTAAATGCAGGTAAGAATAATTTATAATTATAATTTTTATAATTATTAGTTAACAATTTCAAGACTACACGCAATCCGCATTAGACACAGGTGCATAAATCCAGGTGGCTGATTGGTCGGAAATGGCAAAAACGCTTCTGATATTAATGGAATTTACATGGTATGAGCCTGATTAACATTTGTAGTAGTTGTTCCTAGATCGGACGCAATAGAACGGACTTTTCTTCGTGATTGTAAAAAATGAGATTTTTGTTATGCAATTTGTACTAATTAACAATTAACTGTTCTGTTGAGTTTTTGCTGGTTTCTCTTTGGAGCGTGTTAATAATAATTGTAATTTTCTCTGTTATTAAGATAAGTTAGTGTGAATAAGTAGATAAAAAATAATTTTATTTCATTACACGATACTATAAATAATATAGTGGATAATCATGTAAAATTAAACAACAGTTCAAGAAATTCTGAACTACGGCCATCATCCTTATAATAGTATAAAATTTAGAATCGACTATTACTCATTAGATATTTGAACTCACATGACTTCTAACATACGTGTATTATAAGCAATACATAGATTCACTACCCTTCATAACAGGATGATGGAGATTTCAATAATCATTTATTCAGACGCTCGCCTCGTCTAACCTTGCTTAACTTTAACAATCTAGAGAATCTAGATTGCTAATAAAATGCATTTACCCAGTAGCAGGTATAGCTAGAGAAATAGAGCTACATCAAGTCTGTTTTAAAAAGATATATATCTTAAGTCTCAAGTCATTTCTAAAATCAAAATGATTTAAATCTTAAGTAAGTTTCAACATAAAGTTCAAATGGTTTCTGAAATGAAGTCTTTTATTTCAAGTCAAGTCATTTTTGTAAAAACTTAAAGCAATTTAACGTTATTTAAGTCGTTCTTATGACTTACTTAAGTCTATATTTTTTATTTAAATCATGATTAGCTAGTAAGTCAGTAAAATGACTTAAACCAATATAACTACCCCCATTTCAAAACAACCAGAATTCAATTTAAGTACCTATTTTTTAAATTTTAGTATTAATTTTGATGTATTACCAATTTTTTTATTAACTATATTATTAATAATTTATTCTAGGTACATATATAAGAATAAATCGACTTAAAATAAAACGATTTATTTGTTTTCAGAATAATATGGTAAATGTCCCAATTACCGTCATATTAAGAGAATATCTCAGTTCAGTTAGCAATAAAATCCGATTTATTAGTTTACAAGATAATTAAATATGACATCAGGGGACATTTTAATTTTAAATTTAAGTAAAACTTTAATAACTTTACTGATATTTTTGACTAGGTATTGAAATAAAACTAAAAAAACTACAATTGCTCCAAATATCGTCACCTCTGTACCTATACAGGGTGCTACAAATTCAGCAATTTAAAGATAATATTTTTAACTTTTTTTATTGTGAATTTGAAATCTCAGTGTGCGATCTAATAATATGCGTAATATTATTCGTAGTTATTATAAATAAATCTTCTACAAACTAGTTTCTAAAGCTCTACATGTTTGAAAGGGTTACCACCCTCCATATTGCTCAAATTTATTTTTCGTTCAATTTTATTTATAGCACTTTGACCTTTCTTCTTATATCCGAATGCATTTTGTACTCTTTATTGTAAATGTTGAGATGTATTTATTTCACTTTTACAAATGACGTGAAGTAATGTATCCATTTGTATATTATTTTTTATTATTTTATTGCATTTGATTTTACATATTCAATGTTTTACCCCTTGTCATTGTTAAGTTTGAAAGCTTATCAATAGTGTAACGATGAATAGATTAAATATTAAAAAAAACAGTGCCGGACTTGAAATTAGTTTAAACAAATTGTGTTCAAATGTCCAAAACAAAAAAAAATTAAGTGTAGCATATCGTTGTACTCAGGAGACCGAGTTCTTTCAAAACCTGAAATAAAAAATGCAGGTCAAAATGTTGTTTTGGCCATGCCGATTCGAATTTTAATTTTCTCGTCGCAGTTCCATTTGTTATTGACCACAGAGTAGAGATACTTAAACCTATCCACCTGATCAATGATATCACCGCTTACAGTGAGATTAACATTTTGGATTTGTCTACTAATCACCAATGTTTTATTTATTTAGATATTAAATTTGAATAAACAGAAGATGAAAGCTAACACAAATATATCATGTCGTGTTTGTCACATTACCCACAGAATAGAAACATTTCGTTCTTGCTGTCTGTTTTGCATAAATAAAGCAAGAAAGTATTTCATTACAACAAATTTTAAGTTAGTTAAACCACGTGTGGTAAAAAGCGTAACGTCATTTATGAATAGTCATAAAACTACTGATACTTTTCAACGCACCATTAACGAGAGTGGTACTAGTAAATCACTTTTGAAAGGTATTCACCACTAAAGCCATCTGGGTCTATTGCTGATGCGTTATTCTGCACCTGTGTGTAGATTTTTAGTTTTTGTAGAAATAAAGAAATAAGTTACCTACCACAACAAAATATCGAGACATTGATAAATGAGACAGTCAACAGGTGGATATCGTAATAATAAATATTATAAAACACGATAAATTGTAACTTGGTAAAGACGTAACTGCGATGAAAAATTATGGACGAGTAGAGAAATATCAGAAAAAGATATGATCCGAAACGAAGCAAGATAATTTAAACCTAATATATGTTATATATAATTATATCCATGCATATTATTTATAGCGCTATTATTTGTTTAATAATTACAATAGTTTACAAATTTTAATATTTTTATATACTTTTGGTGAAACACCTATTTTCGTATTATACTACCTCCTATACTACGAAAAAGCTGCATTCGAAAAAAATCTATCACGTCACATTTTTGTACACTCAGAAGCAAAAAAAAACGCTACGGAGAATTTAAAGTGTTATATTTTTGTTACTTTTAACCCTATATTTTCATGAATTTTTTAGCAAGCTGTATATAATTATATCAATTTTAATTAGTTAACTCAGATTTTTGTAAACTTTAGTATCTGGAATATTATACAGGGTTAATCGAGGGGTTGTTTTTTTACTTTAAAACTTTAAAACACCTTGTGCAATAATTTCGTCTGTAAATTTTCTTAAAATATAATTTTACAATCGGAACCATGACTCCTAAGCATTTTGTTTTTTAATTCATGTCAATACATGCTTTGGTTAATTTTTCAGAGCGAAATGAACTGATCACGATCAACTTGCAATTTTTTGAATTACCATTACTCTTTGATGTATTTTTTTAATCCGACGAGATGGTTTTTGGCGACTGTTGTCCTAACGTCATATTACGCCTACATTGGATACCCTGTTCTAGATTTTAAAAAAACGTTAAAACTAACGATATACAGAGTTCTGGTTTCAATAAACATTAATAACGATAACAGAACTTACAATATTAAAAAAAAACATCTGTAATACTCAAGTATACAAACAGAAAATGAAATTGTAAGAAATATCCTAATACATTGTATTGCCTCCCTTGGCTGTTATAACTGCCTGTATTATACGTCCGTCCATGCATACTGTCATTGTGGCTGCATATGTATATCATATTGCGTTGTTTTCCTATTCTTCTTTAATGACCAAGCGAAGTCCATTTAATGTTTCTGGTACCGCTTTGCGACCTCTAATCCTCCTGTCAACCATTTCCCAAACGTCGAAGATGAAGGACAGTTCAGAGTAGCACAGATTAGGTATCCTATAAGATTAGTACCATTCCAAGTTACGGATGGAGTCTTCCAGATTCTACAGTTCCGCTTTCAGTTGGTTTCCGTTTGGAAAACAGAACGGTTCTGGTCCAGTTAGTGGAGTGTTCGCTCCTTTTCTAGCTAGACCATTTGCTTTTTCATTGCCTTCTATCCCTTGGTGAGCAGGCACCCAGAGTAGGAGAACTTTATTTTCTTTGCCTAATTTGTTGTCTTCTAGAAACTAATTTTTTGCAGCTCTGTCTGTAAGTGTAAGAAAATACACTAACAGATATGTACAATGATATTCATTAGAAATGTATGCCTCGCTTCTTTACATATTTAAAAATTAACACTAAGTAGTAATTATTAAATTGAAATTTGACGTTACGAAAACCAAATTTTCTTGTTTCTTTAATTAGAAGAACAAAAATCTAAAAATGTATCAAAATTCAAGGTATAATATAAAGTGAATTTTAATTAAGGCTCTCTTAACTTCACTTTATCTTTTTACAGCGGAATCTAGATAGTCCTCGCATATTTTCTTGTATACAAAAGACTTGTCTTATATTAATAAAAACTGGACGATGCACTTTACGATGCGAGGAAAATGCTTAACATACGTTTCCTAAGACATTACCATTAAGCTAGTCCAGTAAAGGACCGAGCCGTCGCAATAAATAACACTAATGCCACTATTATATCCGAACGTACTACTGAAAAATTAAAAAGTGGCTATTACCAAATACGACCATCTCTTTTAATTAAAATATTTAAGAAGAGTAGGCTCTTTAAGCCATAAAGCGGTATAATAAATGCTATTGTTTATTACCTCGACGTGGCATCGCTAAGCTTTATTTAGTACACGTGTTAACTATGATGTAAGCAACAAAGGAAATATTTGTACGGTTTTCTGTATTTTTAACTATAATAAAGAGAGAGATTTCTCCTATTTTTTAAATGTCCATTGTAACATCTATTAGAATACTAATTTTTGAACTTTTTTGTTGATTACTTAAATGCAACATTATAGTATATTTTTACATTTCTATTTGGTACAAGCGTACTCTGACAAAAATGCTTATACTTAAAAAATGTATTTACCTCTGTGGCGGATTTATCTCTTAGAAAAAGCCTTATGGGAATTTCGCCACTTCCATTGTAAGAAAATCTACAAAATAACTATTTTATTTTGTCGATTTTCTTAGAGTGAGAGTAGCGAAATACACAGACGATTTTTTGAAGAAATATACCTACTTAATATTCCACTTGGCTTTTTAAAAAAGTACCGTGTGATGGAACAAATCCGGAGTCAAGTTAGCTTGCAAATGACAATCGGGGACATTCACCATATAATTGCATATAAAATGACAGCGATCATTTTTTATTATGTAGAATAGTAGATCTAACACCGTTTGTTTAAAAACTGACTAAAACAAACAGAATATTTATGTGCTTTCATTAAATGTTATGAATGTAAATATATCACTACTCCGTGCAGCTCAGCTTGATGGAACATTTTGTAAACAATCAATGAAATTGGTGTGAAATGTCTTAATTTAAGTTTAATTTTTACAAAATTTATTAATGGAAAATGTTTGTACAAAAAAAAATATTTGTACTATGTGAGTATATTTGAAGTGAAACTTCTTACTAACAGCTATTAAACTGAAGGATTTGAAAGACGTGTTTGAAAAAGTGTAGTTTGAAATGTTGAAACAATAAGAAATTAAAAATTAATAAATAATTTGATTCACTTTCACAATTTGTAATAAAATGACCGTCTGTCCGCCTGAGGACTCCATTCAGGTACCTCTATACATGTGCCGAGTTTGGTTCCAACCAGTCCATTATTAAGAAAAAGTCTGACGATTTCGTCCATTTAGAGGCATCAGTTCGAAACGTCGCGTCGAGGGCATCATCCTGTAGGCCGGTCCCCAATTATGCCGAAATCGATCGACATTTTCCTTCAGTATAAAATCCTTAGTCCCACTCTGATGAAGATGTAAACGATACGTAACTGTAGAACTCTTAAATGATTATTTAAATTATTAAATTCTCGAAATTTATTGTGAACTATGTTGTAGATGAGTTGTGCGTGACATGGTATTTGAATAACGGTTTTACGATAGACAATTGCAGAACATGACTATATTGTAGAATTTGAGGAAAGACCGAGATTATGTTGAAGCTGTAACAAACGACAAAAGCACAGAAAACTTTCCTTTACCGGCGAAGTAACCAATGAAGCAACAAAATGAAATGCACGTATATTATTTGGACGCAGATATTTTATGTTAATGCGGTGAGCAGATCGATTAAACCATAATCATAGGAAAAGTCCTGTATTTGAAAAGCATATTCGTTCAAAAAGCAAAAAATGAACTTTTGTTGAGTAAAGTATAAGGTAAAGATAAGACCCAGATTTGGGTACTGACTTTTGACAATTGTTTTAGCCCAACCTAAGTAAGCAACCGAACGTCCATGGATATTTTTATAGGGTATATAAAAATATTGTTGTTATAAAAATAGGTATATAAAAATCTTGTTGGAAACTGAAGAAAAAACGAAATTGGAAAGAACAAATTCCGGAGCTCCGCAGGGATCTATTCTTGTTCCCACATTGTGGAATATTTTGTACAATCCCCTGTTGAAATTGGATATGCCAGAGGGTATTACTCTCATTGGCTTCGCGGATGATGTAGCCATGGTAGTGATTGCTAATAACGAAGAAATATCTATTTATTAATAAAGGTAACTCTTGAGAATTTCTAAATGGATGACACAAAAGGATTTACAGCTTGCACCAAAAAAGACAGGCGGTAATTCTATCCACCAAACGAAAACTGGCACCAATTCTTTTTGATATTGAGGGAACATTGATCGTGTCTAAGGATACTGTAAACTACCCTGGAGTCTGGTTAGATAATAAAGTAACATTCTGTGAACATGTTACCCAAACAATCACTAAAGCAGAAAAAAATCTAGCAGCATTATTAAAACTAATGGCGAACATGGGGGGGCCTAGGGCTTCAAAGCGTAGAATTCTTGTAAGCGTAATACATTAATAATTGCTATATACAGCTCCGGTATGGTGTAAGGCAATGGACAAAATAAAATAAAAACAAAGCGAAAGATAACTCTGCAGCGCAAATTATATATTAGAGTTTGCCGCGCTTACAGAACTATATCTATAGAGGTAGTTGGTGTCATTGCGGGCATCCATCCTATCAATTTATTAGCTTATGAACGATCGGATAGATATAAGGGAGAGCTCAAACAAATAGCCAGGAAAACTGTGATGGAGGGAGAAGTGGCAGGATCAGTAGGATAAATGAAAATATGGAAGATGGAACGGAGACTTCTACCCAACATGGAAAATAGATTGACAGACCATATGGTGAAGTGAGATACCACCTGGCACAAATGCTGTATAGACACGGGTACTTCTGCGGCGGGCAAGCTCTGTGTCATGTTTATTTTATGGTGAAATAGACGATGTTGAGCATGTATTCTATTGTCCCAAATGGAAGGATGAAAGAGATAATTTTAAGGACGGTGGACTGGATTTCACTGAAACGCTCGTGATCATAAGCCCTGAGGGAGGTGAATTATTATAAGAAAACAGCAAACAGGTGTATAAATAATTTACGTTATATAAGTATAAAAGAAGAGGAACAACGCCACATGGCGTAGGCAGCCCCCCCCCCTCGTTGAAGAAATGCATAAGCGGTTCCGGCGTGGTGTGCTTACTTCAACTACTACGAGGAGGGTTTTTTTAGCCGGTAGGAATCCGGAACTACCCAAATTTAGGTATTTTATGGAAGATTTTTTAGCTCTTCATCGAAAAAAAAGTAAATATAAAAAATTTAATAACGAAATTTTAAGGTATACGTCCATAAATCATTTTAAGCAAGCCTCTTACAAAATCCATTACTGCCGTCGAGTGTGACATATAAACTTCCTTTAGAAAATAAAATGTATCGACAGTTATCTCCGTCTTTATATATTTTGTAAGTAAATTTTATATCCGTCGTACAATTTTAGTCCTTTATAAATCCCGTCATAGCAAACATAACTTTTTCATCCGACTTTAAAAAGCCAATTCCATTAACATACGCGGTAACTTGATCTCTGTGGACATTTATACCAGTTTATAGTATTATATCTGTCCGTCAGTATATATGGAACGGCTTGTTGGTTTGACTGTTAGGATCAAATATACGGATATATCTTTCGCAGCATAAGTCTATGCACAAGCTGTTAGAAATAAACAATTTTTTCTCTAACCGAAGAAAACAATTGGATGATCGGCAACATGCCTGGAAATAGTAATAGAGATTGGTTAGAATTAGGTAAGGTATTTTTAAAGGTATTTTTTATTAGATAAAATACCATTGTAACATACAAAACGTACGAACTCAACATCAACATTGACTTGCCTTGTTCTGTCCTCTTTTTGTTTGACTGGCCTGCTTTTGACCTTTGATGAGTTTTTCCCGCTCACTCTGAACCGAATGCATCGAATATTTAAATATAGGAAAAAATTGAGTTACCTGCTTTTTTCCTCTGACCCTTGATATTAGGGTTTCCGGAACGGGAGCTGTTTTTCGGAACCGGGATTTCCCGGTTTTTCGGTACTTTCGGTGCTGACTAATTTTTGTTCAATGGTGGTACAGTTCATCAATCAGAAAGCAAGGTATGGGTTTTCAAAGTCAAATGGCTAAAAAATTAAGATTTTTAATGAAAATAATATCAAATTATTAAAATAAGTCAGGAAAAAATTAACATGAACACACGTAAAGAAAAAAGTATAGGTAACTTAAATTTCATATCAAACAACATAAACCAACTTAACTGAATTTGATACAAAAGCCCTAAAATATTGAATTAAAAATGCAAATATTTATTAAAACATAACATAATAAATATTATAGAAACTCCAAAAGAGGAAAGAAGCAAGAACAATAAGAAATACCATCATTACTTATTTAGAAGAGTTTGATTTCGGCCACTAGAAAGTATCAAAGGACTTTCTCACACAATACAAAATAATAATTTTTTAATTATTGTTACCGAGGCCCGGTTCTGTCATGGCCAAAAAGATCTGAACCCTAACTGATAGTATTAATTAGAGTTTCCGGAACCTTACTAAATATTTTCGTTCAATGATTGTGGAGTTCCAAGAACAGTTAACCTAATAGGACTGCTCATTCAGCCAAAAGTGTCCGCCAGGTGCATGCGAAAACTACTCGCTTTTTGACGTCATTGTAGTCCTTGTCATGGTTATTAGTCCTTATCCGGCAACCAATAATACATACACGTGCATTATTGGTTGCCGAATGCAAAACGTTCATTATTTAGTTTATTTATTTAAACACCTTATATGTATGCAGTATAGAAAATTAACCTTTTTAGAGCTTCCATATTTTGCTTTAAAATAATTAATAAACAAAATCGTGGGCACTTAGTAAGCACTTTGTCACAATCCACTTTTTTTTTGGTGAGGGGCTGGTTGAAAAATCTTTTATAAACGAATAGTGATCATTTCCATGACCATCTCGAGAGAGACGGTCCTAGAAAAAGTCCACCTCCGAGGAATCAGCCGCCGAAGAATGGTCACAATCCACAACACAAACTGAACGTATTTATACACTCTATAGCTCTAAAAACTTTAAAGACACCTTTTTCACATTTAAAATTGACAAAATAATTAACTCAAAATTTCTCAGCTGTTATTTTTATAAGTTTACCATAGGCAACTAATAATACACACTAGCATGACAAGGCTCTGACAAGGACTACAATGACGTCACAACTGTCAGCTGAAGCGCGAGAAGAGGCGAACTTACGTCTTATGAGGATGAGCAATCCTATTAGTTTACCGTTCTTGGTGGAGTTCGTCAGTTAGCAAGCAAGGGATGGTTCTCAAAAGTAAAACCGATAAAAAATTGAGTTTCAAATAAAAATAATATCAAATTATTAAATCACGAGAAAGTAAACATGAACACAAATAATGAACACAAGCGAAAAAAATAAAAGAAAACATATAAGTAGCTTAAAAATTACACCAAATAACATTAACCAACCTCGAAACCAACTTATATTTTGGAAAAAAATCTTTTGGAAAAAAATCTTTATAAAAAAAATTTGGAAAAAAATCTTTACATTTTCAGTTAAAGATGCAAATGCCTATAAAAACATAACACAAAAAAAATATAACTAATACATTCAGCAATATTATACTAAATAATAAAAAAATAACATATTTAAACTTCAATAATTGCTAATAATCATTATAGAAACTTCAGAAGTAAGAACATTAAGAGATAGCATCACTCTTTATTTAGAAGAGTTTGATTTCGACCGCTAGAAAAAGTATCAAAAGTCTTTCGCACGTAACAAAAAATATGTTTTAAATTATTATCATCGAGTCCCGAAAGTATCGAAAGAACCGCGAATTAATAATTTCGAGTTCCGGTTCTTTTATGTCTCAAAAGAACCGGGAATTCGCGATATTTTCGATACCGGGATTTCCAGGTTATGAATTCTACTTCATATGTTTTCAGAATAACATTTTACTAAGTGTTCTGTAAAAATATGAACTTTTGTAGTAAGGCAGTACGTATCCCACTAGTAAAGCTCACCAGGGGGGTGACAGTGGAAGAGAAAAATTGGAAACTGTCGTTACTGTCATTTCCTGATGACAAGTATGGCCGCCTAGACAAGGACAGAAAAGCTACAAAAGAAAAGACATTATTTAAAAAACAAATATTGTTGTTAACAAGAAATATCCAGATATTGTTTTGTAACATTTTATAAAATCAACACGCTGTATATACGTTCCTGTAAGTTTATAGATTTTTGATTTATTTTCGCTATTCAAACGGCATTAAGTGCCTGCACATTGAGTAAACTTTCGAGGAATTTCTTCATTACAAAACACCGATCGTCACACATAAATTTACGGCGTTCCCGCCGTAATTCCTTACGAGAGGCCTTAAAAAGCTAATTATGTTACGGTGCGCGTTAACTTATACCGTAACTCAATTCCTGTGGACTTCGTTTCTGTTTGTCTCAGCAGGAAACTGTTTGCTCATCGGGTTGCTGTAATTAGCAGATGCTTTATTATCGACAGGGTGTATGTTAAATATCGAAAGCAAAGAGATATATCACCGTTTTGAAATTGATATGTAAACGAACACGTCTATATTTCTTTCTCCAGAAAGTTAAAGTTTACTTTCTTTTAACTGAAGCCAATAAATTTATATGTTAGTTAACAATTTTTTTTGTTTAAACTTCGGGCAATTAAATTTTTATGTTATTTCCTTTTCAAAATTGTGAATATTATTTTTTATTATAAATTGACGAAAAAATACATAATTTATGTAAAATTTTGTTTAATTAATTTTTGAAATGCCTTTCAAAAGAATTAGAACTACAAACAGAATATAATAATGTTTAAAGGTTGAAGACTATGTCTCATATAATAATAATAAAACTATCTTTCTGAATTTGAAATGACTTTATTTTTCGATCTACAGAACTACGAGGTTTCGGATCGTTCTATCAAGTTATTTGGATTGTTATCCGTTATCAAGTAGATTGATAACTGATAATGGGAAGTGATGTAACAATCTGAAAAATCGTAATTTGGTAAATAAAAAATTAAAGACAATAAATGCTCGACATAGCCGTAGATGAATTTACAAGAATAAATAACCAAGGGATGAGTATTCACGATAATACAGGGTCCGTCAATAGTGCGTCGGCCCTCTTTTAGCTCCTTCCACTCACTTTACATAATCCTAAAATATTATTAAATATTTTTTGATAGTTACAGGAATATATATATAATCATCATCATCATTTTCAGATGATTCAACCATTTCCAATTATGGTGTAGCCTCCCTCACATACTCTCTTTGTAGTTGAGCCCATTGTTGTCAATTGTTGGCTATGCGAGCCCAAGATCCCTGTTAATTTCCTAATATCATGGTCCCATCTCAGGTCGGGTCTTCTTCTAGGTCTCTTAATTCCTCGTGAGTACCATGCTGTAATTTTTGAGGTTCATTTGTTGTCCATCCTTCTTGCCAGGTTTTCTGTCCATTTTCATTTGAGGGATCTATTACCCGGGTCTTTTGTCGTATCCACTCTATTCTTTTACGGTCTCTCTTAGTTATTCCCAGCATATTTCGTTCCATTGAGACCTGCAGTTTCCTTATGACGTCCGTTTTAAGTGTCCAGGTTTCACATTCGTAGGTCATGACTGGTGGTGATTGATTAAGTTTTATCCATAAGTACTCCACGCTAACTTAATTCTTCTGTTGACTTCTGGTAGTGGAAATCCCGAGCTGTGTATTAGTTCTCCAAAATATATGTATTCTTCTACTATTCCCAGTTTTGTGTCATTTATTAGAATGTCTTTTCTTTCCACTAGTTTTTAGCCTTTTTTTAAATATTAAAAATATAAGAAATGCCCTGAAATCAAAACTATACTAGATATTTACAAAACAGCAGGTCTAAGTTAAGGAAAAACTGCTAATTTTAGTGAGGACGCAGTCAATAATTCCGTAAATTTCAGTTAAACAGTAACTCGTAAGTTACAGTTTGATCGAGCTCGAAACAACAATGTAGCAGTTTCTTTCTGAGTAATTGTTTAAAAATACTGTTTTTAGATGTGTATGTGTTTTGAAGAAAATTCCTTGTGATTCCAATGTCTAGGGATAGTAGTTATTTTAGTTTGTAAGGCCTTATTGTGCAAATGATGTGGTTTTTGTTAATTAACTCATTCAAACTGTCCTGATGATGGGAATGAATTTCTCGAAAGCATTTGAAGAAATCTTAATATTATATTCTAGTGTATATATTACTATGTACCAGCCCGATTTCAACCATAGACAATATTAATAAATTTCGGTGTTAAGAATAATTATTTTTAAAAGTATTATGTTTTTAAAGCAATTGAGAAATGTATATTGTTTGATTAATTGTATTGAACATTAATGTTATGTATGCTGTGATAATTTTAAAATGTAGTTTTGGATATTAATTATTCGACACTGTTTTTGTTATGACAGGACACTGATGAAGGCTATAATGTTAGCCGAAACGTTTGTGTTTTAAAACTTTTTCAAAATAAAAATTTTAAACCAAATGAAAACCTAATTAGCGTTTTCCCGAACCTAAATCCCAAGAAAATCAAACTTAGTATATTACTAGGTATATAGTTGTTCTGTACTTACTTTGCTATGAATATCGTAGTCCTAAACCAAACATGGTGTTTTGGTTTCTATAATATAAAATATTTTTTCTTCGTTTTGCATATTACTTCTTTTTTAGATGGAGAATTAAAAAATGGACATTTTTTGTATTTAAAGTATTTTAAAATTTTTAGCGGTTTCGCAAATATTCGCATTTTTATTACATATGCCTCTTTCAACTGGGAAAAATTTATCTAACCAACAAAAAGTACTTAAAATTGCAAAAAGTAGTCCCTGCATATAAGAACAAAAGAATGCTGAAGAAAAAACGAAGAAATTACTAAGCCAGTAAAACAAATAGCAAAGAAAGAAAAACCCTAGTTTTTTGAAACAAAAATATAAAAAAATGAAAACAGTTAATATATTAAGTATAGAGTGATTGACATCCAAATTCATGAAAAATTATAGAGAATTTATGGGAATATCTATTTAAAATAAGAAAGTCGTTGTCAAATACCCTCGTTTCTGCCCCATATTAAAAACATTTTTAATTAGATATACAGATATCTCATGATCTTAGCATAAAATATAAATGTGAAAAAATATCCAGTTTGGGTAATTTATTTCCCTGGAATTGTTTCGTCCAGATTTAGCCAGAGACATCCTACCATCTGCTACTATAGCAGTCCCTATATATCTAATTAAATCTACTGTCCACCATCTGAAACAACTTCTACCCTTAGCCCTGCCCCAAAGGGAATTTCACGCGACCAATTCCGCTTTAAGAGTTCCCATGGAAACAGCCTAATGGCGGTGTCCTTCGGGATTCCGTTCGGCCATTATCGTTCCGATAGCGGCTTCTGTCTAATTGGTAAGCGGCTTAGACGAGCGCGCACTAGTTTTCGAACGACGTGAAATAATTAATTGGCGTTAATTAATGGGAAACGCCGCTCTTTTAACGGATGCACAAATAAATTGATTGCCTCGAAAACTGGCAGTACAAAATTATTAAATGTATGGAAACAGGTAGTTACAATATATTATTTAATATGAATATAAAAATACACTCGCGGGGACGAAAAATGGACAACGTAAAATATTGACGTAATTTACAATTTAATATATTTTGTTCTAGTGGGCCAGTTTTGATGATTTTTTAGCTAGTATGTAGCTAACTTATTTGACTTTTTAGTATCTTTCTCTGAATTAAATATGAAAGTTCCCATTTGTCTGTTATTCGAGGGAAATATGAACGGAAGAAATATGGAATCTGGCTGATATGGAAGGTATAGTGAGAAACAACCTTAAATCCTTAACGAACACCACAGTAGATTGGAGCTGAGAAATAACGGCGAGTGCAGGTTCTGTGGAGAATATGGAGTAACACCAGAACACCTCATCAGTAAGTGCGCCGAGACAACAACCGTTCGTACTTTAAACTTTGGTACGGCTGATGTCGGAGATGGAAAGCTGCCCTCTGTGGAACCGTCTTAGATACTGGCTTTTGTCAAAGCCTTCAGACTGTATGATGAGTTATAACTCGAAAGATCGCGGTAATTAAACCCCCTCCTAAGCATTCTACATTCTACCGATTAAACGAAGAAGACTTCTGTATATTGTAACAATATCCAAGATCTTGTACCCGGTATATACCCAATATACGAGCAAGGTATATTGAATTTGGACAAATACGGTATATACCCAAGTAAACTGGCTTGGTTAATTTAAGGTATATACTTTTAAACATCTAAGAATAAAAGATCATAAAATCACCAGTTAGCCAAAGAATGCACCAGAGACCGCACGACCGCATAGTAAACACCCGGTATAATACCATGTATACATATACCCAAATTTTATTTACGTACCAGTTGGGAATTTACAAGGAATTTACCCACCGCCCATTGCTTCTCTCCCGTAAGAAATTCTAACAAAATAATAATGTCAAGGATATATCGCATTATACAGAACTAAAGAAATTCTTCAACCTATCTTTTAGAAGAAAATAATCAAATAAATATGATTGTGTTACTGAAATTTTCGTTTTCTGTAGGGCATTAAAATTTCCATTATCATTATCATCATCAAATAGCTCCATGCGGGGCTCTATGTGACCTTTGATCCCCATTAGGTTATTGTTAATTAACTAATGTTTTCAATCACATTGGTAGTATATTTCTGCTACTCACTTCTCCTATACAAGTCCCACCAGTGTTTCGCCGTTTATTCTATCGAAATGTCCGGACCATCCCACGCGTCGGTGCTTAATTTTCTGAATGATCCTCACTATATAATTCCTTAATTTCAGCATTATTTCTGATTATGAGATGTATTCGTTGGTATTAGATACGGTGGTTTTATAAACCGAAGATTTTTCAGCGTATTTCCTTTCAAATTATCTAAGCTTTCGTTCGTTTTCTTTTGTGTTTTTAGTTAATATTCGGTGTCTTAGTCCTGGTTTCGTAACCGTAGATGAGAATATAGCATATAGCCTCTTACCACCTTGTAGATTTTGACTTCTGGAGGTTCTTGATATGTAGTATGGATTTTAACTTTTTTTAGTTCTTCTTTGGCAACGGTATACAAAGTAAATAAGACTCCTAGATATTGAAAGCATTCTACCCTTTCTATATTGTAAGTGTTTATTGTTATTTTATGCCCAGACAAAAAAATCTACACTTCTGAAAGATGCGTAAAACCTATATTAGATGGAAGGTGCGGAGACAAGAAATAGCCATCTTATACGACAGTCAAGCAACCTTAAGAGCGATCAATTCAGTAACCACCAAGTCGAAGATCGGCCTAGAGAAGCTCAACGAACTAGGCAATGAAAATAAAGTCCTCCTACTCTGAGTTCCAGTTCACCAACGGATAGAAAGTAATGAAAAAGCAAACGATCTAGCTAGAAAAGAAATATACTCCACTAACTGGACCAGAACCGTTCTGCTTCTCAAGTGGAACCCAACTTAAAGTAGAACTCAAGAACCTGGTAAACTCCATCCGTAACCTGGAATAGGAATCATCCAACAGTCACTCGAAGAAAAATCTCAGGACTTGCGATCGGAAAAATCAAAGATTTTTCTTGATTTAAATAAGAACAATCTTCGGATTATTACGTTTTTAGTAGTTTTTAACAGGACACTGCCTGCTCAAGGAACACCTCGGTAGATTGAAGCTAAGAAACAATGGCGAATGTAGATGCTGTGGTGAAAATAGGGCAACACCAGGACACCTCATCACTGGGCGCCGAGGCGACAAGCGTTCGTATCAGAAACTTTGGTACGAGTGATATCGGAAATGCAGAACTAACCTCTGTAAATACGTCTCCAGATATTGGCCTTTGTCAAAGCTCTGAGACTGTAGGATGAATGAAAACTCAAGAAAGGTGAACACAATAGATCTATAAAGTCGCGGTAATTAACTTTCCCCTCCCATACAATCTGGAATCTACTTTATGCTCTACTCTATTTCTGCGTCCTCGTCTGTCCATGTTCATATACTTAGTTTATTTTCCTCTTTGCATCCCATATCTTCATAGTAGTTTTTTAGATTTGGTTGTGAATTTATTTCACTATCAGAAGAGAGTCTGCTGTTAGGTCAATATCATACGCATCTACTGGCAGCAGCTTCGGAGCCTTCATAAGCAGCTCTATGTCGATTTCTGTGATTTGTCTAGTCCGATGTTATGGAGCATCTCCTTATTTAAGACCGCCATGTATTTCGAATCCCGATATAGTGAATTTATTTCACTATCAGAAGAGAGTCTGCTGTTAGGTCAATATCATACGCATCTACTGGCAGCAGCTTCGGAGCCTTCATAAGCAGCTCTATGTCGATTTCTGTGATTTGTCTAGTCCGATGTTATGGAGCATCTCCTTATTTAAGGCCGCCATGTATTTCGAATCCCGATATAGTGAATTTATTTCACTATCAGAAGAGAGTCTGCTGTTAGGTCAATATCATACGCATCTACTGGCAGCAGCTTCGGAGCCTTCATAAGCAGCTCTATGTCGATTTCTGTGATTTGTCTAGTCCGATGTTATGGAGCATCTCCTTATTTAAGACCGCCATGTATTTCGAATCCCGATATAGTGAATTTATTTCACTATCAGAAGAGAGTCTGCTGTTAGGTCAATATCATACGCATCTACTGGCAGCAGCTTCGGAGCCTTCATAAGCAGCTCTATGTCGATTTCTGTGATTTGTCTAGTCCGATGTTATGGAGCATCTCCTTATTTAAGACCGCCATGTATTTCGAATCCCGATATAGTGAATTTATTTCACTATCAGAAGAGAGTCTGCTGTTAGGTCAATATCATACGCATCTACTGGCAGCAGCTTCGGAGCCTTCATAAGCAGCTCTATGTCGATTTCTGTGATTTGTCTAGTCCGATGTTATGGAGCATCTCCTTATTTAAGACCGCCATGTATTTCGAATCCCGATATAGTGAATTTATTTCACTATCAGAAGAGAGTCTGCTGTTAGGTCAATATCATACGCATCTACTGGCAGCAGCTTCGGAGCCTTCATAAGCAGCTCTATGTCGATTTCTGTGATTTGTCTAGTCCGATGTTATGGAGCATCTCCTTATTTAAGACCGCCATGTATTTCGAATCCCGATATAGTGAATTTATTTCACTATCAGAAGAGAGTCTGCTGTTAGGTCAATATCATACGCATCTACTGGCAGCAGCTTCGGAACCTTCATAAGCAGCTCTATGTCGATTTCTGTGATTTGTCTAGTCCGATGTTATGGAGCATCTCCTTATTTAAGACCGCCATGTATTTCGAATCCCGATATAGTGAATTTATTTCACTATCAGAAGAGAGTCTGCTGTTAGGTCAATATCATACGCATCTACTGGCAGCAGCTTCGGAGCCTTCATAAGCAGCTCTATGTCGATTTCTGTGATTTGTCTAGTCCGATGTTATGGAGCATCTCCTTATTTAAGACCGCCATGTATTTCGAATCCCGATATAGTGAATTTATTTCACTATCAGAAGAGAGTCTGCTGTTAGGTCAATATCATACGCATCTACTGGCAGCAGCTTCGGAGCCTTCATAAGCAGCTCTATGTCGATTTCTGTGATTTGTCTAGTCCGATGTTATGGAGCATCTCCTTATTTAAGACCGCCATGTATTTCGAATCCCGATATAGTGAATTTATTTCACTATCAGAAGAGAGTCTGCTGTTAGGTCAATATCATACGCATCTACTGGCAGCAGCTTCGGAGCCTTCATAAGCAGCTCTATGTCGATTTCTGTGATTTGTCTAGTCCGATGTTATGGAGCATCTCCTTATTTAAGACCGCCATGTATTTCGAATCCCGATATAGTGAATTTATTTCACTATCAGAAGAGAGTCTGCTGTTAGGTCAATATCATACGCATCTACTGGCAGCAGCTTCGGAACCTTCATAAGCAGCTCTATGTCGATTTCTGTGATTTGTCTAGTCCGATGTTATGGAGCATCTCCTTATTTAAGACCGCCATGTATTTCGAATCCCGATATAGTGAATTTATTTCACTATCAGAAGAGAGTCTGCTGTTAGGTCAATATCATACGCATCTACTGGCAGCAGCTTCGGAGCCTTCATAAGCAGCTCTATGTCGATTTCTGTGGATTTGTCTAGTCCGATGTTATGGAGCATCTCTTTATTTAAGACCGCCATGTATTTCGAATCCCGATATAGTGAATTTATTTCACTATCAGAAGAGAGTCTGCTGTTAGGTCAATATCATACGCATCTACTGGCAGCAGCTTCGGAGCCTTCATAAGCAGCTCTATGTCGATTTCTGTGATTTGTCTAGTCCGATGTTATGGAGCATCTCCTTATTTAAGGCCGCCATGTATTTCGAATCCCGATATAGTGAATTTATTTCACTATCAGAAGAGAGTCTGCTGTTAGGTCAATATCATACGCATCTACTGGCAGCAGCTTCCGGAGCCTTCATAAGCAGCTCTATGTCGATTTCTGTGATTTGTCTAGTCCGATGTTATGGAGCATCTCCTTATTTAAGGCCGCCATGTATTTCGAATCCCGATATAGTGAATTTATTTCACTATCAGAAGAGAGTGTGCTGTTAGGTCAATATCATACGCATCTACTGGCAGCAGCTTCGGAGCCTTCATAAGCAGCTCTATGTCGATTTCTGTGATTTGTCTAGTCCGATGTTATGGAGCATCTCCTTATTTAAGACCGCCATGTATTTCGAATCCCGATATAGTGAATTTATTTCACTATCAGAAGAGAGTCTGCTGTTAGGTCAATATCATACGCATCTACTGGCAGCAGCTTCGGAGCCTTCATAAGCAGCTCTATGTCAATTTCTGTGATTTGTCTAGTCCGATGTTATGGAGCATCTCCTTATTTAAGACCGCCATGTATTTCGAATCCCGATATAGTGAATTTATTTCACTATCAGAAGAGAGTCTGCTGTTAGGTCAATATCATACGCATCTACTGGCAGCAGCTTCGGAGCCTTCATAAGCAGCTCTATGTCGATTTCTGTGATTTGTCTAGTCCGATGTTATGGAGCATCTCCTTATTTAAGACCGCCATGTATTTCGAATCCCGTATTTGCGTTACACGTTTGACTTCTTTTAGTGCTGTCATAAACTAATTGGTTAATGGCTAAAGTTAATTAATAAGTTATGGATATGTCTCAATCAATTCTCTTCGAAAAATTGACGTAGCCTGAAACGCTGATTGGTTATAGTGCTGTGCTTCCTAATATATTGTATACAATTGTTTTAAATATGATATTTTTAGACAATAATATAAAAAAATGCAACAATAAAACTAAAGGCTTTAAGAAGTTTTGTAAGTTGGTAGCGAATATGTAAATGAGAAAAGGTTGTTTTTCTTTTCAAATTATTTGCCAAACATAATATCAAAATATTTTGAAAGTAGCTGCTCTTAATTATCTCGTAGTATCGTAGTTTAAATAAGAACAATCTTCGCATTGTCACGGTTTTTAACAGAATACTGCCTCCTTAACGAATACCTCAATAGATTGAAGCTGAAAAACAACGGCGAATGCAGATTCTGTGGGAAAATGGGGAAACACCAGAACACCTCATCACTGAGTGCGCCGAGATGACAACCGTTCTTCCATCTTGCGAGTTTTTTTCATGTATATTTCACACTGATCACATGATCCAAGTATCGCAAATTTATGATTTTAATGTGTTAATATTATCTATTTCATTTGCAATCTTTTAATATATTTTATTTTTGAAGATACTTTTCTATTCATAATAATAAATTATTTATAAGCATTAGTTTGGATTTAATTCTCTTAAATAGTCTTAAATTAACTTATACCTTAATTATTAGAACATATATAAATTATAAATAGTTCTATTTTCTCTAATAAAACAGTTCTTTAATTCTTAAAGTATATTATTGTAAATAATTTATTTGATTGCAAAATTTATGCGTTTCAGATTTCACTAAAACCATGGCTGATGTGAAAAGAATCCGACTTAGTACGTAGATGAGCAGCCGATGCTAGCTGCACTATGGGAAGATAGACGAGTTTCCGTTTTCGGGCACATGATTGAAGCGCTCTTTTGCCACAGAGAGGAAAGAATGCGGTTTCGGTATCTAAAGCAATTAAGCTTTTCTAGAAAGGAATGCGATTAGAATAAATTGTGTTAATTATGTGCTAAATTAGATAGGTAAAAATAATTGAAATTTGCGGCAATCAGAATCAAATAAATTGGCTTTCGTTACAATTATAATTCTTTCAAACATGGCAACGTCGAAACAATACGATAGATCAAATGTGTGTGTAAAATCTATTGCCACACACTACTCATTCACGCCGATTCGAGGCCGGATATCACGGGAGTAAGAGTCGATTTAGATACTCGCCAAGTCGGTAGACCATTGACCATGATATGGCCGAGGATCACGGCTCGGATTCCGTATCGGATAGCAAAGTACGCCCCGTCCAGATTATCTACCTTTTAGAGGTGGGAATTCTAGTTCCTCCAGTGGAATAGTTCCTTGAACTAGGTCTTTAGTTCACGTTAGTTCCCGACAACATTGACATCCCGTTGCTTGCTCCTGCATGGGTTTCGTTATAAGCCAGAACTATTCATTGTATGATCTGTATAATTTTTATAATGTACGAAATATTATGAGACGTGTAATTGCATATATTAAAAACATATAGGTAAGATTTATTGCAGATACAAACAAAAAATTAAAAAAGAATGGCAATGCCATTCTTTTTTAATTTTTAAAAATTTTAATTTTTAAATCCAATGGCAATTGTGCTAATTGGAGTGCGACAAGCGGTCGCACTCGCCACTTCAACATTAACGTAACCACAGGGGTGCCAGGGGGTGCCGGGCCCCCCCTAGGTACTGCTGGGCGCCCCTCCAAAGAATCTTACTTATGACTCTCGGCTACGTATTAATTTTTATTTGCTTGTGATGTACTAAAAATGACGTTTTTCTAGTTTTGTTTAGTTAATATTATTTTGTTGAGTTCAAAAAATGTGTTAGTTTTTATTTTTTTATAAAATTTGTAGGTATTTAAGTAATCTACGGGAATACGGTTTTATAAGCAAGTCTATGAAATTTACTGATAGAGAAAATCATGTAAACGTTTTATTCAAAAAACGTGTTTTTTAAATTATTCTTCATTTTTTTAAAACCAAAAGTCCTAGGCCCCCCCTGGCTCATCACCAGGCCCCCCTAGAATGAATTGCTAGTTACGCTAATGCACTTCAACCAACCAACTAACCAACCTCTTAATGGAGTGATAAAACTATTGAGTTGCTGTCTGAATAACTTTAACTTTCAAGTAATTTTTTTAACCATGCAAGTGGCATTTAAATAAAATATTTTTTTTTCTATTTCCATGACCAAAAAGACTTTTCCAAGATAGGAAACCTCCACAAAGATGTATAAATGAAAAAAGCATAATTCTTATGTTCAAATCAAAAGTTTTATTTTACTCTGAAAATGTTTACTTTATCTATATGATTCCACCTTCTCCAAGAATCAGAAAGCAAATAAGTCCAATTAATGTTAAAACTAATAACATAAAATATCAGGAAAATAAGGCTACAAATCCTAATTTTCATAAAATACATTCATAGTTAACAAATAGAATTGTCCATCACGAATTTCTCATAAACGTATATTATTAATTCACTGTGCGTTTTTTAATTGATATATAAGAAATAATATTTATTGCCGCAACGCTATAGGCTATTAATTTCTATAATATCTGTACTATATCGATTAAGTTATGATGTTTTAAATTGTAAATTTTGAATGAACCATTAATATCTTCGCAGAATTCAGATTGGCAGCGTGTCATGTCTTTTATGGATACACTCAGTTTCAAGTTATAAGGTCATCTTTGAATAAGTTTGTTTTTGTCCCATCGGCCTTCCCATATTTATATAAATTTTTAAATAACTGTGTTTTTTGTAACAAAATTTATTGAGGTCTATAAATCAAAGCGAATTATTTTACAATAAAACACTAAGAAATATGAGGAAGTGATATAAATTACAAATTTACATATGTATGCATTCGTATATATAACCGTTTATTTATTCAATGGTTGATATTTATAAGTGAAATGTTTGTGGGAAAAGCATAAAGAAATTTTCTTTCATAATAAACTATTGATTTATTTGCAAAATTTAATAGATTTGTTTTTTCATAAAACGCACATACAGTTATGATTAATCCATCTCTATCCCTATTACTGTGATGTAATATAACAATTCGTACATCGTCTAATCCGCCAGCCGAACTAATTTAGCAATAAGTAAAATAAAGATTTCAGTTAACGTCTCCTTTTTGCTGCCAGGGCTAATCTGGACGGGGCCTACTTTGTTTACGCAGAATCCGAACCGCGGTCCTCGGTCATATCATGGTCAATGGCCTACCGACTTGGTAAGTGTCTAAATCGACTCTTACTCACGAGATGTCCGATCTCATCCGGCCTCAAACCGGAGTGAATGAGCAGTGTGTGTCAATAGATTTTACATTTTTGCCTCTTTTTGGACAACAGCACGATACAGAGTTTCGAACTGGTCACCCGTCCATCCACTAGTATCGCCTTACGTCGCTTAACTTCGGTATTCTAATGGGAACCGGTGTTTCAACGTAGCTAGGACGTTGCCCTTAGTAATAAGAGTTGACAAGATGTTTCAGATGTCTATCACCTACATCGGTCAAAATAGATATACATAGAGTATATAGAGTAGAATTTATTGGGCTCTATTTTCAGGATGAAGAAGCTGTACCAGGCTGTAACTTCCTGTTCTTTTTAGTAATGAAACACCCTTAACGACTTCAAACATATACAGGGTGTTTCAAAACAAATGCGAAAAACTTCAGGGGGTGATTCCTTGTTCAAAATAAAGGGTAGTTTGCTTTATAAATGTTGGGTCAAAAGTCAACCATTAGGGAGATATCGCGGTACAAAGATGGAAAAATAATGTTTTTATTTTTATCTTGAAAACGAAAAGAGATAGACTAATGAAATTTTACGGAAGCATTACTGTTATGAAAACACACTTTCTGGTAATTTTTCACTTTTTAAAATGAGTGGAAGGGGTTGAAATAAACTACCCCTATCATTCTTGTTAATGAAATTTAAAGAAAAATCTTATCAAACATATGCAAAAAAAATTAATTGTGATAGTTTAGTTTATTTAGAAACTTTTTTATCTCTTGTGTTTTTTTGATAAAACTCACCGATTTGAAATTAAAAATGTAAAGCATTACATGTCAGGACAAAAAACATTTTTAGATAAAGAATCTAGTGGGCAGATGTAATTTTTTTACGAAAAAATCTAGTCGGCCACCGTCACTTTTTAGGATGTTTCTAATATTGTTTTATTTGATATTACCCTACTGCAATACGTTATTATCTAGATTATTATTATTATCATTATTATCACTAGATTCTTAATCTAAAAATATTTTTAGTCCTGACATGTAATGCTTTACATTTTATTTTTTAATTTCAAATCGGTGAGTTTTATAAAAAAAAATATAAGAGATAAAAAAGTTTCTAAACAAACTAAACTATCCAAATTAATTTTTTTGCATGTGTTTGATAAGATTTTTCTTTAAATTTCGTTAACAAGAATGATAGGGGTAGTTTATTTCAACCCCTTCCACTCATTTTAAAAAAGTGAAAAAATTACCAGAAAGCGTGTTTTCATAACAGTAATGCTTCTATAAAATTTCATTAGTCTATCTCTTTTCGTTTACAAGATAAAAAATAAGAACATTATTTTTCCGCCATTTTGTACCGCGATATCTCTCTAATGGTTGACTTTTGACCCAACGTTTATGAAGCAAACTACCCTTTATTTTGAACAAGGAATCACCCCCTGAAGTTTTTCGCATTTGTTTTGAAACACCCTGTATATATAGCATATTATATTTGTAATTTTGAAATGCTTTTTGAATTATTTTGGTTTAATCATTCATCATCATAATATCTGTATACCGGGTGCGTCTCAAAAGTGGCTCACCCTTATAACCTTTTCATTTTTTCAGATAAAAACGATTTGGTATGTTAATATATGACAGAAATTAGGATTGATTTACGTATCCAATTTTTTTCGATCACTTCCTGTTTCACCAGAAATAACTACAAGTTTTGATATTTAAATGACAGCTTAATACTACGTAATCACATAATGATATTTTTTGACTTCTTTGATAGAAAATAACATTTTGAATAGAATGACAGCATATGTTAACTTTTGATATTTTCAATTAAAAAAATGGGTGTGCACCATGTACACATATTTTAAGTGAAACTTCTTCTTGCTTTTGTCTGTCTGTCTGTCTGTCCGTCTGTTTGGTTCCAATCGACTCATAATTACGAAAATTTCTGATAATTTCGTCCATTTAGATTTAGAGGCATCGGTTCGAAACGTCGGGGGCGCCATCTTTAGGCCGTCTCCAATTATGCCGCAATCGTCCCACATTTTTCTTCAATATGGAATCGTTAGTACCACCCTGATGAAGATTGCACACAAGATTACACATTGTCTACCTTCCAAATTTGGTCGCAATCGGACGACATCAACTTTTGACGTTTCTTACGTCATTTTACGCTGGGACAATTAGTTTTGACGTAAGAAACGTCAAACATCAAGTTGGCCTTGGTCCAATCTCTCGACATACCAAATTTTATTTAAATCGGACAATTTTTTGATTTGATTCATTGATGATGGGGTTTCATGGTGCACGAAACGTCGTCAAAATATCATGAAACGATGGGGCTGATGGGCCATATCTACATTCGGAGTTTCAGCCCCCTAGTTCACATAGGGCACGAGTTACGACGCTCCAAGATCGATATCATTTTTGCGACGCTTGGCGACCCTTCGCGTAACGCTAGCTAGTGTGTCGCGGCCTTGAATTTTTATTCCTATCGCGCGTAAAGAAGTTTCACTTCAAAAATAACATTTTAAATTTTAATTTAGAGTGCCATGGCCATAAATATAACGACAATTAATTTGACTCGATATGATTACGAAAGCCGTACGAAATCATTACGAATGACGCGAAAGTCAAATGTTAAAGCACTTAGGAAAACACAGTCACCCCATTTCTTATTCAAATCGGAATAAGGGTTCTTAAAATATCTTGAAAAATGTGTTTACTTTTTTAAAGTTTGATGCTCTCCAACGGACAAACGAAGCACTTATGTATAGAGGTAAATTGTGTCCAATATACTTACTTTGATTCAAAAATACATTACTACTACTACTGCCATTACTCGCTGACGAGTATTTGATACGCATCAGAAGATGGTTACGCAAGGCGTTTTCTTTCATGAGCTTTTCCGTGACTGAAAAGCCCCAAAATACATATCTTGTAGTCTATGTCCACAATGTATATCCCATAGATTTAGGAAGAACAGATATCACATTTTACATTTTAACCCGATCAAACAATCGGAGGTTGACTACGTACTGTAAAAACCAACTGAGATAGAGAAGGCGACATTGCCACATCTCAAATTTGCGCCTATCTACTTAATTTGATTTGCAGAAAAGGTGACTTTAAAACCTTCACCGGATATCAATAAATCTCAATTTTTTAATTAAATTAATAGTTTATTTTTAAAGAAGCATGCGTAATAATATGTTATTAACCAGAGGATATATGCGTTACTATTAAAGGATATGTTTACTGTTTAATGTGCTGAAACGTCTAGAACTATTGGCAACGTCGCTACTAATCTTCCAGAATGAAATGAGCCGTCCGTCCCACCACCCCTCGCGACGGCCCTTGGTCCGTTATAGCGTACTACGTTTAGCTTACGGTGTGTTTGAAGTCGGAATCAAGTCCGAAGTGAACTTTTCAGTGTTTTTCAGTAGTTTTTGGTTTTGTTTAACGTACTTTTGAATCTGCGAATTTTCAATATGGTACGACAGTGTCAAATGTGTGGAAAAATAATCTCAAATTACCCGAATTTGTCTTTTCACAGGTAGGTATTGTTTCCGCTGCGCCGTAATCGCCGTACATAGGCGTCCCACAAGGGAGCCTCTCACAATTAAAATAATTTCTAATTATATTTGTTGAATTTTGAGCTATTAAAACAGGAACGTACTAGCCGGTAATTGAATTATAATTCGACTCAATTACTACTTAACTGTTGTAGATCATAACAAATTTGAATATAAACGTTGCATTTGAAACTTTATTATAAGCCAGAAAGTGACATTTTTTGCTTAAAATTGCGTCATATTTTGGTCATTAATATACGATATTCTAAAGGAATTTTGCTCAACAAATACGTAGGTGTTTACCCGCCCTTTTCTACATTTTATTGCATTATTATATCTGCCCCTTCGGCCTCGTTTAAACAATTTTTTACCACCGTACAAATACCTCTTCCTAGAGTTATTTGTACGGTGTGTTTACCTTTTTTTTAGAATGGGACGAACTGTAAATAATTTTTAGGCTACTAGTTTTATACATACCTATATACAGAGTGACCCAGGCCTCCAAAAAAGCTTTTTACCTATTACGTTTTTGGTTTGTCGCACATTTTCAAAATATGTTTGTCAACATACAGGGTGATTCAAACCACAATACATATGCTTAATACAGTTCATGAAGATTCAGACATTTTTCTAAAATTTGATTGTCTGATGAAGCTACTAAAGTAATTGATTTGTAAATAAACGTAATATTCATTATTATGCGACAAAAATCCCATACTGTAGCACACAGATTTGATACTTTTAATGATAAATGCCTTCTATTGAGAGACTAAAAGGTAATTGCCTCGTATCAGAGCCATCATAATACAAGAAGAAGACCGAAAGAGTCAAATCTTGTCTTATATTTTCAAAAAAACACAATTTTCTCATTTAATATTGATTTTGGGTATAGGAAGTTATTAATAATACAAGATTAAACATCTATTACACAGTACTTTACAGGAAGCTATCGATTGCGAACTAACTAAATCGTTACTAATTACTAATTTTAAAAAGTTCTTTTTAAGATCAAAAAAGGTAAAACTAAAACCTATATTATCATTTGAGATTAAATGGGAAGTTCTAAATAATGTTGCCTATTTTAAACAAGAAAAAATTATTTATAAGTTTTCTAACATCTCTAATTAAATTTGGACGAAAATAATATTTCTGTTTGCTGTAGGTAATTTTCTCAGGGAAAATACGTAAATAAAAATGACTTTTTAAGTCAAAAAAAGTCAAAAGGACAAGTTAGTCCAAAAAAGGATTGTCCTTTTCAAAAAAGGACAGGTGGCAACCCTAGGTATTTCTGGAATGGAAATTTAATGGCAAATCTACAACTTTAGTTTGAAAATATGTTCCGGCCACCTATACAAAAATGTCTAAAATGTGCTTTACCATTGCCTCCATATTCTGAAAAAAAAATTGAAAGAAAAGTCACCAACCACAAACCTAATATAGAACTGTTTCGGAAGCCTGAGTCACCCTGTAAATATTCAATAGTAACTGAAAGTTTATATAGAATTAACTGAAAGTTTAAATTGAAAATCGACGTTGGAGCGATTTTCGAAAACTACCTACTAACATTTCAACATAAGTATATGTGGGATATTAATCATATTATTATATTAGACCTTATAACAAAACTCACCTGACGAAAAAGTGTTAATGTAGTATATAAACATTTTACTAATTACTTTACTTTTACTTTACTAATTAAATTCGTTCCAAAAACCATACGCCACTGGCCATTAGAACAATCCAAATGAGCCTAGTTGCCAGGGTCGGAAATTTTAGACTTCTCTGTCTCTTCTGTCCTTGTTTGACACATTGGAATGTTTGATACACTACCAACGAGTATTTATGAATGAGATGTTCGGTCTATATTTATAATGTCTTTGGTATATCCACAATCATCGGAATCGGTCAATGTTATCGCGGACGTAGCAATAATAATACAAATAGCACAAATCGATTTGTCATCTTTACTTGATACACCTTTAAAAAAGAAATTGATTTGAATATTAATATCAATTATATAATCATTTTTCATCTATAATTCACAACATCCTTTTACAGTTAATTACAACCAAAATAGCAACCATAAAGAAAAAAAGGCAATAAAAATGCCGTTGATGAAATGAGTTTAGTAATGGATAATGTGGTGGTTGATCGCCTTGAATCGTGTTGAAAAAAATTCGTTTAATCCCAAGAAAAAAAAACGACTAATTAGAAACGGCTAATCTGCAGATTAAGTTAGGTCTGGTATCAGGTTTTTGCGTAGAATATTTTTGGCTTGGTTTGGTTTTGACTATTTTTAAATATACACTAATAATTATAGAAGCTCTTAGAAAGACAAAAGGATTTATCTCTATTTGGAAAGTATTTATGTAAATAATATTCATCAAGCAAGAAAGGCTAAAATTTGAAAAAAAAAATCATTCATCACTCCTAAGTTGATTTTAGCCTCTTTTACATAGTTCCAATAGCTGGCGCCAGTAGAGAGTTCCAGTGGCTGGCGCCAGTAGCGAGTTTCAGTAGCTGGCGCCAATGGCACGCCAGCTCTCTACTGGCTATCTAAATAGTTTTTCATTATTCTTTTTCCTTCTGACAATGTGGGAGATATACCTCCATAAAACATTAAGCATAATTAGTTCTACTATTGGTAACTACTATTGGTATTTTACAAAAAAAATAACTTTTTTATTTTTCTATTGCGGTATCAAATTACTCAGCCTTGTTTTTCGAAAGTAGGCAGTGCCAAAAACCCTTTAGCTATTGAGCACCTATTTAAGAATATGTAAAAAAAATATTATTTGTTTCTGCTACTATACTATATTGCATAAATAAAAAGCGTGAAAGACGGCTGTGAAAGACGGCTGTGAAAGACGGCTGTGAAATAATCAGCGTGAAAGACGGCTGTGAATGACGATCTATGATAATTTTGGCGAGGTCAAGTCCTAGGCGTCATTTAATTAACCCGTACTCTTATTTATTTTTAAAAGTTGTAATTTATCTTTATACTGAGTTAAAATGACTTTAAATGGTGTAGTTTAAAATTCGAGAAAAAATATTTTTTTCGACGATATTTGTTGTATTTGATATACTGGTTATATATGTCATTTTTATGTCAGTTTTTTATTAAATGATGTCAGAGCTTGATCTCGTCCAAATTACCATCGACTGTTACTCTCCAGTCGTCTTTAATGCCTTTTTTTTTCGATCATAATGTATTATATAGGTCTCATTCCACACAGAGTATTGTAGCCATACGATTAGATTTTTAGAAATTGTGAATAAGATCGTTGGATGACTACTAAAGTAAGTGGAACTAAGTGTTCCAAATAAATAAAAAATGTTAAAGTTATATTTTTTTAATCGGAATACCCTGTATATTATCTCATTTTTAGTTTCTACTATTAAAATAAAGGTAAATTTGATTAACTTTTATTGCACTTTGATTCGCACCGTTTTTGAAATATTTACGATTTTGTGAAAATACAGTAAAAATTTTAAAGTTCATTTCTCTAGGAGTCTCTAAGTTTCTAAAACCAAATATTATACTAAAGATTTTCTATTTACTAAATTTTGTGTTTATTAGTATCTGTACTCTTTGAAAATTTGTTACGTCTTTAAAAATAATCTAGAATGTCAAAATTTCATGAGTATATTGATAAATTAAGTTTAAATTATAAGAAAATGCATTTTCTACGAAAACTTGAAGAGATAGGTAAAAAATGGTATAATACAATTTGATAGACAATTAAATTGTACGTCTGACTCACGTAAAATATACAGAGTGTTTCATTTCAGTTAAACAAGTTAGTGCCGTTTAAAACTAGTAATTATTTAATATAAATTTTTAGACACTCGGTATAAGGTAGTATAATTTTTATTATTGCAACACAAAATTTAGTAAATAGAAAAACTTCAGTACAATATTTTGTTTTAAAAATTTAAATACGCCTACAGAAATGAAGCATTAAAAATACACTCATTTTCACAAAATCAAAGAAATACAACTTTGATATTTTTAATTTATTTGAGACACCGAGCTCTATACCTTTTGAAAATAATTTTATAGTGTAGCTTTAGAAGACCTCCAACCATCCCATCACTCAGAATTTCTAAAAATTGAATCATTTAGCTACAGTACTCCGTGTCGAATGAGGTTTTGTGAGCGAATTTGATAAAATTCGCTGGTTTTCGAGAAATATACACTTGGTTACACCCAAAATGCAGAGAAAATTATTTATTCATACGTTTCATAATCGTTTCATCATAACGACTCATTATATCTGTTTCTAAAACCAATTTGCAGAAATTTCTAATAGCCCATTCATCATCATTACCACATCCACACGGAAATTGATCAAAAAGTGTATTTTAAGCGACTTTATGCAACTTTATTAGCAAACTTGATTTCGTAACAATGTAACTTTTGCAGTGTCCCCAAAATTCGGTGTGTACTAATTTATTTATGAGATGCGTCTAGACGCCTTAATGGTAAAGCCTTAAGCATGATAGTTGAAACAGATTAACATAATTTATAAATTAACGGCTAGATTTTTTCAATCTAATTTGTCACTGTTTGTTAGTTATAATTAGCCTGAGAACGATAGGTTGTCTTCTTATCATTTCACTAAGCGATTCATTAAATTATTAATTAAGCCATTAAAATTCTTTATTTTAAATTAAAACTGTGTTGATATTGGATGTCATAGCCGGGTGTTGCATCGTCGAGCGGGACATAGGAAATCCCATGTAAATTTTAATGGGGTCAGTTATTAACTTCCCTAATTATTTTAGAGAATAATTCTATTTAGCCTATTGAAGAGCAATAAAATCCACATTCAAAAGAATAACTTTAGATATTTTTGATTAGCCCGTGTACGAGTTATCGCCTATTTCTTTTTAACTATTTCTCCTTCTTATGGCCCAGTATTTACTTATGAGCACCAGTCAAGGTAAAAGATAACTGTCAAATGAAGTTGTCATTTCAGAAATTTATCTATTTAGTGCTTTATTATTATTATTAAAAACTCATACCTACATCGAAAATATTAGCCATGAATTACACTACCGAAGAAAAAGTATTGATGATTAAATGTTAAAAAAATAAAAAAAAAAGAATAAATAAATAAAGGAAATAGTTATCAAAAGGTGTCGGACATGTTTGCTGCTCAACACAGGTTTGTCGAAACAAGGATGCAATATCCACAGAAAGTAAATGTTTGGGCAGGGATATTCGGACACAATATTATCGGGCCATTATTTCTTACGCGAAATTTAAATGCAGAATATTATTTGGAACTACTCGAAAATCATATTTTACCTGCTTTACATGATGCCGCTAGGGAAAATCAGGAAGTTTGGTACCAAATGGATGGCTGCCCGGCACATAGTACCCTGGCTGTTCGGGAATATTTAGACAATAGTTTTAACCGAAACGTTATTGGCCTAAATCATACAGTAAATTGGCCAGCAAGGTCTCCTGATATTTCGCCAAATTATTCCTTTCTCTGGGGCCATTTAAAAAACAGGATATACAAGGATAAAAAATACCCAAATCTAGACGAGTTAAAAAATGCTATTTCTGCCGAACGCAATAGAATTTCAGTTTACCAACTAGCGAATGTAAGAAGAGAATTTTATGATCGCCTGAGTTATTGTCTAGCAGTGGATGGAGGAATATTTGAACATCTTCTTAAATCCTAAAGTTCTAACAATTTAATAGTACCTAAATTAATAATTGAATATTATAATAATACTATAATTAACCTTGTAATTGATTACTTTATTTTACTTTAATTCATATTAATTTGTATTTATAAAAACATCTTTAAGATTTCCGAGCTAACTTCACGGCGTTTTTGTTTGATGTTATTCGGGAATTCCCAGAACTTGAAACCAGCCGATTCGATTGTCGTTTTCAGTGTTTTCACTCTGGTTTCCAGGATAAGTGACAAAAATATAAGAAAGAAACTGAGTGGTGCGGAATATACGAAAAGGGCTAAAGACAAAGCTGACAAACAACTTAGCCTAATTCAGAAAATACCAAAACTAGATAGTTTTTTGTTGCTCCACGAGCAGAAGACTTAGCTGTTGATCGTCATGCGAGGACTGATGACAACACAGTAACTGGCCAAGAACGTGAGGTAAGAGGTTAGTTAAGTTAAAACATAACATAACATAAGTTATTACATGTCTGGCTGCTATACAGGATTACAAGCAAAAATTAAAGAAATCATACCATTGGCGACGTTTGTTCCATGTGCAGCCCATTCACTGAATCCTACTAGATTCAGTGAATCCTCTACTAGAATTCTCCTACTAAATCCAGTGAATTCAGTACATCCTCAGTTGACTTTTGTGTAACTGCGACATCATTTTTTGACGTGAAACAGGAATTATACAACTTTTTTTCGGTATCAAAACAAAGGTCTTTGCTTGAGTCCAATTTTTCTATTAAAAATTTATCAGTCGCCCACTAGAGTGCACGAGCAGATGCTAGTAAAGCTTTATACACGTCATACCATGAAATATCTGAGGTTTTGCTATCAATAGCTGAGTATGAACTTCAAAAATCTTCGACAAGATAGGAAGCAACAAATTTAAGAGATAAATTAATCGTGATCCTGGACAACGCTTCGTGAATTTACAGAAGTAACTGTAAATTCACTATAATAAAATGTTTTAATTTGTTGTTACGCTATAGTAATATTACAAGAAGTTGGCGATTTCAAAAGATGCATTTACAATGAATAAGTAGGTTAAATTTACTATGAGATACACATTTTTTAAATAAATTCATAAAGAATATTGATGATATATATTGATATAGAGATATATTATAACATATTTACATACATGCTACAAATTAGCCATAAGTACAGCTATTTTACAAATGAGTTATAAAATTAACGAACACATGGTAAATTTACTACAATATACTGTGGCAAGAAATAACCCTCAATATTGTTATTAAATTTCCAAATTAATTGAGTACTGATTAATCCGTAGATTTGCGGATTTTGGGTAGACTACGTTAATACGGATTTTCTAACAATTTAATATATAATAATATATGATTAAACAAAAACGGCGTCAGAGTTGGCTTAAAAATGAAGATCGCTGTTATTTCATATGTAAAATATTATGATAAATGTCAATAATCATCATTTCCAAACCAACTAAATGATTTTTTTCGATCATACGGCATATTCAATACCTATAAAAGAATTTTTATTTTTGTTGTTTTTGCTTTCTTATTATTGAATTGTATACTATTTTGCTCATACTGTATAGTAAATAATTAGCAATTCTCATCAATCTTTTATTAATTAAAGGAGTCTTGAATAAACGAATTATGATAAAAAGGAATATATATTTCAAATAATTTGCAACAAATTTAGACTATTGCAAATAATAATTTACCGATTCAACTTTCATTCAAAGGTCAGTAGAATAGATAAATCATAAAAATTGCTAGCAGATTATGAATAGGTGCTCATTTAAATGTTGAAAAATAACTGTTAAATTATTTAATCTTCGCAGATGCATAACTGTTTAAGATTGTGTAATTTGTTATTAAAATGGAAAATAGATTTTTAAATTTACACCAGGAGTATATACATATATATTAAAAAACTTCTTTGATTATTGTAAGAGTAATATAGTAAATATTTTATTAATAATTGGACTGTGACTGTATCTTCTTATAGTGCCATTGCTATACAGAGCGTAGGCTAACTCTCGCATGTACTCATGATGTTTGTCATCAGTGTCCGTCTTAGGCTTCATTCAGAACCTCAAAATTAGTGGAATAAATTAGTGCGAGGTTTTGAATGAAGCTTAAGGGTTCTTCTTACCAGAAACTTGATAAAATACAGCACCAGCAAAATATTGCACTCCAAATTCAGGTGCCATGTCGAACAACAATTAATAAAATTTTAATAAAAAGCTACTAAAAAATCCTTTTGGGAAATAATGTTTAAAAAGCTTCATTCAGAACTTCAGAGATAAAGAGAAAATGTAGACAGATCCTCCAGCCTCCACCTCAAGGGTACTTCAGGCGGAGACAAGCTCCTCGACTCCGAAAGGCACGGAGGGCTAAACCCCAACCGTGGAAGGTATGCACATTTTTGAAAAACACCCCGTAACTCCGAAACGGTAACAGATATTGATATGCGGTTTTCACCATCATGTTTTTGATGAAAATTGAGCTCCAGACACCGATATTAGTTTTCGTCTATCTCCTATAGAAAAGGGTGTTTCCATTTAAAAGCGTCGAATTTGACCCACCCTGTACTTGTGATGTTTGTCATCAGTTATTCTACAACATGTTCGAATGTTACCAACGTGTGTTTGTATTCATAGGAGACAACACTAAAATACGCAATCGGAACATAAAACCAAATTGCCAGTTTGTAGAGAAATATTTAGCAGCAGCAAGGAATACTTTCAATCTAGTGAAGAAAAAGAAACCATGCTGGTCTATTTATATTTGCGAAGTCGGAGAAGAATATATTGAGTATATCTTTATATCACACGAAACAGAATCAGAAGACTTGTTGTTGATGCAGTTGACGCACTAAGTATCTCAATTTTAGAACGCCCACTTAAATTTCTGATGAGTGATATTTTAGAAATTCCTTTGCAGACAGATTTACAGGAACCCCCAACACTAAAACGCACTACTTGTTATATTATGTGTCCATCAAAACATAAAGCATGGTGCCACTTTATTGCAA
Organism: Sitophilus oryzae; assembly: GCF_002938485.1. Classification (NCBI taxonomy): domain Eukaryota; kingdom Metazoa; phylum Arthropoda; class Insecta; order Coleoptera; family Curculionidae; genus Sitophilus; species Sitophilus oryzae. The sequence continues at coordinate 492,071 of NW_022147167.1, forward strand.
CCTCAGAAATACTGTGTGACTGGCGATACTTGAAATAATTATTGATTTGTTTTGCTATTATATCGTTTTCTGAACTTCAACATAATATAAGTTACAAATTAATGTTTTAAATAAAAAAAAACGAGATATTTCGTTTATTAAGTAAATATGGTAAAATTTACGAATAGTTGCAGTATTTGCGGTATTGCCATGGTTAGTTATTTATTATCAGTGAAGAACAATTTTGTAGATATTGTTAATAGCCACCATAATGAATCGAACCTACTAGGAGATTTCTCAAGAGAGAAACAAATATTGATATAAATATTAGTAATATTTATTATAACTAGAAGTAATAATCAGAAAATAATTAATATAAATAAAAGATCCAGCGATAAATAAATTTATTGGGTGTTAAATCGAACAAACCTGCATAAATAAAATCAAATGCCTATTTAGGCTTTGTGATTATGCAAATGGTCATGTGAGTCATAAGATACTTTAATTTTATTATATTTATAGATCATATATTATCAGTTGATCTTTTCAATACGATTCCGACTTATACCTCGTTAATAGAAGCAATGAAATATTAGAGGAAAAAAACCAAATGACAGATAACTACGAGAATAATAGTAGAATGAAAATAGAAGCAATAAAACATCTGAAAAAATATATTTAGTATAGGAAATATATCGAACAGGAAATACAACATCAAACAAAATTGGATTTTCAATAATGCAGTTGAGTAATAAATACAACAATAAGCATTATTAAAATACTCGAATATTAAAATAACAACTAGCAATTTATTGTCAGTGGCCCGTCAAGGTCGGTTTCCGAAAGAATTACATCGAAATACAATCATAGAAATGGTTGTTCTTTCTCTTTTTTTCTTTTATTTATTTGGTTCGTCTCATTGGGTCAATTTCTATATTAGACCAGTCAAACTAGATAGTGTGTAAACTGACTTGAAACAGTTAGTTAAACGAGATTAATTTATTATAAAATAAGACCTATACTTCTAATTAACAATATAAAAGAAAGAATACATAATGATTTATAATATTTTATCCTGAAAATCGATTTTTGAATACCTCATCCTTAGACTAGGATACGGTATTCAAAGATTTGATTTCATTATAAATGGTGAGAAATCTTAAGACCTTAGGCTTTAGTTAGTGAAGGGAGAAGCGGATAATTTTTGAATCGAATACCTTATATTCGAAAATTTTTGAGAATCAAATTTTCACTACACATGAGGACATACCATAGCTTGCTAGATTACCAATTATCGCTAGTCAAATTTATTTAATTTCGACATCGATTCACTGACAGACTATCAAAATTCTAAGGTACTTCTAGATGTTTCACAAACTTCAAATTTGAATTTCTGGTTTATTTGAACTTATGGATTAAAAGTTATCTGTCTAGTCTCTCTACCGATAACTGACTTTCCAGTAGAGAAAAAGGTAGAAAACTAAAATTAATCGAAGCGGTCTCTTCTGATTTTATTTGTATATGAATGTACCAACAAGGTACCAAAGTGTACCAAATATAAGGATTAGTACCAAATATTAAGGTACCAAATATTAAGGTAAAATAAGTGTACCAAATATTAAGGTACCAAGTGTACCAAATATTAAGGATTATATCTTTTTTTTCTATTCAAACTTCTTATATATTGCAATGCCAAAACAACGTTTCGAAGGCTTCCGAATATCCTCTTACAACAACGCTTACCATTAGACCTCCGACTAAAACTGATTATATGCTATGTATGGTCTGTCCTGTTGTATGGTGCGGAAACATGAATCAAAGTAAAGTCACTAAATCGCATCGAAGCGATTAATTTAAGATTCCGTATATCGATATCATTTCAATCGAAGAAGTTCTGTGCGAAAGCTGGTGTCCAAAGACAACTGCTTAATATAGTAAAGATCCGGGAAATGTCATATTTGGAGCACATTTTAAGAGGTCCTGCAAGGCAAAATTCAGGGTCAAGGAGGACCAGGAAGAAAAGAGCACTTTTGTCTCCGGAACATCAGGTATTGGAGCGGGAGTTTATGTGGTAACAATATCCGTACAATCAATTGAAGAGAGTGAACAAATGATCTCCAACGTGCAAGCTTGCATATGGGACCGGAAGAAGAAATGGGAATGCATATAATTTTTAAACATTTACAAGGATAATTCTTGAAGAGTGACCTATATTGGAGCTTCTAAACAAGTACCTAAAAAGGCACAATCTGCTGGTGAGTTTTAGTTGAATTTTGAAAGAATTCCCCCATTATTTCGAAAACTGAGACTGGGCTTGCTTAATTATTTACTTCTGTCGGCAAAAAAGCAGTGTTATTATCTAATTTGCGTTGACTATCGACTGCACCACACTCTTCTAGTTCCAACCAAAGATTTCGCCTGTCTTCTCCGGGCAAAAGGACACACAAAGTTGCGAAAACGTGCCGGCTGCTTGTTAGGCTTTGTGTAGCAATTAGCGCACGGATTTGACAGGACGGGCCGAGGTCCTCCAGGTCACGTTGTATGTGTAACGTCGATTGTTGCCCGTTGTTCGCGTATGTTCGTTGTCATCGTCGCAGTCTCAGCCTTACCGTAGCCTTACCATCCCAAAAGATTGATTTTTAAGGAGCACGCTCTAAACGAGATCGCAATTTGTCAAGTGGAATTAATTAAAGTGATATTTATATGTTGTCTAATATTCCACAATTTAAAGTAGTATAGTAAAAATATCTTTGTAAACATATTTATATCTACAAAATAATAAATCTATCTACAAAATTATTTTATCTACAGATTATTCAACGCCCAGATATAACATACTCAAATAAATATATGAGGCATGCACATGAATAGTAATACTACAGGAATATAATATTAGCTAGCATAGAGATTAGTACGGTATTATTACAGTAATACAATATAATATTACATAGGTTGCCTCTTAAGTTTTTACAATCGCTTGTTTTTTCGGTTGTACTGGACACGTCGCAACCATTTCATTAGAGGTCGAAGAACTGTTAATGCCGAATGATATACAATAATATGTTTGCCAAAGGTCTTTGATGAAACAAAGATAAGGAATAAAAAACGTCGTATCATTCTGCACAACAATGCCAGCTCCCAAAAAGCACATCAAACAACTGAATATTTGAAGGAAAAATTTAATAAAAAAATGAATGCCTCATTGCCCGTATTCACCCGATTTATTGCCCAATAACTTTTTCTTTCTTGTTCCCCACTGTTAAACAAAAGATGCGTGGATAGCGATTTTCATCACATCAAGAAGCTGTTGAAGACTTTCAAAACCATGTTTCTACGATAGAAGCTTCATAGTGGAAAAAATATTTCCAGAATTGGTTTGAGCGCATGCAAAAATATATAGACCTCAAGGGCGAATATTTCGAAAAGCAATAAAACACTTTGTTTCGAACTTGTTCGTTTCTGTTTCACCTTTTGTGAAAATTTAAAAGGCAACCTATGTACTGTAGAGTTAATGTTAACGTGCATGCCTTATGTGTTTGTTTGCATTTGGGGCATCTTGACGTTGAATACACTTTATATGGCTATTGATTTTTTCATAAGGCCTTAAAACACTTTTAACAACACAAAACTAGTTGAATTTCTGTCTTTGAATATGTCTCATTTGTCGAGTATTTTAGATTTTAACACTTTATCTGTAATAAGAATACTATTGTTTCATAAGCTTGGATAAGTTTTAATATTTATCAAAAAATGAAACTTCAGATCCATTATTTATTGCAGAATTTTCTGAACTGCTCTAATTTCCAAGAGTTTCTTTTTAAAATTCAGGTAAACCAAGCTTAATGTTTTTTTTTATTTCTTGTTGATTTTTGATATTTGTTAATAAGAAACGAATTTGGATTATGTCAAGTTGCAATAAAATTAATATCAACCTTTAACTACCAGTGTAAGTTCTAGGGGATCCTGGTAACTATATTTTAGCTTACAACGTGACAACGCAGGATAAATGCATATTGGGGTCTCTCGGATATGTGACTACAAAGATTAGACAGTTGACAACAGCATATTGCCAAGTTCAATGTGATAGTAGGTATAGCAAAAATATGTCGTCGAATACCGAAAGTAAACATATTATTTCCGATGCTTTTCTAGAGTTGGTAGTTACCGTGAGCAGTTTCCGAGTAGTAGCAGTTCCTCTCTAATGACTCAAAACTTAAAGAGTGGGTCTAAAATCAAAAAAAGATTGACAAATTTTTGGTTTATACAGCAGTGACAGACCCCGGCCGTGGCTCCAGCAATTTGTCTTTTTTTAAACAAAACTAATTTTTCATAAATATTTATTCAACATATTTAACTCAATATATCAGTTCTGGAAGAATGTGAAATTTTACTAAGTTGACTATGTAACCATCTAATTAACCATCTGTAGGTCAAGTAAGAGGAATGCTTTCCTAAATAACTACAGAAATTTAGCTTTAGGGGATTTTATTCTAGGGGCAATTAAGTTTGCAATGGAATAATTGAAAGTTTGATACTCTTCTTAGTTTATGGGATACAGGGTGAAATTATAGATTTTAAAGTAATCTAGTCTCTTTAGAGACTACATTAAGTATTCTAAGAAATACAACCCACTAAAACATGCTTTTTTTTCGAAAATTTGACAGAAAGATATTCTCTTTATTGCGATTAAGAAGGAGGATCCTCGAACTGTACTATGAAGCAAAATAAAAACACTAAATCACCACAATACACCAAAACACTTTTACTTTTACACTGGACGCGCGTTTCGCTAACCATGTTAGCATCATCAGCAGATGATTATAAATTGTTTTTAAACTTTTTTAGAGTTTATAATCATCTGCTGATGATGCTAACATGGTTAGCGAAACGCGCGTCCAGTGTAAAAGTAAAAGTGTTTTGGTGTATTGTGGTGATTTAGTGTTTTTATTTTGCTGTGTAACACCAAAGGTTCCAACCCTCAACTGTAATGTACTATGAATTCGAAATATATTCTATTGTATATTGTATATGAGCAAATCGACAACTAAATTGATAATTCCAAGAAGAAATTGCCTCTGTTTTCAATTAAAATTGTTTCTATACCAATCTCCTGTCATGCTAGTTGTTTTTGAATTACTTGTTTGCGATTTAGCTAATAAAGGTGTAATTATCATTATATTACAGAAGAAACATGATATAGGACATAATTGACTAGAGTATACAAGGAAACTATTAGCGATTTTGTATAACGTTTTCGATTATCTGTGCTTGCACAGAAATAGTAAAATATATTGTTACATTCAATAATTTCCTTAGTACTACTACTAGAATTCTAGAGTACGTTATTTAAAAATATAATTTTGTTAAAATAATGTTAATTTTGTTTATTAAAGTTTCAAAATATCATGTTTTGAATATCCTCAATACCAATAGATACAGCAGTAACAAGGTATAGTTTAAACGACAAGTTTAATATACTTACCAGGCATGGAAGTATGGAATTGGAACATGAAACATGGAAACATAGACAATGGCAGTCATAGGCAGTCTTCTTTGTAGTCATTGGCAGTCGCTTGCCAGTAACATGATATTTTGGCAGTACATGTACATTTACCCAAGTGAGACACCCCACGAACAGACCTTTGAAAAGCTATTTACCATTTCGCTGTAAAATTAACAGGGGAGCAAATATCTGGACAGTTCAAAAATTTGCTAGCGATTTCCAATGTTTCCAACGACGACGATGCACCACCCGATATAGTATTTTAGTCATAGTAAATGTAATAAAATGCCAATTATATGAAAATAATAGTTTTCAAATAAGTCGAAAATGACCGATATATTTTACTGTGTTATGATGATGTCCAACGACCAGATCCTTGACAGTGATAGATGTGTCTATCATTTTATTTCAAAATTTATTTTTTTTTTTTTTTTTTTTTTTTTTATTATTAATTTCATTATATTTAAATTTTACTGACAAGCCTGTCAAGTGATTACCAAAAATATTGTAAAAAACAGTATAAAATAGAAAAATCTAATCGAGTTATTTTATTAAAACAATTACAGTGGATATGGTTAATACAAAACAAGCAACGGTGTATTTTTAAAAAACACCACATACCAAAAAATATATAAAAAGATTTCCTGCTTTCAAACCGTGTTTCAAGCTCAAAATCCTTGTTGCCATTTATTGTTGCTATTTCTTATCAATATAATTATTCAATATGATTATTATCTTCCTATCGTGTGCTGCTATTTTACAGATACTCCAGTTTTTGGTATCATAATATACGAGATAGTATACAAATTTATTTGTGGCTAATACAACTTCTCTGGCTATACCCTGGCAAACTGCTCCTGGGCACCGAATATTAACTGTAAACTATGGTCTGGGTCAACACTTATTTCCCCTTTGAGTTTTCCTCCACTTAATTTTAAAAACACGAAACACACGTAATAACACAGTCCAAAACGCAAAATGCAAAATATTTATCATTTCTATTTGACATAATTTGAAAACCAAGTTATAACCTTATAATTTGGCAAGAGTTTGACAAAGGTTTGACAACTCTCAAAATCTTAAGTCGAGTTCATGCGCATCGGCGTCCGTTTGTCGTTCATCGTTCCGTTAACCAATAACATTGAAATATGATTCGTCATTTTTGAAATAAACCAATTGAACTGGTTAAAAACAAAAGATGACGCCTGACGGATTAATATACCGGGTGCGTCTCAAAAGTGGCTCACCCTAACTTTTTATTTTTACAGTTAAAAAACGAGATTTGATATGTTAATATATAACATACTAGATTGATTGATGTATTCGATTGTTGTCGGTCACTTCCTGTTTCACCGGAAAATGACTACAACTTTTAAATGACACTCTCCGTATTTTTTTTACTTCATTAGATAGAAAATAACGCTCTCTGTGGCGAATGACATATCATATGTCAATCTCTTTGACATGTTCGGATATGGTTTATTTGAAATTATATTCCAGGTTCGTAACGAAAATTTGACTCGAAATACCAAGTGTGCAACAAATTATTCGTAACAAAGGCTTTTTCCGGGCAATGAGCCACCTCGTCTATATATTTGAAAAAATTGAGATATGATTAAAAATACGATTTGAGCATTTTCTAACTGGCCAGTACAAGACACTAAAAATTAGACAATCAAATCTATTTTTTCCAAGGCTCCCTTCATTATGAATTAGTGTTTTTAACATACCAAATCTCGTTTTTTTATCTGAAAAATAAGAAGTTTAAGGGGTGAGCTACTTTTGAGACGCACCCGGAGTAAAATCCATTCATAGTCTGTCATCGTCTGTCGAAATTTTTCCTGAGAAAAAAAAAAACAGAGTACCATGTTATGAAGATATTATGTTTTTTAACCAAAAAAATTCCCATTTTTTTTTAAAAAAGCATTTTTATTTTTTTTTCAGAATGATGAAAAGAAGACAGCCCCTCGTCTGTCTGTCCGTCGTCTGTCCGTCTGAAGACTCCATTCGGGTACCCCTATCCACGTGCCGAGCTTCTGCTCCAATCGATCCATAATTAAGAAAAATCATGATGAGGTCCATTTAGAGGCATCGCATCGGTTCGAAGCGTCGAGGGCGTCAGCTTGTAGCCCGTCCCTAATTGTAACCTTCCTTTCCATAAACCATTGACAAAGGAAGGATAACTCTCCATGTTATTGGACTTTTTGAAAAGGATATGACCAGCGAGTTCCAACTAGAGATTATTGTATGACCACAATAGTGAAAAGGTCGCAGTGGAACAGGCCCAGCTTATACAGGTGGTCCGAACCGTATTTCGGAAACTTCGGTCGCATATTCTCTCAGATAAAAATAAGTAAAAGTTCGTATAAATGTATGTCCTAAAATGCTTAGTTTTGGAAATACAGGGTGTAGAAGTTTCATTTTCTTTATTTCGATTTTTTCCAAATACTTCTGAAGTAACGTCAATATTTGGATGAAAAAATTGGCGTCTGGGAGTTTTTTGACATGAGAAATTTGATTTTTGATGTCAATATGAATCCTACTAGTAGAGGGCGCCACCTAAATGTGTTTTAACTGTTTTGAAGCGAAATAACTTTTGTCCGGTACCTGTATAAAAACTAATGATTAAAAAAAAAAAAAAAAAAAAAAAAAATTTTACGAAAAAATATTTTTGTAAAAAATCGCTACGACCAACTGTCTTAAGATATATAAAATGGAAATAGTCAATATATGTCATTATTGACGAAAAATAAAGACGTTGAGAAGATAGTTATTTCACTGAAATAATAATTAATTTTTATTTTTTTTAAATTAATCATAATTTTTTTGCAAAAATGATAAAACAGTTTCTGTTGAACTTTTGGCACAAAAACATTTCAAATTTATGATTCTAATAACTATTTCGTTTTCGTTTCCCTTATAACATCCCTATAGCACTTAAATGGAGAATCTTATAAAGGTAACGGTGACCATTTTAGTACCTTATAAAACCTTGAACGTGACCTTTACTTTCCATTAATTGGTAACTAAGAGGTTGTCTTTACCTTTATAAACCATAAATAAGTTTTATAGCGGCAAGGAATACATTTTCGTTACTGCTTTAAAACCTTTATATTCCTTATAGCACAGAATATCTAGCTACGCAACAGAAGCCTCGTTACATGTATAAAACTGTATGTAGCAAAAGGAGACAGGCTTTTAAAGTCTGTCTCCAAATCAGATATTTTGATGTGGCAGTTTCGCTACTACATAATAGAGGGGCAATAAATTTAAAAAGAAAAACAGTTTTTTTTTTTTTACAAAACAAAATTTAAAAAGAATTTTGTGCAGTGTTGCCATTGTGTAATTCATAATGTAATACCTCCTGATAAAGCCTACCTCCAAATTTGCTACATCATTTAAACATATTAAAATAGATCTTATGAGCTAAATTAAAATCACTTCCTGACGTTTGATTATATAATTGAATCCTGAATTTTCATTGTAACTCGGCGACAATATAATAAGTATTGTTCTTACTATTATGATACCACTTCCTGACGTTCGATTGTGTTCATACCAAGTTCATATTGTATAATCGGAAAACGGCGTTAGCGATAGCTATGAAATGAATATCATTGTCATTTTATATGTAAATTTATATGGGAAATGTCAGCGATCGTCCTTTTCCAGCCAACTGGACGCCGTTTTTTTCAGAAGCATAAGTGATACCATAATATAGTACTATATTACGATACATGGCGTTCGATCGGGCTTAAACTTGGTATACTATAGCTTCAGTGACATTGTAATACCATGGTACCATGGAGCATATAAAGTGGAGTATATAAAGTGGAGCATATAAAGTGGTATCTTCTATAGTACCATATTTGATGAGATAGCAATATTAGGTACATGGCGACAATAGGGCTTAAACTTGGTATACTACGTATTTTCGGTGACATTGTAATATGATGGTACTATGATGCATATCATCTGGTACCATAATATAGTACCATATTATGTACATAGCGTTCGATTGGGCTTAAATTTGGGATACTACGAATCTTCGGTGATATTGTAATATTATGGTACCATGGGGCATAATAAGAGGTACCATAATATAGTACCATATTAGGATACTACTTCCTGGCGTTCGATTGAACTTAAATCTGTTATACTACGTATCTTCGGTTACATTGTAATATCATGGTACTATGATGCATAAAGTGGTACCTAATATAGTTTTTTATACTAATATATTTCAATACCATTTCCTCGCGTTCGATTGAGCTCATATTTGATATATACTTTGTGTATATTCTTGATGACAGTATTATTATAGTAACATGAAGCATATCAACTGGTACCAATAGAGTACTATATTACGTACATGGCGTTCGATTGGGCTTAAACTTGGGATACTTCGTATTTTCGGTGACATTGTAATATGATGGTACCTATGATGCATATAAAGTGGTGCCTTAATATAGTACCATATTAAGATACCATTTCCTGGCGTTCGATTGCGCTTAAACTTTGTATACTACGTATCTTCGGTTACATTGTAATATGATTGAACTATGATGTATATAAAGTGGTACCTTAATATAGTTCCATATTACGATACATGGAGTTCGATTGTTCTTAAATTTGGTATACTACGGATCTTCGGTGACATTGCAATATTAAGTATGGTACCTTAAAGTATATCGAGTGGTACCATAATATAGCACACTATTATGATATCATTTCCTTGAGTTCGATTGGGCCCAAATTTGGCATACTTGCGTTTCTTTATAAAGATTTGTTTAATTAATAATTTTAATTTATTTTACGAATTTTGGTCATTGTTCGATGTCGTGACAGCAACTTTATGCCGAACTAATATATTATTACTGTACCTGTGTCTCTTTTTAAAATCTACCTAGGTCTATATAAATAAAGTGGCAAACGGAAGAAATTTGTTATTATAGTATTTTTTAATCAGTTAACATTTTTTGTACTGCATTTAATAATTTCCATTATTATTAAACTTGCTTCCTCATTACTAACGTTCCAGCATTAATAAATATCACTATCAATCGCCCTGTATATTATTAATTTTAAAGGTAATTAAAGGTATTTTCTTAGTTAACATTATAAGTGTATAGTGTATATTAAAAATGTATATGTTTTGTAATAATATACTTCAAACTATTTTAATAGCCAAAGGAATAATTAATATAAGTGTATTTGACAAGAAAAAGAAGAAAGAAACACATACCGAATTATATACAATAAAGAATGGGATGCCAATTCACGTCTTTTTGAATCTGGCAAATGTGCATATTTAGCCAGAGCTTCAAGGCCGTCGACGTGTCGTCGATCCAAAAGCGAAAGTTCAAAAAATTTCTAATTATATTCTGATTATGATATTGTCGCGCCATCTAGCATTCTATTTGTGCAATTTTAGCTCTTTCATTTCTATTGAGTATATTTTCTGTTATAGTTTAGATATTCTTGTGCTTTATAGTGTTTATAAACACCAAAATAAAAACGCCCCTTTTAAGTTCATCTCTTTCTACAACGTTTGTTTGCAATATATTCTATTTCAAGTCCTTGTCATTATTATTCTTCTTGTAGTTTAAAGTTGACAGCAATGGATTTTCACTTTGATGATAATGGCTTGTTATAATAATTATCATAACAACTTAAATACTCTGTAAGAATTCTATGAGGACTAAATTTTAATGGAAAATAGATTTATCTAGTAATATTAACATTTTACCCTTCTTAAAACTAAATCTAGTTTAGAACTAAATATAATTTATTTTGTAAAACCAAAAAATTAAATTTACGTCTCATGATTTGTTTTTGTTGCAAATAAATTGCGCAACATTTCTTAACTCCATGCTTTTGAAAAAATATGTCTTAAAGCTTCGGTAATATTGCTTAAAATGCAATATTATTCTTTTTTGCGTAAGTACAACAACACAAACATAAAATGGCCGCCTTATAAAGGACGTCATGTTCGCCATTTCGCCTTTTAAAAACCTCTAGTTTTATATGGGCCTTTAAATAATCATCAACACTTTAAAAACACTTCCCTAGGTGTCATGGGAATTTTGCTCTTCCAATAAAACCTTAGGTGCTTTTTTGATAAATTTAAAAAAAAAAAAAAAAAAGGTATTTATAGAAACTTGACCATTGACTATAACCTCACTTTTTGTTTCGGGCGCTTTGGCTTTTGCAAAACATTTTTTAATCAAAATAATTAAAAAACAAGCCCTTCAATGCACTTCAAAATTGTCCAAACCACAGAAGATGGAAAATCTGTCCGTCTTTGACCAAATTTCCCCGATATCAATACATTCTTGTAAAGGTCCTTTGCCCCTTCCTTCATCGGTGGCAGTCGATTCAGTCGAAGTATTGGGCAAATATATTTTTGAGGTTCGCTTTTGGTAATTTTTAGTAGTTGTGGGTGGTGTGCTTCCCAAAATATTTTCGCGGGTTTTAACGCACTTTCTATAAAAAACTGCAAGTTACCGTATTTAATTTTTTCCACTTTTTCTTTCTTTCTTCCATCTTTGATTTGCAAAAAGCAAAACAGAACATAAACATAACCTAACCTTAAAATATAGCGCCCCCTACTCTACACATGAAAGGAGTTGCTACTGAACCTATAAGTTTTATAAAATTCTTTTTAGTTTTGTAGTAGCTGCAGAATGTTTATTAGGTGCCTTAGATTTATAAGGGTTTTAGGAAGTAAGCTATAAAACCCCAAGAGTAAAAGTTTCATAATAAGGTTTTTAAGAACGCTATAAACCCTTTTTAAAACTTATAACCAATACCAAAGGTTTTATAAATAAGGTAACGAAAACATTTTGGATGCAATATTATAAAATCCTCTCAAGTATTTTGATATTTTTTGAGGTGTTACAAAACTTTTAACACCATTAAGTATATTTCTAAACACTTGCGGAATGTTAAGGTCCTTATAAACCTCTTTATAAATTCGTGACCTTTAATAAAATGTGTCCGAAAATGCTACTTGGGTAGTTAACATGTTTAATTTTATGTCAATGATGACAGTATTGATAATTTAGATTACAACATCTGAAAAAACCATGACTCGTAGCGCTTTTTACCAGGAGACCTTTTCCACGTAAAAAACATCGTAAATGTATATTTTTTACTCAGTAGTTTTATACAGGTACGGACGAAAAAATTATTACTTTTCAAACCAGTTAAACACATGTAGGTGGCGCTCTCTACTAGTAGGAGTCAAATTGACATCAAAATCAAATTTCCATGGCAAAAAACTGCCAGACGCCAATTTTCATCCAAATATTGACGTTACTTCAGAAATTATTTGGAAAAAAATCGAAATAAAAATGAAACTTCTACACCCCCTGTATCTCAAAAAACTAAGCATTTTAGACATACATTTATACGAACTTTTTTACTTTTATCTGAGGAATATGCGACCGAAGTTTCCGAAATACAGTTTTTTTTTTTTTAAATATCTTAAATATACAATATATCATAAACTCAAAATAATTATGTACCATATCATTTAAACATTTAGTGAACATGCAACTTTTCTGTCGAGGTCATTTTATTCTTAGATAACTTCTTCATATCTCATACCATCTGCTTATGGATTCAATATTTAATATGCTATTGAATTATCTTTTATGAAGGTACAAAATAAATTCAATAGATCAGAGAATCTAAAATGCTAATTTAATTCGGCGGGCGTTTGTTTGCTTTTCAACGAAAATATACATAATTTTCATTCGTTTTTCCATCTAACAATCGGCCGAGGTGCGTGTCAGTGTCGACGGAAGATTTATAGCTGAGCCGTTCAATATTTTTATGTCAACTGGTAGCTGAAGATTTATATCGCTTCATTTACATTAACGGCTTAATTATTTGCACAAAATCTATCAATTAGCGGTTTTTTACTAGTCATTTTGCAATAATTTTGTTACATTCGACGGATAACTATCGAAAAAGAGAAATAAATTAACGTTATTAAGCGCCTGGTAAGCTTAACCGTGCGTATCATGCAAGGAAAAAAATCCTCGGCCTCTCCACATCAAATTAGCGTGCAAATCAATTATTTTCCAAAAACTCTCTTATATAAGATTGCTTTTCATAGAGTATGTTCAAGGAAACTGGGCACATGTTAATTTTGTACTATTTTCACATTTTGTGTTAAGAATCTATTACCAGAACAGTAGGGTCGCTCTCAGGGGTCGGGTAAAGTGGGTGTGTGGCCGAAGGAAATAATATTATATTTTAGAAATTCTTGCCTAAGGCTTAACCCAATCCTAACCGCATTCAAAATTCCATACATATTGTAAAATATCCAAAAAAAAAAATTTGATTAAGGTTTGCAGAACTTCAGTATTTACAATAGCAATTCAATTTGTTACAAAAACCATATAAATTATATATCACTGTAATCAGAAAAATTTCAATCTATTTCCGATGGTAACGGAATTTTAAATTGTTTCTTTATTTTCGAGAAAATTTTAGTCCAAACATAAGGAATATTTTGTTGATGTTTGACCATCAAAATCTTAAAGGTAAAGAAATTGTTCAAAAATGTGCTACAATACCGATATAGTATAATCCTTTATCTTTAATTTCCTTCTTCATTTGTGTAAAAATATCTAGCCAGTTTTACATAAAACGTTAAATGCTTAACGCTTATTTTGCTACTTTTTCAGACTAGTGAAATTGACTCTTTCTTAAGGAATATTTTCTTCATAATTTCTTCATGAAAATTCCTGAAACAACCACATAATTTCACTTCATATTTGAAATAATCTTAACAATTTATGCTATACCTAGAACTTCAAAAATTAAATTGCTTCATGAATAAAGATAAATAATTGTTCCAAACATATATAAAAAAAATCCTTAAAAGCCTTATCAGGCATGTTAAGGTAGCAGGAAACAATATAATTTTTTATGGTGTGTTTACATGCTTGCCAAGTTTCAGTTAACGTCGATAAAAAAAAGCCACCATTTTTTATCGTACCAAACCAAATCACTAACTCTGAAGCATTTTTTTGTTCGTATATATCCATACTTATCTGTTTGGAGCACACTGGCACATTCACAATATTCATATGCTCGTAAATGACTTCCAAATGCAATCCTAGCTACTCGTATAGTCTTAGAGCTTGTGAACGCTTGCCGCATAGCAAGCATGTAAATGTAGCATGAAACTTCCAAGTTTCAGGATAACGTCGACTATCACTAACGTGTAACAGGGTTTGTTAGCTTGGCTTGCATTGTATTTTTAAAGTCTTGTCGACGTTCTAGTCGATTGTCCGTTTTTAAATACATAAATCAAAAGGCGCTTGAGGTATAAGTGCTTGCATTTGCATGTTGATACACAAAAATTTATTAATAACATTAATAACGTAAAATCGAATGACGATCGATGACGATCGATGACGATCGATGAATTCCCCATATAATTTTGTATACGACAGCGACAAGATAGCTATAATTCTTATCTGATATAAGACAGGGAGACAGCCCGATGTCGAATCCGATGTAGAATCCGAGATGTTGCAATCCGTAGATTTTAGAACCTATGTCCGGTAATTCATCTTTAAAATCACGCAATAGATATATACAGAAAGTAGCACTATTACAAGATATGTTCGTAATGAAACCTAAGATCTAAATCATGTTTTAAATACTAAACTGACATAAAAAGGTTAACCACTAGACGTAAATTCTGTACGATATTATTCAAGACTGAGATGTAAAACATAAAATCCAGAACTTAAATCTAAACTTAGCTGTTCATTCTTTAGGCAATCCTGCTTCAAACAGTACAGCGTGAGTTGGCACTTGTATCTCTGTACTCCCTCTCGGCTTCCCTAATGGCCAACACAATGAAAGGGGTCAGACTGAGGACACCATGAACCAATATAGCCGTAACTACTGGCTAGGCTTAAAAACAGGAGCAAAGCAGCATGGCGCTTACGCTACATCCATACTGAGGCATTCTATACATAAGATAAACTATCCCTACATGAGGCACTCGTCCATGTAGGGATAGTTACACAGTAACAGGAACACAGGAACTACTACCCCGACATAGGATAATGTCTGTACCTCGGACCCTAAAAATATGAAACTCTTGTTTAAAACCTACCGAGGTGTAAAAAACAATATACTCTTGTAATAAACCTCCCTCGAATTACTTTCGAGGGCTTAATAATAAACAAGGCAACTGTCCTTTTTTCCATTTGGCATTCTGGAGGACAACAGCAAAAGAACACCAACGTGTCAGCAAAATACAAATACGAGTTGAGTTGGGCTAATCCAAAACGTTACCCTAAAAATATTCAGTAATAATATCGAATCTAAAAAGATAATATCTCATCTTTACCTGGTGCTTTGAAATAGCAGCTGATTCCGATTATATATATATACTCCAGGGTTGTCGCAACTAACGTCGCATCCCCGCCTAACCGCCACCTGTTACGATCAAGAACATCTTCCTCTTCCAAGTTACGGTCCTCCATTGCCCTTCTGATGGCCCTCATTCCAAGATCTTCTAGGCCGTCCTCTTTTCCTTTTCCAGGAGATGACCAGCTGTAGATACGGTAGGGCCATCTTGGTGTTCCATGCGTAGCAAGTGTCCAAACCACTTAAGGCCCCTCTGTTCGACTCTATCCACTATTGTCTCTGTGGCATCCATTTTGGCTCTGATTTCCACGTTCCTAACTCTGTCCAGTTTAGGTACTCCCGCACTGCGTCTCAAATAGTCCATTTCGAGTGCATTCAAAGCTCGCTTTTGTTCAGCGTTTAAGGTCCAAACTTCACACCCATAAGTTACTACCGACTCCACTAGGGCTCTTCCAATATGTACTTTTGTGTTTGGTCTTATGTTTTTGTCCCACCAGATGCCATTCAGTGCTCCTATAATCTTCCGCCCTTGTTCTATTCTAGCCGATACTTCTGTTTTGTCCAGTCCCTTTTTGGTTATACGTGCCCCCAAATATTTAAACCATTCAACCTGTCTGAGCTTTACATTGTCAGTAATAAAAATGTCAAATTTATCATCTGAATTGGTCACTAGATATTCCGTTTTATCAATGTTCACAGTAAGGCCCCATTCCGTGTATGCCGAATTTAATCTGCTCATCATGAATTCAAGGTCGTAAGCAGCTTGAGCTATGACCACCTGATCATCGGGAAAATTCAATGTAACCAAACAGTCATCTCCTACAGGGATGCCCATTCCCCCACACCTCTTCTTCCAATCCCTAAGAACCACTTCCAAATACAGATTAAATAAAAGAGGCGACAGAGGACATCCCTGTCGAAGGCCTTTGGTCGTAAAAATTACTTCAGACAGTCGGTTACCGCTCTTAACATGAGCTGTGTTGTTGTTGTATAGCACCTTAATTAAATTTATGCGACATTCATCCACATCAAGTTGTTCCAGTATATACCATAGTTTAACTCTGGGGATGGAGTCGTAAGCTTTTTGAAGGTCTACAAAAGCTAGATGTGTATCTTCTTCACGTGAATTCCGTTTTTCGATCAGTTGTTGGATAGTAAATAGATTATCTA
This sequence comes from Sitophilus oryzae, assembly GCF_002938485.1. Classification (NCBI taxonomy): domain Eukaryota; kingdom Metazoa; phylum Arthropoda; class Insecta; order Coleoptera; family Curculionidae; genus Sitophilus; species Sitophilus oryzae. Next base: position 509,127 of record NW_022147167.1, read on the forward strand.
TACATGAACGCCCTGCAGTAAAGCCACTCTGCTCTTCACTGATTTTGTTGTAAGCAGATATTTCTAATTTATTTCTAATTATTTTTGTAAGAAGTCTGCTGAAGGTGCAATTCACACTAAGACCTCTGTAGTTATTCGGGTCTTTTCTGTTCCCTTTTTTATATATAGAAGTGATATAGACTAACTTCCATTCATTAGGTATTTTAGGATTCAGATTATGCAAGATTTAAATAATTGCAATTTCTCTAAGCCGGGTCACTGATGGCGACGGCGACAACCGGCAAACCAAGAAGTAAGGTTAAAGCGCAGAGAGACGCCCTGAAACGATGTTGACAGCCCTCCACAGAAGCAGTGAAACAAAAACAGGGTTGCCGACTAGAGGACGTTAAAACTACGTCAAGCGTTTCAAATTATCAGGCCTGAGCGATACGGAATCCGGTGACGATACGCCAGACATCATATATCATATACAAAAGACATGTAACGAACTAAAAACGTTACAGTATAACGACTGAAATGGACAATCAGATTAAAAAAGCCTCAAGATACGTACAAAAAAGCCTAAGATATGTAGAAATATATACATGACACAGAGCAAGCAACGGATTTATAAGACCTTTACCTTATAGTGACTTACCCTGCTGAAACAAGAGCAGAAAGATAAGAAACAAATAGGAGAGTGAAAATAATAGAGATGAAAATATTACGGACAATAAACGAAAACACAATAATGTACAAAAGAATACGCAACGTAGAGCGTAGAAACACTAAGAGTATTGGGAGTACAGAATGTTGTCAGATGGGCAAAGCGCCGCTGTTAGAAAAACCACGTAGAAAGGCTGGATACAGATAGAATTGCCAAGTGGTCACACCAAGTCAAACACACTAACACAGTAATTGTAATAGGACGAGGTTCCTTTTCTATTACAAAAATAAAGTGAAGAAGAAAATGACAGCTGTCTTAATCCTTAAGCCAATTATATAGTCGTTTTTTTTTCGATCGTATGGTATATAATATGTTCATGCTTAGTACATTATTGCTAAGTCTGTAAATGGCTTCCAAATGCAATCCTAGACATTTTTATAGACTTGGATTTTGTGTACACCTACGGAGATTCGGCAATCATGTAAAAGTAGCTATTAGATAAAAAAATAATTGATAAAAAATAACAAACCTTTACATTATTCCAAATCGATTTATTGATCCGGAAACAAAGGATCTCCATTGCCCGTATATAAATCATTTTGTTTCGAAATAGTTGTAGGATGATTTCGGGATAATTCTAAGCGATAACCGAAGAACAAAAAAAGGCGAACGAAGAAACGCCACAATAATAATCGAATATTCGAGTTTCGTAACCGTAACGCCGCCGATCACGTTTCGGTCATTTTTCTAGTCGCCAAACAATGAACTATGCACCACGCCACCCATTGTGACTAACCTATAAATAGCGCGGTTCGCAATGCATTATTTATTCGTCGGTTCGATTGTGACGGTCGGATAGGCGAAAAAATCGCCAAAACAATAGCAGACGGGGATAAGCGATAACAAAAAAGGCGACCTACGACGACAGACATCATCACCACCTAAATGTGCCGGCGGTTTCGTTTATTGCGATAACTCGAATTAGATACGAGCATTGTCACACATCCATATTCTAAATAGAAATTGATAATCACTTTTAATAACACAATATGTTTGCACATGCAAATTGATATAAACAACGTTACACATAATCATCATCATCTGCCATGTGCATTGCTGTTTTCTTTCTATACCATGTAAACTTTTATAGGAAGGGGTTTATCGTAAGACTATAAAAGCTCAGGACATTTATTATAATGGGAGGCTAGCCAAATCCGGTTATGTTGCTAAAGAGACTTTGGGGCTATTGTAAATGACTTAACAAGACTTCTTCGTCTGGCACACTCTTTAATTCACCTGAAGATTTAAACACTTACTCTGTTAATGTGGCTAAAAAATTTAGTGAACACCATAACTCCTTCTCATGATTCACTTTCATATCTCCCTAGAGAGAGAATTTACACAGTTTCTTCTTCACGCCCATAGCATTAGATGAGCTCCGCAGTACAATTAAAAGTATTGAAAATAAATTCTCATCTGGGACTGATGGGCTTACTCACAAAATGTTCTCTGAACTTCCTGAATGCACATTAATCTATCATACTGCTTTAATTAATGAGTCATTCCAAAAAGGAGTTTTTCCAAGCTGCTTTTAAGACAGCACACACTATTCCTCTGCAAGGAGGAGATAAAGATCAAGCTTGGAACTATCGCCCAATTGCACTCAACGCTATCTAAGATCATTGAAAGATTGGCTAAAAAAAGGCTTCTATCTTTCTCCTTAAATATAAAGTAATTTCTACCCACCAATTTGGATTTCTAAGCAACAGTTGCACAAATGATGCTATGTTCGACCTTTTAATAATGTATACTCTAGTCTGAATAACCATCACTTTACAGCTACAATTTTCTGTGATTTCTATAAGGCTTTCGACTGTGTAAACTGCAATATCTTAATTAAAAATTGCAAAACTATGGATCTAGGGGAGTGCTGCTCGAATGGCTTAAGTCGTATCTTGGCAACAGAAGGCAGTTTGTGAGGGACTGGATACGTCTATGTCTTCTTGTAAGCCCATAGAATGTGGTGTCCCTCAGGGTTCAGTATTTGACCCTATTTTATTTCTGGTATTTATCAACGACATTGCAAATCTAGACATTATCGGTAAAATCTGCCTCTTATTGCGGACGATACTAGTTTCAATTGGAACGGCCTATAGGCGTTAAGGAAAAACTATATATGATACCTTATATCCAGTGGACTTTACGCAATTCATTAAATCTTGGTGTGATTCTAATCTCCTATGCCTCAACCTTCAAAATCCAAAGTTTTATTAAGTATAAAGTACTATACAACCTTTGTACTTAATAACACCACTATTGATATCGTGGACTATGTGAAATTCTTAGGACCTGTTGTAGACAACTCCCCTTTAAAATGGGACTCTGCACATCAGGCCTTCATTTCAAAAAAACTAAGCTCTGCCTGTTTTGCGTTAAGATCAGTGTCTAAGGAACTTAACCCATCAACCTCTAAAATGGTCTATTATACCTTTTGAGTCACATCTTTGCTATGCCCTTCCATTCTAAGGTACTTGCTGCGCAACAAAAAAAATTTGATCGTATTTTCAAACTCCAAAAGAGAGCAGTTCGATACCTATTGACCCAAACAGTAGAATCCACTGCCAGAATTTCTTAAAAATTTCTAAAATAATTGACTCCTTCCTTCCTATTCATTTTTGAATCCGACTGCTTAATCCGCAAGCAAATAAATATCTGCTGTTTCCGAAAGCCCATCTCATAACTATCCACTTAGAAATGCGGAGCAAGATCTTTATACCTACCCCACGCTCAAAAGTTCAATATTATACAAAAAAAAAAAAAAAAAAAAAAAAAAAATGTACAATCATTTGCCTTGGAATATCAAGTCACTTTCATTCTTTCCTGCATTTCTCAAAGCTCTGAAAACTTTCATACCTTCCTACCTGGAGAGAGCCTTATATGCGGTAAACGACATTTTGTTGATGTTTAATCATGAACAATTTAGAATTTTAATTTTAATATTTTGATCATCTCACACACTGGTTAAAGGTCTAGTATTTCACATTTTATAACTCTTTGATTTTATGTTATAACATGATTTCCAACCCATTTACAGTTTTCCTTGTGTAAAACTCTTCTAGATAATGCCCAGGTTCTTCAATGTCCATATATGTTTCATTTGTAATTTTATGACGTAATTTTTTTTTTGAATTGATTTGTATTGTATGACATTTTTTGTATAAATTGTATATTTGTTTTTGTGCTTTTTTTGTTTTGCTTTGTCGATGAAGCTGTTTTGGCTTTTTGTACAATAAAGCGTTGTTTTTTTTTCAATACCGATGTTCTGAGAACGGGGCTTCCCGACAATTTCTTTCGATATATTTATTGACATATCGAAACAAAATATTGATATAAATATATCGATATATTTTAGAAAATATATCGATATATCCAATATATCGATATATCGTAGCCATCCCTATATATACCGTGACGTCACCTGCGAATCAAAATCCGACAGCCGACAGTTGACAGCTGCGTGACAGCTGCATTCTGCATTTGAGGGGAATAGGGGAACGGTTTTTGTTTTTATCTGGATCTGGACATGATCTGGACTGTGATCTGGACTTTATCTGGTTATTGATCAAGGTTATTATTTATTATCGTGGTTTTTTTGCTTAATTTACCTGTTTTTATATAGTGAGTTTTGTTAGTATTTTCCGTAATTAATTTTCTAGTATTTAGTTCGATTGATTTTAGGTGCTAGGCTAGGTATTAATTTATTTTAAAAGCTTAAAAAAAATAAGAAATGCCTGGGTGTGGGGTGGCTACTTTGGGCTACTTGCAACAACACAAATCGGAAAACGATTGGACAACAAACAAATCGGAAACGTGGATAATTGCCTGCCGGCGAGACGATAAAATAAATCTAAAAAATGGTGAGCTTACATTTTGAATCACTTAATTTGAGGACTACACAAACAAAAAACAAGTTATATTTAGGGATATCCTTATCCTACTCAATTTTTTGTTTATAATAATTATTGAGTATCATTGTGAATAATTCTAAATAGAATACAATGTGTGTGACACATATATAGAGTTCATTTATTTTAGCTTGTGTCTACTCCATACATTTTGATGCTGAGTGCTTTGAAATTCCAATAAAATAAAGGTTGCTACGATACAGTCCAAAAACTGGTAGCTACTTAAAACTTGACGCTGTGCCAGTATTAAATCTTCCTTCTTCATCTCATAAACCTAGGACTACTGCAAGATCTGGTAGAATTACTAAAAGAAGGCAATATAACACAGTGACGGAGATATTAAAGGAATTATTTGAGACTCAGCCTTTAACTTCATATGAAGAACCTTATTTGTAATCTTCAACTAATAAAGAAAACCAAGCATCTGGTAACCAAATCTGCATCTGGAATTAACCAAAACAAAAGAGACTAGTCTTACTGTGAAAACCCCCAGCAGAATTAATAATACTGAGTAAGATTAACTTTGTATATTTAAAGCAGTTTAAATGAAACAAAATATACTTTTTAGGTCAAATGAACTTGATCAGTTTAGAGACAAAATTAAAATGTTAGAGAAACAAAATAAAGAGCTACAAGAACAGGTTAGGGTAATGAAGTATACTCTTCAGAAGTATGAAAATGCATTAGGTATAGTTTTTACACCAGGCCAAATAAAAAAATTGCTTCATTTGGAGAAAGGAATAAAAGTCCATTGGTCACCAGATGTAAATAAATTGTTAAAGTAGTTAGATGAGTATCCATTTTCATTTTATATTATTACTCGAAAATGTTCTTTTGTAAATTTATTATATGTTAAATTGGGGGTGCAAGGGGTATTGAAGGGATATACAGAGTGTCCCAGGCTGAGTGGGCATTAGAAGTTGCTAGAGAACTAAAATATTTAGATTGGAGATTTTTTGCACATCACTGTTTTACAACAAGATCAATTTTATGACAAATTTAGTGATTGCCAATTTCCACAGCCACTGTAGAATAAAGAGAAGACATGTGGCTCTCTATTTCAAAAATTAAATTGTTTGAATGTCATATAATATTGGCTGCAGCTGTCATGGAATTGAGCGATTAGAAAATTACCATAAATCCTTTTTTTGAAACGGAAACCCAATTTTTTTATTTCACTAATGAAAAGGTTTTTTAATTTACTTTTTTATTATACATGTTCCTATACCTAAAATAAATTGTTTTTTAAGTTATTTTTAGTTTTAAAGGCTTTATTTTTTAGTTTTTTAACCAGTTGCTTATTACTCTAAACGTCACGCGATGTAAATCTATATCTGGCCATGTCATATTGCCATTAGCTATCACTAATATACGATATATATTTTTATAAATACTCTTTATAAAGTTTTACCAGCAGTATTTATAATATACGAAATTTAAATAGGTAGTGTTTTGGCAGAAGGAAAATTGTTTGATGATTTGACATTTAATGTCACAGGAAGCTAGATAAAATCAAGAAAAAAATATGCTTTAAAACTAAATCTTAAATAACTTGAAAACGATTTATTTTAGGTATAGGGAAATGCATAATCAAAAAGTATTGAATTAAAAAACCTTTTCACTAGTAAAATAAAAAAAATTGGGTTTCCATTTGAAAAAAAAATTATTTATGGAAATTTTTTAATTTAATTTAATATTATATGACATTCGAACAATATAATTTTTGAAATAAATTGCCACGTGTCTTCTCTTTATTTGACAGTGGCTGTGGTAATCACTATGTCGTAGTCTCATAAGTGTATTCCGTATTTTCATGAAGAGCCTAGTCACTTAATGAAAAAAACTAACCTAACAACATAACTAGCCTGCTAACCCACAAGCATCTCAAAAGAGAAACGATTCCATCGACGTTGCCAGATTTACGAACTTTACTTTGAAAATTATTGGCGCCCTCTAGAGCACTTTCTGACTATACTAAAGCGGGAAATTTAAAACAGATTTGATGATTTCGTAGATACACTTATATAGTAATCGTCGTTCGATACTCAGATTACGGCTTCGTAACAAAAAAAGAAACTAAACTAACGAACTATTTAGAAACAGATTGTTCTATGAAATAAATAATATTTCCAACTAAGTATTTTAACCATTATGTAATTGCTATCACGAACAAAATTAAAATTATAAAGAGAAACAATCAGAATACTTAATAATATTTTTATTATTTTAAACACTAAAATGCATTGTAAAAAATATTTTATTTACTTAAAAAAATATGACAAAAAATATAAAGACGTAACTAGTATAATTTTTATCAGCAATCAAAATATTATATGTGTATTATATGTACATATATCTTGAAGTATTCTTTGATTCTAAATAAGTCTAGAACGTAGCCAATAGTATGCAAATTGTACCTAAAAAATTCACATATCTAATTAATTATATAATTATTCTGCTTTTATATATTGCTCAGCTTTTCAACCGAACAAGTTTCCAACATATAAATATAGCTATGTGCAACAATGGTTATATTAGGTATATTTATTGGGTAAATAAATATATACCTGGGATAGGCATATATAAAAATGGATATCTGTGATAACTAATTATTCTAAACCTCAAATTTGGTATAATATATACTACATAGTAAAAAAATGCATATTTTATAGATATACTCTCCATTTTATATTAATGACCCATCATTTTCTGACCCACATCTGAAATTTGGTATAAATTTTGTATTACAAAAAAGTGATTTATTAGATAGAAATACTTCCTTTTTTAAAATATACACTTATTTTGTATCTACATTCCATAAATCTTGAAGTATGATATAATTCTATACCAAAAATGTGTTAGCAAAAATTAAATAATATTCTCCACTTTTATTAGATATAAATACATCACTTTGTGGCTGAAATTTCATTAACTTGAATCTAAAACTTGGTATAATATAAAAAAAATATGATTTATTAGACAGATATACTCTCCATTTTTTAGATTAATCATTTTGTGGTTATATATAACGATCCATGAATCTGAACCTGAAACTGAGTATAAATGTATAACAGAAACTTAATTTTATTAGATATACTCTCCTTTACTATCACAATTTCTAGAGATGAGCGGGGCATGTATGAAATTAAAATATTAACAAAACTGAAAGATTGTGAATCAGTTTCTCAATTGCTGAATGATCCTTTTAACATTTATATATCAATTATGGGGTATCTTTTTGGATACTTAATATTACATACTGAATTAAGTATACACTTAAAAGAGTACTTACTTCAAAATCTCATGACGTTGCAAAATAACATTGCAATGTCAAGACCTATGTTCATAGTTAAAATAAAAAAGCACGGTATATATTATATTATTATATGGTTACATATTTGTGCTATACTTTATATGTATGTTTAAAAAAGTGAAGCTAAAAGAAATTAAATTAATTCACACTTCTACAATAATCGTGGTCTATAGCTTGATCATTAGAAATAAATTCACATTTTCCATGAATAAAATTCTTAATAAATTTGGTTTCATCTTTATCTGGCTTGGAAATTTTAGTCTTTTTCAATGTACGCTTTTTCTTTGTGGAAAAGAACCTAATTTGTTTTTCAATTTTCTTATTAGCTGGTTCTGCTTCAGATTTAGGTAGCTTGGTAAAATTTATATTATTTGAAGTAGTGGCCTCAATAAAACTATTTTCTTTTTTCAAGCAACTTGCAACATGTTTTAAGAGAGTTCTGTTTGGATTTTTTAACAGGTTATTCTGTAGTTTTAACGTTTCAGAGGATATTATTTGCATTAATGTATCATTGCTTTGATAGGACTGCTCCCCTTTAAGACTATTTATATATTCTGTTAGAGATGCTCCAGGATTTTCAGTACTTTTATGTTGAAGCAAATTATTTTTTTTAATTATTATCACATGAATATGCTTGCAAATAGTATGTTGTATTAGAAAATCTGGGCAAGTGCAACTATAGGAATGAATACATATATCACACTGTGAGCATATTAGGCTGCAACAATTTTCAACTTCATTTTTACAAACTATATAATTACTGTCTAACTCTGAACAACTAGATACAGACCATTTATAGGTAGCACTATCATTTTCATCTATAATATCTCTAACTTCACAATTACTTTTTACTGCAATATCATGTCTTGATTTAATTGTTTTTAAATGGATTGAATTTTTGCCTTTAATTTTCTTGATTACTCTTTCGAGTGCTTTATCTCTAATAAACAAATTTAAAGCATTTAAACATTTATCTAATCTTTTTACCTTTTTGCCGTCTAAATATATATGTTTTAACACTTTGTGCATATTTTCTAAACGCATATTAGTATTAATTCCACAATTTAAGCGATAGCAATATGCCCATTGCATATAATTTGATAAATAATTTCCTGCAAAATATTGTCCAAAATTAACAGTTGCTTCATTCTTACCCCAATCATTTATACTCTTTGTTAATAATTCATGAAATTCTTCTTTAGAATTTGTTGTCTGTAATACTTTTAACGACTGATAGACTAAAGTTTTAAGTTCTGGTGAATTTACTTTACTTAAATTAGAACGCCATGCACGATCTACGTGCCATGCACAATATAGTTGTGATGGCACTTCACCCATTTCTTGTTTCCAAGCATTATAAAAGACATGTGTAATATCAGACATAAAAACCTTTGGTTTTAAAATACCAATATTATCTCTAATATTTTTAAACAGCAATTGAAAAACTAATGTATCTTTACGGTTTGTTAACATACATGCTCCAGGAAATCCTTCACCCCACTCATCCACCACTAAAAGTGTTGTTAGTTCAAAATCGTAAGCATTCATTCCATGAGTACTGTCTATTGCAACTATGTTTTCCGCAAACATTTTCAATATGTCTTGTTGCACTCTGTTCATTATAATGATGCAAAAATCCTCCTTTTTTAAAACACCTTCATTTTCAACTCCCTGTGGTTTATAAAATATTATAGGATTGCTTTCCAGGTTTGAACATTCCTGAACAAACATATCTACACTAACAGCATCTAATAATAAATAATAATAATTAGCTATTTTTATATAGGTAGGCTTTGGAAAATATATACAAACCTTCTGTATGTCTTACACCCTCATATATTTCAATATTGAATGAACGTTTAATATTATGTATATCACTACGTCTTAATAAATTAGTTCTGTTAAGGTTTTCAGGATTAAAGTTATCCCTATTCATACTAAGAATTCTAAAAAACATAATAATGTGATTAATAGAAACCTTATTATATCGTAGGCATTTCTGTGTACTTACTGACTTATACTAATGCCACTTGCAAGTTTCTGAGCAATATCAGCCTTTTCAGTCTTGGGTAATCTTAAATGTTGTATTTCAGAATCATGTCCATAATGTGATTTTAAAAACGTAGCAGAAACCTTCAATGTGCTCTTATTAGAAACAACCTTGATTTCACTTGTGCAACTTCTATTCAGTTTACATGACCCTGTTAGCTTAATTGCTCTTTGACGAGGCACTGATGGTTTTATATAATTTCCTATAAATATTTTATATCAATTATCTGACATAATTTTTGATTAGATTAATATATTTCAGTAAAAGCTAAATAGACTCCACACCACACCAATACTACATATAAAGTACATAATCTGATTTCCAAACACCAGTAATTAAAAATACATATGAATTTATGTTTATATTTATATCTAGTGTGTCCTTAATGTCAGCTGTCGAAATCTACCCTGACTCATTGGACAGACTTTAGATACACATATATTCTCATAATATATCAACCTTAAGCCACAATAAGCACCCAACGTAAGCAATACTGACTCATTGAAGAGACTGTAGATATAGACGTATATTCCTGTAACCTATCAACCTTAAACCACAACAGGTACCCAATATAAGCGATATAGATTTATCTCTGCTTGCACCACCCATTCATATTTTTTTTTAATACATACTATAATGTAAACTGTAGATTTCTTGGTTGTGTCCTCATCCATATAGACTTATGTAACAAGAAATGGTACATAAAGTTATGACTGACTTATCAGCAAAATATTGTATATGTCCTTATTATAAATGATCTTTAATTATAAGTAAATTTCGGCTGACCAATTTTGTGGTATTGCCAAACAGCTTGTATGAAAATTATATAACTTTGCTTTGAAACTTTAATTATAGCAGTTGCTATGCTGCGAAGAAAGATATCTTACCACTACGATTACATTTCAAATATATAATTTCAATAACCTCTTCACACAACCCATTCTCATTCATAACAATAATTTTTTTCTCTTGCTTTCCACAAGTTTGGACATATTCAACGTTCTGGGAAATATGAAGGTTATTTAAAAATATATGGAATTCTAAAAATAAATAGGATAAAATTAGTAAAATTGAAAATTACATATCCATCTTAATTTTAATATTACCAAATAGGTATCTACTAAAATACGTACTACGTACCTTCAATATTAGGGAAATGTAACTCTTCAGTTTCCATTTTTAAATTATGTACTGTACATAAATGAGTTATTAAATCCTTATTAGACCTAAAAGAAATATTACACCCTTCTAAGCACTGAAAGGATTTTTCATCCTTTTCATATACTAAAATAGCATTATCTTTATGCACCATCTTTAAATGTTTATTCAAATTTCCTATATTGGAAAATGTTTTCAAACACTTGTTGCAAGTATTCATGATTTTACAATTCATCAATAAGTAACAACAATCTAAATCAAAGAGAAATTAAAATTTTAATTGTCAAAGCTGATAAAGTAAATAATCGCCCTCATAGACAAATCGTCCTTTATCGGTCTTCAACGAATCAAAATAGGCGGCAAATCTTCTAAAATATAACCTCCAAAACTAATGACAGTAATGACAATTGACGCAGATTGACATGTAATATTGCAATATGGCAACATCGATGGAATCTCTTCTGTTTTGAGATGCTTGTGCTAACCCAACCGACGCGACGCTTCATGAAGTTACTAGGATCTTCACGAAAAAACAGAATACACTATGTGACTACGACAACTATATAAATTAGTCGTTTAGGTTATACAGATTTTTTTGACAGGCAGTTTTTTTCTCCCAAAAATTTTAAATATTTTTTTTTCTAAAAAACGGTTAATGTTAGGTATAGAGTGTTTGGTATCAAAATTCATTAAATTTTACAGAGAATTTAAATATGTAATAAAAAATGAGGATACCAATTTAAAATAAGAGAGTTGCTGACAACTTCCGGTATTACCGGAAGTGCCGCCATATTGAAAATATTTTTAATCGATAGATCTCATTGTAAAACAGTAATGTGCAAAAAATCTCCAATCTAAATATTGTATTCTCTAGAAACTTCTAATGAACGCTCAGCCTGGGATACCCTGTATATAGCCTAGCTTACCCAAAAGTCAACCTCACCTTCACGTGGTGCACCCTGTTTACACAAACGAGGCTGTGAGACTTCCGAGTTAGGCGGTTTGACCTTATACAACCCCAGACCTGTTATCTTTCTAGGGAAGTGGAGTAGTAGACTATTCCTAGCCGATCAAGAATGTAGCACAAGTGAACTATCGTCTCAGTCCTCACTGTGCCATAGTCATCCCATACTACAGTTGCAGCCAAACTGTACGGTTGCGTAACCGCCTCATTTGAACCTTTTTACGCAGCTCACACTCCAAAGATGGAACATTTAAGTAGGACAAAATCATCGTCATGAGGTAAAATACTCCCTCGATCAGATCTCCGGGAGGGAGTGCCTACTCGAACGTATCATCAGAGAACTAAGCATCATCAATGTGTCACGTTTGCGGCGTCGAACGTCCGCACTCTACTGGACAGGACAAACCCCAATCGACCAGAGAGAAGTATGGCACTGGTCTCACAGTAACTCCACCGGCTAAATAAGCGAACCCTCTTTGGGGATGAAGGTAGCTTCACTGAGGAGCATTACACCTTCTTTTGGAAGGGTCAACCTGCAACACACAGTAGAATTCATGACGTAGGCATTGCAATCAAAAACGAATTGCCACCAGTATAACAGAAGTACCCATAGGAGTCTCCGAACGTCTTATAACCTTAAGGTACCTCATATCAGATAAAACTTACGTCAACATCATTAGTGCCTACGCTCTTACCCTGGACGCTAAAATTGAGGATAAGGATACATTTTACCAAGCTCTACAAAATGCTCTCCAACACATTCCAAAGCAGGAGCGAATCTCTTGCTAGGTGAGTTTAATGCCCGCGTCGTCAATCAGCAAGAAATATGGCCTGACGTATTGGGAAAACATGGAATGGGAAATGTAAATAGCAATGGTGAACGCTTACTAACAATATGCACAGAGTACAATGTCAACGGAACCTGGAAACATCCCAGATAACGCCACTGGCATCAATTGGATTCAAACCAAACGTAATCGTTCGAAGGGCGCATCTAAAAGATGTCAGACTCATAAAAGGCAGAATGGATGCCGAATATAGTACTGACGACCGACTTGTAATTTCAAAAATGATAACGTATGGAGTCTAGCGAACAACAATACCGCCAACGCCCTTCGGGGGGTCATCAAAGAAGCACTTCCACCGATAACGTCAATCTCGGAAGCTGAACAAGATTGGACACAATTGAGGGATGCAATTTATAATACCAGTGAAGCAGTACTGGGAAAATCCAAGAAAAAGAAACAACCAGACTGGTTTAAAGAAAATCAACCGCATATACAGGCTTAGTTGGAACAAAATCATAGAGCACATCAAGCAGTCACTGCAAATCCACACAATCCTTGTGGACAAGCTTGTGGATAGCTTTAAAGCAGCGAACAATCAGAGCTGCAACAAGTCAGTTTTAAAAAGACATAAGTCTTAAGTCATTTCTGAAATCAAAATGATTTAAGTTTTAAGTCAAATTCAACATAAAGTTCAAATGATTTAAGTCTTAAGTTTTTGACTTACATCAATTTATTTCAAGTCGAGTCATTTTCGTGAAGACTTAAACCAATATAATCTAATTTAAATCCTTTTTATGACTTAAGTCTATATTTTTTATTTAAATCATGATGATCTTTGAGTTAAGTCGGTAAAATGATTTAAATCACATAAAATAACTACAAACACAAAAATATTTTTTTTTATAAAATTTGACCTATTATTACCATTACAGTTTAGATGTCATCGAATAATGTCTATTAAAAAGTGGTGATGTGTTTTGATCAATATGTCGATGGCATAAGCTAAGGACTATTTAAAGAAATAGTAGAAACTAAAACTAAAGAGTTCGTCTTTCTGGCTACATAACGAAGTCGGGGATTCACTTGAAAGACAACATGGTAACAGACTCAGGGTAAATCCGTACCATCCTAGAAAAAGCGGAACGGCGTATCAGCGCAACGACCTTGAATAGATTTCCAGTAATTCTATTGGTCGAAATTTTTTACAGATGAATTTTCGACAAATTTCAGCCAATAGAATTTCTGGAAATCGATTCAAGGTCGTTAGCCGATACGCCGTTCCGCATTTTCTAGGATGATATGCATCCTGAGGGTGCATCCACATCATTACAATGTGGATGTGGATGATGTGGCCTACAACCCTCACTACGCACGCGTAACATGACAAATAATTAAAACCGGTTCCGAAGAAGTAACATTTTATTTGCTAGTGGTATTGAGCATTTTTTTTATTCTGCTGTTTGACTGCCGCCTATAAGTCTAAGATTATTTGACTGCTTGGCTGCCGCCCTCGGAATAAAGATTTAAATCACAAATCATTTTGAAAAAGACTTAAATGTTAAGTCTTAAGTCAGCTTTCAAAAAATGGCTTAAAATCAAATGATTTAAGTCATTAATAAGGTGGTTAAAATAATGTGGTTGGAATTCAAAATGTTCTACCTCTACCATCTCCTTGTGGTATTGTGTGTACTCCACACGCAATGTATTGCATTTTTTTAAATAACAAAAAAATGAATTAACAAAATTAAAAACGATTTTACTTTAGGGTGCATTCATACCATCGTAGGTAAAGCGGAACGCTGGACCGGCGTAACGATCTCCAGCAATTCTATTGGCTGAATTTTTGGACAGATGAATTTTCGAAAAATTTCAGCCAATAGAATTGCCGAATATCGATACGCCGATCCGCAGTTCCGCTTTTTCTAGGATGATGTGGATGCACCCTTATTTTAAAATTAAAATAGATTTGATATATTGTGAGTTATGTACCCTCTTAATGCCATAATCATGGCTTTGTACTATCCGCGTAATAAGCAACAACTGTTCTTTTTATTTAAGCATTGTTCCAGAGAATGACAGGATAATAATTGTTAATCCTTCGTAGATTTAAGACCAAATAGTTTGTAGTAAATTCGCAATATACTTTCGCCGAGAATAAATTTAGTTTTATTTTTTACTTAACTGACTTAACTGGCGCAGTCGGTAGGATTAGACAAAGTGCTAAAAATCTAGCAGTCGAATCAACCCTCTGTAAAGTTTCGGAACCGGACTTGATTAGTGCAAAAAGACGGAATTTAGTGCCCAAAATCGGCTTACATTTCGGACGTTTGCGCGAGGAAGTGTATCTGGTGCTGCATTTGAAACTTCGAGTGGAAATCCAGCAGGCAAAAATCTAGCATCGCTTGGAACCTGTGCGATGCCCAACAATAAGCAACGTAGAATATTCCTTTTTAACTGAGTGATATTTCTTAGTTTCGGATAAATGAATAGAAGCGGCACAAAACCTTGAGTTCTCACAGCACAAATAACGGCGATTTTTTTCCACGTTCCCAAGAATAAATAGTTTCAAATTGTTTCGTACATTTTGGTAGTCTCTGACTTCATTTGGGGTTGTAGAGCACCCTCTTTAGTCGACGTGATATATTAGATCAGTTTTAAAATTATATTTAGTTTGAATATGTTCTAAGTCGACTTGGTTAAAATTTACCTTTCGGTTTTGTTATAGAATGTAGAATGTTTAGGAGGGAAGTTAATCACCGCGACCTTATAGATCTATTGTGTGTTCCCCTTTCTTGAGTTATAACGAGTTATAACTCATCATACAGTCTCAGGGCTTTAAGAAAAGCCAGTATCTGAGACGGCTCCACAGAGGCCAGCTCTCCATCCTCGACATCAGACGTACCAAGATTCATGGCACGAATGGTCGTCGTCTCGGCGCACTCAGTGATAAGGTGTTCTGGTGTTTCCCCATTTTCCCCACAAAATCTGCATTCGCCGTTGTTTCTCAGTTTCAGTTTACTGAGGTGTTCGTTGAGGAGACAGTGTCCTTAGAAACCCCGTGACAATCAACTGAAGATTGTTTTTACTTAAATCAAGGAAAACCTTTGATTTTTTCTCGGTCATAAGTTCTAAGGAACCTTTTCGTGTGTCTAGACCGTTGGAGGACACCCATTTCAGTTACGGATGGAGTCTTCCAGATTATTCAGTTCGCTTTCAGCTGGTTCCCGTTTGGAGAACAGAACGGTTCTGGTCCAGTTAGTGGAGTGTCTGCTCCTTTTCTGGCCAGATCATTTGCTTTTTTCATTGCCTTCTAACCCTTGGTGAGCGAGCACCAGAGTAGGAGGACTTTACAGAGGAAGTTTCAAATAAATAGAATTTTATGGTGCTGGAAGCCTGATCTGAAAATTGCTTCCGTCAGTAACATTCTAAGAATTGTCGGCCCAGCAATCTCACGAACACAATGTGTGCGGGTGTTAGGCCCTAGAATGACTCACAAGCTGCTAGCCGGGATATGTTCTCTGCTAGCACTCCAGATAAGATATATGCTGTCTCTCAAATCGGAGTATTTAGTTTTCGGCCCAAATACTCCTATCCCTGTCCCTGCTTTGGTTGTGGAAGCATCAGTATACCACATTATGGTATGGTCTTTTACATGCTGAGGAAGCGTTTCTTCCTTCCATTCCTTTTTGTTACTCAATACTACAGTGAGGTGTTTCTCAAAGTTGTAAATTCTTGGTATGTCATCCACTGGGAGTTGGAGAAGTGGAATTTTCCTTTTGAGGGTGTTCCAAGCCCCTGACCTGACAATTCTCCCAATACTATTTCCGTCAATGACCATTCTTGACCATCATTGTCGCAATGGTATATTTACCGACGACAATGTTCATTGGTGTTAGGTCTAGAATGACCTCCATTGCTGCTGTTGGGCATGTGCTTATGGCACCTGTGATGCAAATGCATGCCAGTCTCTGTCCTTTGCACAGGTTTTGCAAAGTACATTGTTCTAGTTTTGTGTGCCAAGCAGCTGCTCCATAGCTAATCATGGGTCTGACTATCATGGCATACATCCAACGCAAAATGTTAGAAGCGCAGCCCCATCTATTTCCCGTCAATCTTCTGCATATCATGAGAGCCTTTGTGGCTTTGCTGATAATGTTCTTAATATGCCTGTTCCATGAAAGTTTACTGTCCAGGGTTATTACAAGATATTATTTGACTTCCTGTGATGGCAGTATTCTTTTCCATCTAGATGGATTCCTTTCAAGTTTTTCAGACTTCACTATCTGGTGAATGGCACTACCGCGGTTTTCCTGCACCATCTCTCAGTGATACGCGGTCCTCTTTGGATAATATCACACAGGGTGCCTTCATGTTTCTCCGGAGCGAGCATAACTATGTCATCTATTGCATGCATCAGTGTATTCCCGTTAGAGTTAATTTGTTTTGTTAGTTCATCCATTACCAAGCTCCAGAGTAGGGGTTACTCCACCTTGTGAAGTTCGTTGTTTTAACAGCTACAATAGATATTATGATACCATGTATAATTTTATTCTTTTTAGGGTATTTAGGGTTAGGGTAAGGTTTTTTAACAAACCCATATAATTTTTTATCAATTTGCTGGAAAATCAATTTTCATATTATTGGCGTACCTGGTTCAAACCATTCAAATTACAATTTTAATAATTAAGATTATGTAAATATTCATTATTTTAATGTATGTGGTACTTTTAAGTATTTTATTAGCAACTGCTTCATAGGTACTCATGGGTCTTACTATCATGGCATACATCCAGCGCAAAATGTTAGAAGCTTAACCCCATCTATTTCCCGTCAATCTTCTGCATATCATGAGAGCATTTGTGGCTTTGCTGATAATGTTCTTAATATGCCTGTTCCATGAAAGTTTACTGTCCAGGGTTATTACAAGATATTATTTGACTTCCTGTGATCGCAGTATTCTTTTCCATCTATATGGATTCCTTTCAAGTTTTTCAGACTTCACTACCTGGTGAATGGCACTACCGCGGTTTTCCTGCACCATCTCTCAGTGATACGCGGTCCTCTTTGGATAATATCACACAGGGTGCCTTCATGTTTCTCCCGAGCGAGCATAACTATGTCATCTATTGCATGCATCAGTGTATTCCCGTTAAAGTTAATTTGTTTTGTTAGTTCATCCATTACCAAGCTCCAGAGTAGGGGTTACTCCACCTTGTGGAGTTCGTTGTTTTAACAGCTACAATAGAAATTATGATACCATGTATAATTTTATTCTTTTTAGGGTATTTAGGGTTAGAGTAAGGTTTTTTAACAAACCCATATAATTTTTTATCAATTTGCTGGAAAATCAATTTTCATATTATTGGCGTACCTGGTTGAAACCATTCAAAGTACAATTTTAATAATTAAGATTATGTAAATATTCATTATTTTAATGTATGTGGTACTTTTAAGTATTTTATTATATTTTTTTTTGTTTCAGTCGACATAGGAAATTCTTAAAATTACGTACAATTGGTATTCATATAGACATTCACAGAAATCATAAAATAAAAACAAAACATGATTGTACAAAAATGTATTAATGTTTAATGTTAACGACAAAATCTATAAAAATGCCTACTGTTAACAGTTTTAAATACACAATAAAACAATAATAACTATAATGTAAAGTAATAAACACTAGAAAGACATTGTAGTCAAGTCAATATTGTTATTTTTGCCACACTTCGTATTTCACGCTATTACTAAAGTAAAATAGGATAAAATGCAGTACGTTATTTTTATTAAGTTTCGCATATTAACTACAATTAGGTGTAGGTACATAGAATAATAAAAATACAGGGTGGCCCATCGAAAACGTTCCGCAAGGCATAACGGCCAGAGTATTTTTTTTTTCAAAAAATCCAAAAACACGTCAATTTTGTTTGTGACGGTGACAACTTTTGCCCCAAAAATGATTGCTAAATCTTCAACTCTCTAAGCGGGGGTGTCATCCCCCAATTTTTTTCAAATGGGAAGGGGGGTCAAGTGGTACCGCAATGAAAAGGGCTTTCTATTCTCTATACTTTCCCGCTTCGTTTTTGAAAATCGGTTGAGTCATTGAAAAAATATGAAGGATTGAAATTTGAAAAATTTATTTAAACATTTATCAGAGTAAACAGGATAAATTCTTCGACCAATTTGCTGTTTTTTCTTATTATTTCTAGATGTTTAGGCATTTTTTCACTTGCCACAAGGTTGAACGATCAGGTGCGGTAGTTGCTAGATAGCTGTTCTGTGACTTTTGCGTTGAAGTTCTTTTCAACTTGCAGAAAAAGTGGAAATAATCGAACTCTATTTTAAAAATAAACTTTATTTTACTTTATTTTAAAACGTCTTCGTTGAGGTCTTGTACCAACAGAATTTTGAACGGGTGGAACTTGTGTTTTTTTTAATATCCGTTGGACGCTTGTACGATTCACGCCGGTCTCATTGGCTAATTTTCTTGTACTCAGCGTACTATCTATGGCAATTTGACCCAATACGAATACCTCCATAGCTTCATTTACTACAGGATTTTTCCTCTGCCTCTTTTTATTCATAACTGAACCAGTTTCGCGAAATTTTGCTACTAACTCGCGAACAATTTTGTCATAAAAATGTTTTTCAGGATGGCATTCATTGAATATCTGCGGAACCCGATTGCTACATTCATTATTTTTAAAATAAAGTTCGATTATTTCTACTTTTTCTGCAAGTGAGTACACCATAATTGTTAAAAAGTTTAACGATATTGAGAAGAACTTCAACGCACAAGTCAAAGAACAGCTATCTAGCAACTGCCGCACCTGATCGTTCAACCTTGTGGCAAGTGAAAAGATGCGTAAGCATCTAGAAATAATAAGAAAAACAGCAAATTAGTCGAAGGAATTTATCCTTATCATTTACTCTGATAAATGTTTAATAAATTTTCAAATTCCCAATCTAATCCTTCATATTTTCAATGACTCAACCGATTTTCAAAAACGAAGTGGGAAAGTATAGAATAGAAAGCCCTTTCTGTTGCAGTACCACTTGACCCCTTCCCATTTGAAAAAAATTGGGGGATGACACCCCCGCTTAGAGAGTTGAAGATTTAGCAATCATTTTTGGGGCAAAAGTTGTCCCCCTCACAAACAAAATTGACGTGTTTTTGAATTTTCTGAAAAAAAAATTACCCTGGCCGTTATGCCTTGCGGAACGTTTTCGATGGGCCACCCTGTATAATAAACCACACTTACTATAAAACTGTTAAAATGTTCTTGTTAAAAACAACAAGAGACGACACATGATGGATTTATACAGGCTGCTACAAATTCGAGACGTACGAGCATTGGTATCTCAGTAACTGTAACAACTTCTATTTTTTCCTATCCTTACTTTTGAGAAAATCAAAAAACTAACTAGCAATTCTCATAGCCTCTTTATTAGGGATATCTGATAGTATTTTTAGATTTTCAAATTAGCTAATATTTTGTGAGATACAGAGGTCAACTTATTTTTTTTAAATACGGACCCGCATTTTTTATTTTCGGTTTTGAATGAACTTGGTCTCCTGAGCACAATGATATGCCACACTTTTTTGTTTCGGACATTTGAACACAATTTATTTAAACTAATTTCAAGTCCGGCCTCTATTTTTTTAAATATTTAATCTATTCTTTGTTACTATATTGATAAGATTTCAAACTTACCAATGACGTGGCGTAAAACATTAAATACGGAAAATCAAATGCAATAAAATAATAAAAAATAATATAAAATAAATAATATAAACAATCACATAATTTGCCCGAAAGATGAATTGGAAATGGTAGAGCAGTATAATGGCCAGCGAGGTTCCTGGACTAGTAGCCAAGGGGCGTTGGGGGAGGGGGGCATTACTTGACGTCACTTGTAAAAGTGAAATCAATACATTTCAACATTTACAATTAAGAGTACAAAATGCATTCGGATTTATAAGAAGAAGATATCTTCAAGAAACTATAAATAAAATTGAACGAAGAATAAATTTGTGCAATAGGGAGGGTGGGAACCGTTTCGAACATGTAGGGCATTAAAAACTAGTTTGTAGAAGTTGATTTATTTATAATAACTACGATTAATATTATGCATATTACTAGATCGTACAATAAGTTTTCAAATTCACAATAAAAAAGTTATAAATAATATTTTTAAATTGCTGACCTGGATATTGTTTTTTTTTCTAATTTTTTACTTGGTTCAATTTTCCTTATTGAATGTTAATTAGCGCTGATCAATATTGTTGCGATGAATATATAATCAGATTAGATAATTTAAAAAACCAGAGTCGGACTTGAAATTATTTTAAATAATATAATTAAATAGTTTTGTTGTTGCTAAGCTACTAAAAACAAAAAAAAATATAAAGTGTGGGATATCATTGTACTCAGGAGACCGAGTTCTTTCAAAACCTAAAATAAAAAATGCAGATCCGTATTTAAAAAAATTAAGTTGGCCTCAGTATCTCACAAATTATCAGCTAATATGAAAATTTAAAAATACTTTCAGATAGCCCTAATAAAGT